>NC_089807.1:37355331-37675331 GCF_029633855.1 Hoplias malabaricus | reverse complement strand
TTGTAATCGCTCCTACAATAATTAATGATAATGTCTGTTATGAGTTCTGCAGTAGGGGATTTCTGTGTGAGTGTGTGTGTGTTTGTTTCCTTGAACAAGATAGCGTCTGCTGTTGTACTTTGATAACAGGTTATGTGTGGACATTTATGAACACACAAACCCTGAAGTACAGTACTGTGCAGAATTAAAGACCACCTTTCATTTATTTAAATAGCAGTCAAGACTGATATGTCTGTGGGCTTAGATACAGTTCATCTTAAGACTGTCCATCTCCAAAAAAATGCACATGAAAGGGAAAATAAGTAAAAAAACAAACAAAAAAAAAACAGGATTTCTGAAACAATTTCTAATTCAAAGGTATACAGGAACCAAAGATGCCATTGTCAGGTAAAGTACAATAGCTTTTATCTTGAAGAAACAATAGAAAATCAAGTGCCACTCTTGCTTCAGTGTTCCACTGTAAGAATGCACCTCAACACTATGGATCTGAAAGGATATGTAGCCATCTAGAAGCCCTTAATAAAAAAAATGGCAATAGATCAAGAAGGCACCCAGTGTCCTAAAATGCAACCAACTTCCGAGACTGCATTTTGGAATGGTGGAAAAACCACCATTCAAACAAACAAACAAACAAAAAAACAAACAAGTAAAAAGGACAAATTAAAATATAATGAACATGCTAGACCTATAACTGATAAACTATTTCATTTTGAAAAGTTTAATTTAACATTTTTTCCTCGTTACAGTACAGGTTTAGAGGTCTAGGAAACTCACAGACCAATCACGTGTTCTACAAACCATACTACTCGGCCAATCAGATCTGTGCATTATTATGAGCGCTGTGACTGTATTAAATGTCCCTCTCTCCAGCAAAATCAAATAAAGCTAGCGGGGAAAAGCATTCAAGTCAAATGCTACTACAAGATAAATCATTAGGCACTTTTTGCTTTAGTTTTAAATTTGACTTAATATCAGAAAATAACAATTGATGTATTTGTTACTTATAATTTGCTTGTGAAACTTGTGAATCCACCTACCAATGTGTGTTTTTGGACTGTGGGAGGAAACCGGAGCACCCGGAGGAAACCCACGTGGACACTGGGAGAACACACCAACTCCTCACAGTCAGTCACCCGGAGCGGGAATCGAACCCACAACCTCCAGGCCCTTGAAGCTGTGTGACTGCGACACTACCTGCTGCGCGCCCATGCCGCCCTATTTTAATGAAATACTGACACTAAATAGTGTAAAAGGTTATATCGGTATCTGTATCTGTGCAGCCTTTGGTGTAGTTTCCTGTTAAATGTATGTATGACACACACTTCCCTTCTGGCCACTCCTCCCCCTTACCACCCACTAATTGTGTTTATTTGTTGTAGTGAACATTCATCACCGTGACCTGTTGGCTAATTTGAAGAAGCGATCAGCGAAAGAGAGAATAATCATTTATTATGAATGCTAATCAATGGAAGGACACAGAGATGACCTTTTGTCTTTCATAATTAATGCTAATACTCCCGGACCGATGTCCTCTTTTAAAGGGCCCATTGTATAACTATACTCAACAAACATTTCCCAACAAATATAAAAAAAAAAAAAAAAAAAATAAGGTGCATGTTTGATCACTCCTATGTTCATTCAATCTATATTTATATTTATTTCAATATATAATTCATCTGTTAAAACAACCTTCAGCCTGTTTTGAGCTCCTGTGGTTGTGATGTCAAAGACCAATTTACATATTATCACTGTCCAATGAAAAAATCTCCAAAAAATCTCCAAAATAGCAACTGTACACAGGAAGGAAACTACCTTCTTAACTCTCAATGGATATCAACAGTAAAATATGTTATTCCAAGTAATTTTGGAGCATTTCTATTGGACCATGTAGGTATAATGTAGGGCGGCCAATCAGGACAAGGGTCATTTACATATTCTGGTCTTAAAGACATGATACATGGGATGTTATGACTGTTTTGATGGTTTATAGACATGAACACAGGAGAAATGTAGGATATAGAGCTTTTAAAAATCTATTGTGTTAAGTTTTCCTGTCTTTTTTTTTCCTGTCCAAGGATGGTTATTATGATTGATGAAAGGGGCCACCCCTTTAAGGGTCTTTACAGTAAATCCCTCCTCTTTTCCAGAAGACCATCCTCCTGCACTCGTCTGCCCATGAAAGGGTTTGTGACTTGTTCTGTGACGACTGGCCATAAATATATTTTACATATAGATCAGAGAGAGAGAGAGAGAGAGTGAGAGACGGAGGCATTGAAGGAGCTCATGAATAAGTGATGGAGGCAGTGGATCGGACGGAGTGGGTGAGAGATACAGAGGGATTGTGTGAAAGAGGACAGAAATTGAGCGATGAGAGGGGGGTGGACTGGAGAGATGGAGAAGTGCAAACAGATAGAGGAGGAGAGAGAGGTGCATGGGGGGGAGACCTATTGAAGGAAGACAGAAGGAAAGGTGGGGAGAGAAAGAGAGAGGGGAGGGTTATGGAAAAAGAGAGATGTGTGGGGAGAAATATTCTGTGGAGGCTTGAGTGCACAAGAGAGTAAACAGCCTCTGCAGCTTTGGAGGAACACACACACACACACACACTCCTCTTTGTGTGTGTTTCTGGGCCGTATGACGTGTGTCAGGCTTGACGCCGGAGGCACTCTCACGGAAAGAAAGAGAGAGAAGGGAAAAGTGAGGGAACAAAATACAAGTGGAGAGGAAGGAGAACAGGCTTCAGGCCCACTCTCTTGTTCAATCTATCGCTCTATCTCTCTCTCTTTTGCTCACACTCTCCCTCGCACACACACTCGCCCTCTTTCTCTCCGTTCCTCTTCTCCACTCTTTTACCCACACCAATTAACAATATCAAAGTCCCCACATTCACATACTGTAATATATGCTATCAATGGCAACTGTTATTAATACGGCACTCCACTTTATACTAATTAATACAGTAGTTTTCTGCCTTTCTCATAGTTAGGAGTGTTATTATTTTGAGGTTGGCTTAAATGAGATTAATGATTTAAATAAAAAAAAACACTTTTCTCACCATTTGCTAGCTCTTCAATCTGTTTACATGCTTGAAACCGGTCTAATATGTTTACAAAGTGTCTGTAAATGGCTAAAAAAAACAAAAACAAAGCGTCTTGGGCTGATATGCTAGGTTTTCTCTCTCTCTGCTCACGGCCTTGGAACGGCATCTAAAGAGATTTAGACAGCTTATAAACCTCCAAACATTGAAAAGGAGATGAGGATATTGCCCTATTCCTCTATACAAGTTAATCTTGAGTCGCCAACAAGCTACAGTTTCTTACTCAAACATACCATTCCACCTTAAAAGACGCTGAGCTTCTGAATATACACAAACAAACACGGGAGAGTTTGTTTTGCTGTGAGAACAGTAGTTACTGTTTACGATACCTTTAATGCTGTATTGTCTTAATACTAAATGCTATTGTGCTAATGAAATTAACCTTGTTGTCTTTTGTCATCGTACCTGTTTGATTTTATTCCCTTTGTAACCCTTATTACCTATGGTTCTATATCCTTACTGCCCTTGTTATGTGACCTTTATTGCCCTCTTTATTGTTATCCTTGTTGCCTTTGTTACCTTAACCTTGTTACCCTTGTTACGCAACCCCTAATATATGTGGTGTATCTAATTTAATGTGTTGTCGCATGTGTTAAAGGGTAAAGCCTGATAGTGGATGAGTTTTCTGCTTCGTAGAAGAGCCTCTGCTCTTTAGAAGACAAACAGACCTCTTCCTGTCACTGGGGAAAATTTGGACACGCGGCTTCCTGTCCAAACCAAACCAGTCTCATTCCTGACACGCTTGTGTGTGTGTGTTTCAAATGATTATGACATTTGACAGATAATCGTGAATTATTGCACTGAGAGAGTCGCTCACGCTAACGTCTGCATATGGCTTACAGGCGTAATCATTGCACACACACACACACACACACTCTCTCTCTCACACACACACACACATAAACATACTTAAGATGCAAGAAATTTCCCTCAAAGCCTTTGCGCGGAGTCTGGCGCTCAAGTTTAAACCACAGCCAGCTGTATTTTGTGTTGTGTGTGTGTGTGTGTGTGTGTGTGTGTGTGGCTGTGTGTCTGTGTTTGGTACTGCCCTCACCATTAGCAGATGTTTGCTAGGAAGTCATTTATATGTTAATGTTGTCATTTGCCATAGTAATACATTCGCTCAGGCCTGCTGCTGCTTCTCTCCTGTCCAACCAGATCTGTCTGCAGGCCTGCTGCTCGGCATTATGGGTAAAAGGGGGGGTTAGCCACCTGAGTACAATCCTGACATCCATCCAGACCTCTGTGTGTGTGTGTGTGTGTAAATTGAGTTTTTGTGCTGGCTAAATGAAATGGATTTACTTGTGTGTGTTATGATAGGCTGTTGATCAGGGAGCCTATGGGGAAAGGCTGGAACTATTCGTCATAATCACGCATGCAAACAGCATAAAAAAGGCATGAAACTCCATTTCTATACCATTTGCATACCTTCTAAAAAGAAAAAAAAACTTTATTCTCTCTTGCTCTCTCCCCATTTCTTTCTGTCTTTCTTATTTTTACTTTCTTACTTTCAACCAGTGAGGTGTGTGTGTGTGTGCGACTGCCTCAGAGCAGCATGTTCTTTTCTCTGTCCACAGAGGAAGCCAAAAATCATCCAGTTCTTTGGTATCAAAACTCTACATTCTAATTTTGCTCAGGCTCAGAGAGGAGAGTTGCTGTATCAAAACATTTTGAGACACATACATGTTTGTCAGTGTTTGTTTTTGTACAAGGCCTCACATTAGGACTAATCTATCATAAACTTTCCAAATGTATTGTATAGTAAAGTACATATGGGTCTTATTATTACACACACACACACACACAAACAATGTGTCCACCCACTGGCCACTCTTGTAGACACGCCTACCTCGTTGGACAGTAGCTCGTCTTCTAGTCCTTCAACAAAGGACACAGGATGCTGTCAGCTGGATATTTTTGGTTGGTCAGTGCAGCATTGACACTGAGGGCTTTAAAAACTCTAGCCATCCTGCTGTGTCTGATCCACTCATAACAGCAAAAAAACACTAACACCACCACGTCAGTGTCACCGCAGCGCTGAGAATTATACATCACCCAAATCATACCTGCTCTGTTGGGGTCCTGAACATTGAAGAGGAGGGTGAAATGGGGTAAAGTGTGAGTTTAGAGTGTTCTCCTGTGTCTGCGTGGGTTTCCTCCGGGATGAAGGTGTTTGGGATCATTTGAATTGTGAGAATGAATGAAAATATAATTTTTTAAATATGCAACCAACTTCTAAGACTGAACTTTGGTGGTGTGGAAGAAGATCATGGCTGGATTCTGAAAGCAAGTCCCATTGAAATGATAGAGGATGCATTAAGGACAAAGTGGTTATTCAAAAATCTTAAAAAGTAAGTGTTATTTTTAGCTTTTCTATTTGCGTTTATTATGTGGGTTTTTTCTTTTTCCTGATGTGGAAAAATGTATCACTTGCTCAGGGCATATATATTTGTTTTAGTATCTGGTAAATGGTGTGTGTGTGTGTGTGTGTGTGTTTGTGTTTCACCAGAAATAAACACAGTTTCTGCCACACAGATAACTATGATTATGACAGATTACAGACCAGCTACTAGACACACACACAAACACAGAGTGTATGGATCAATAGTAGCATGCTGACTTAACAGCAGCTTCACGACTCAATCTCATCCTCCTCTTTTCACTCTGTCATTAGTCTGCAAGAACACGGGCAACGTCGAACTGTCCAGAAAGAGACATTCAGTCAGTCAGTCACTCATTCACTCACTTAGCTCGTCACATTCCCTCGCTCACCATGTGACTCAATCACTCAGTCAGTCACTCAGTTACTCACTGTTAGAATACGCCAAGCTCTCTCTCTCTCTCTCTCTCTCTCTCTCTCTGTGAGGGAAATTATGTACCAATCCCTCTCTCTCTCTCTCTCTCTCTCTCTCTCTCTGTTATTTTATATCTAACTCGCTCATTCACTCACTCACTCACAGTCAGTGCTAGGTGTCTTGTTTGCATGACAAAAGATTGTACATTTATACTGTCAAAGCATCTCTCTCTCTCTCTGTCTCTGTCTCTCTCTCTCTCTCTCTCTCTCTTGCTCTGTGCCTCTGCTTGTTCTGAGTGTTTCTAACTGCATGTATCTTTAGTCTAATTGCTTTGTTCTATTTGTGGAAGCAGTAGACAGAGAGTCGGGCTGCTGCTCTTTTGCTGCACAATTGTGTGTGTGTGTGATTTAGTAAAGAGACCATCTGCTTTATTCTGTCTTCCTTCTCTGTAGTGTAAACAGTCCAGTGTGTGAGAGCTGAGGGAAGGTGTGAAAGGGAGCAGGTTAAAGGTACAGGTTGTTAAATTGTGAGATGTGGGGATGTGTAAACACACCACTTGAGGCATTTAGCAGGTTGGATGTGGCCTTGGTGCACGTGTGTAGGTGCGTACATTAGGTTCAGTTGACCCTCTCCTATTAGGGACGTGTGTACATAATCTGAGAGAGAGAGAGAGAGAGAGAGAGATATTAGTGACGTATGTGGTTTCACTAACTCTGTGTCCTAGAATGCTCTCTGATGATGTCTAAAATAATATTACGATATTTCAGGGTATTTTGACAACGATATTCTTGGTGATTTTACAGACTACTGCAACAAAATAAATGTTATATTAATATGAATTATATTAAATGAAATACATTTAATATTAATCATATTAAAGGCTTCTTATTTTCTTAACATAACATGGTCTATTGTACATCTGATATTTTGTAACCAAACAACCTCCACAATTCTCTTCCTTTTTTGGAGCTAATTCCTCTGTCTCAGAGTCACCGTACTTTCCACTAAATGACTCGTGTATAGAACACATGCAGTATTATGATATTATTACGAACGATACGAAATGGCCACGGCCCTAGTCTAGAGTTATTATTGTTTTTTTCATGCTAAATTTGCTATTAAATTTGTATAATACATACAGTAATAATGAATCACATATTTTTAATTAATTGTGATATTACTTTATGTAATGATCAATTACACAGTGTAATACATATACATTTTCCTTTTTTCCCTTTGTATAAAATGTATATGTGGCAGATGAGGGGTCAAATAACATGTTGGGGGATATTCATTGAGATTTGAATTGACCAAAACACATTTTTAAATCTTGAAGGGTTGTAAACTAAGAGTTATTTCAAGTAAAATGTAAAAGACATTTTTACTAGTTTCTCAACTTTTTGACCCCACTCTGCACTGCACATCACATCATTTTCATCAAATTCAAATCACTGTAAAATATCTCTTCTTCTATTTTCAAACAAACATGACATTGACAGACAGTTCACAGATGCTTTCTTATTTGATCAATGTGTGATAAATGACTGAACACAATGAGGAGTGCCATTCCACCACGAGGAACCTAGAGGGTTAAATCCATGGCCATAACATAACAATTTCCACTCCCAAATAGTCTTTATTTGCACAGCAGTCAGATGCCAACATTTTACACACACACACAGGCAGATTGTGCTCTAAACCGTCCTGGTAGGAGATTTAAAGATGAAAGACCATTCCGTGACTCTGAGCAGGTAGGCAATCTGGCGGCGGGAAATTAAGTTCCGGCAACATCCACCCAAGTTAAAAAAAATCTACCTTAAAGGCACACTGACAAAAACGAAACCCTCATAAACATACTTATGCACATCTTTCAGCAATGTCACAGTAGTGTATTGACTGACATTTTCAGGTTAACACTGGCAAGACCCTTTTCGGATGAGATATCTTGAAGGCAAAAAGAATTCTTGAAAAACATCAACTCCTTTAAGGTGGATTTTTACATGTAGGCTGTTTGAAATTGTAATGCCAGCTTGATTTTATTTGAACATAGTGTGAGCATCCTTTCTGATTTGGACAGATGTATATTTTTTTGGGTCGTGCTTCATCTCTCAGTTCCAAGGCTCCCCAGCCCTGTGCCTGGGGGCTTTGAACCCCTCCAGCCAACACTTGACATTCAACAACGTGAACTTAGGCTCATATGCAGTTGCTTCAGATAATCCAATCTCATCTCATGGCGTTATATGTTTGGAGGAGCTCTTGTTAAACAACTAAACCCATGCTAACAAAGGGAACACCTTAAAGGGGCTGAATTGTATTGTTATAAGGGGTGTCTATGTTGTTTTGAAAATACAGGAGGTCCATGTGTTACGTCAGTCCCGAGTTACGATGTTTTGTGATTACGACACATCTCCCATTTACTGTATAAAGCCTTGTTTCGACTTAAGTGGTTTTGTGTTGGTTGTGTGTTCCGACTTACATCAAAAATAGGTTTACAACGCGACGTAGGATCGGATCAACGTCGTAAGTCGAGGACCCCCTGTATAGTTTAATTTGGGCTTGGCTAAAGAGTGTACTTAGTGTATTTTGAATTTATAATTAAACTATTTGAGGATTTTTTTTTTCAGAATGCTGCTGTGTACCAATAGTCTAATCACACTAATACTATACAGTATATACTATGTACTAATCTTAAAAGTATGCGCCAATTTTAAGAGCGGAAACTGAAATACTGTATTTCTCGCCGCACTACGTAGTGCACAGTGTAGGTAATAAAATAACGGTTTCCGCATTAAACAGTGCATAGTATGTCACATAATGAACTCATTTGTATTTGATATAAACTGCACGTCCCTCTACCTAAAATTACGTGCACTATCTGTGTGTAGTAGTATTAGTTTTATAATCTATGAAGTGCACTTTGTAGAGAGTATGGGACGATTTGGTCCAAATTTTCCATGTGAGACGTTAATCCCTTTTCCTTTCCTATTGGGTTGTGGGACAAATGTGTCATTCGTACATTATGTACTGATTCTAAGTATGAACTGTGGATATTTTATTATACTCAACTTTGACACTTGTAACTAAACACTACGTACTCAAAAACTAGTTAGAATTAGTATTAAGTACACAATTAGGATGAAGCTCTGGTCTTTTTTCATTAATTCTGCCATTTTATTTACCTCCTCTCCAATTTCATCATCCCTGTAGTGTCGCAGTCATTCCATAATAGATTCTCAACTCTCACCCCAACCCCCACCACACACACACACACACACACACACTTCGCATATTAAATATTGAATGGTGGAGTGTGTTTGTGTGTCAGAACAGCAGCAGGATCCGCCTCTCTGATTAGATTAGCTCTCCGAGTGCTCTCTAATTGGTCCAACAAACGGAGAAGATGTCTGGGGAAACACATCCCTCCTTTTTTTTTTTTTTTTTTTTTTTTTTTTTTAATACCCCCCCCACTCCTCACACGCGCGCACACAAACACACACACACACACACACACACACACAGATGAGTCAGCAGCAGTAAACACCTCTCTGTAACTCCTCCACTTGCTCTTTCATTCTAATTCATTAAATCACTTTCTCAGCTCTTTCTGAACTACAGGATCGTTTCACATTAAATTACTGACGTGACACTGTTGCGTTTCGTCAATTACCATCACTCCTACTCCCCTGCTCTTCTAAACAGCTGCATATTTCTGACAGATTTCCACTGACGACTCCGCTGTAATATACGCTACTGTATAATAGATGGGAATGATATTATCTTAATACATTTTGAGCTTTTCTGTACAGTAAACCCATATTATTTGTTATTAACACTGACTTGTCCTAGGAAGGCAGGGAAATAGAGTCCCATCAGCAAGGTTAACCTGTTCAATGCCAGGCGTCAGCTAGTGTGGTATAAACCTACAGGCCGTAGAAGCAGTGGATCTTTGTGTCTCAAGATTGATGGAGCACCACTCAACCTTTGGGATGAGCTGGGGTAACATTCGTGATCCAAAAAGAAATCCAGCATTCTCACTAATGTTCTCATGGCTTGGTTCCATCAGTTCTAATATCTGGTGTAAAACCTTCCCAAGGGGCAAACCCCCTGTTAAAAGCCTTAATTTCAGTTTAAATATGGACCGAGCAGGTCTCCACAAACGTGGTAGTAACAGGGTGATGGTAACAGCCAAACTGAATGTAACTCTGGATGTATCGGCAGCTGTCTGTGTGCTGTTTGGTGCTGTGTCTCCCTCTCCATTAAGAAGAACGGATTATTCACTGGCTTCATATGCCCCAGAAGACTGGCATATGATGCAACAGGGTGCTCATATTTCATATAAAACCAGACTGGCGTATGAGGTAATGAGTCATTTCTAACAATAGATACCAATCAAAGTATAGAATCCCACTTTACGAGCGGAAGCCAACTTGGAAAAGAGTTTTCCACAAGATTGCTGATTGTCCTAGCTGGCTAGCTTAAAAATCTATTTAGACACAGTAGATTTAGGAATTTTTTTATTTATTTAATCATTTCTTATTAGACCCAGTAGCTATAGATTCCTGCAATCACATGATTCTACCAAGCTGGGAGGGTGAAGCTAGTAACCACTTCTTTTATAATCAGTATCACTGGACAGCTCATCAGGCTTTGAGGAGATCATTAAAAGTCCAAATCTGTTATGGCAGGTAACAAATACGCACATGGTTTAATGCTTTATTGAGTGATTCACTGTGAAGCCAGTGTCTCCTGTTCCCTGTGCTCCTCTTTCAGAAAAAAATAAGTACAGGGGGTCCTCAACTTACACCGAAAATCAGTTCACGACGCGACGTAGAAACGGATCAACGTCATAAGTCGGAACATGCGTACATACTGTACATAAATAACATAGTGGAAGCACTTATCCTATCCTAACACAGTAATTATCAAAAAACACCTCGGTCCCGAGTGTATTTTTCTGCTGCGCACACCAAACACGAAGTTTGCGTTATGACTTTTACGACGCAAAACCACTTAAGTCAAAACAAGGCGTTATATAGTAAATGGGAGACCACGAAACCACGAAACATCGTATCTCGGGACCTCCTGTATATCACAAAATATTAATTTGTGTTAGCTATGCTTAAAGTTACTAAGCATTGTTCTGTCTAGTCTATAACCTGTATAACAAGTATTAAGAGTTTAAATTATTCTGACTGTATCACTGCATGTCCCACAGGGTTGCATAGTAAGGTGCTATATTTGCCGAGTTGCATTTACTAAATTAACTGCCGATAGAGGAGTCACTGCGTGTGGAATTTCATGCTTTGCAGAGTGAGTACAGTCTGAGCTTTCTGTGTGCAACCATGTCTCCTGTCACTTTAAAGAAAAAAACTGCCATGAAGACTGCCTCCATTTTAGTTTTTACCGAGTGTAGTTGGATCAGTAACAATTTACTCCTGTTTTTTTTTTTAGATATGAATTGTTTTTTGTTCAAAACAACACCAATCAAAATCGAGGACTTTTGATCATTCTAATACTGTGTTTATCATATATCAATTGAATGCAAAACTTTAGTGACATGTAAACTTAACAGAAAAAACCCACTGCAGAGGGTTAAGTGTAATATTTTATACTCTTCCTCAAGTTTTTCAAGGCAAAACACACGTTTGCTCCATAACAATCAGTTTCCTCTGCTGTTTCTCCAAAACAGAGTGTTCCCAATTCCTGGCAGTATTTGAAGATGGAAAAATAAAAAGTCAAACAAAGTTTGGAGTTGATGTTGTTGTGTTTGTGTGTGGTGTTTGTGGACTATACACCCTCACTGCACTCCATTCAAAAACTCTCACTGCGGTGGAACCTTTAAGGGGACATATTCAGTACCTTTAGTTAGGGGACATAATTTTACCATGTTCTATATGAACTTATTATATACATTTTTTTTGCATTTATATTATGTTTTTTTTTTTTTGCACTGTTCCATTATGTAAGTTTACAAATATTTACTTCTCCTCCTGGGGAAGAGAATGTAATGAACATTTAGGAAACACAACTGGGCTTTAAAACCACTGTTGTCCCTTTAAAGGTACACTTTAAAGTGTTTTTGTACCATTAGTGACAATAATGTACCTCTAACGTACGTTTGTTCTGAGAGACTGTAATCATGCAGCTCTGTTCTGCTCTGATTGAGGCAAATTGCAACTTGAGCATTTTTTTTCACTTGATACTTTATTTCTTTTACTCAAGTCACAAAATGGCTGAGTACTTTTAGTTCGACTGAATTGATTCTTCATTTATATAGACAGTTTACTTGAGAACAGTTTTTGGCTACTGTACCCATCTGTGATGTCCAGTAGCAGGTGTGTCGGTGCATGTTTATTTGCATCAGTGAACAGGAAAATCATCACCACACCACCCACATGTGCACAGAAATTCACATTCTCACACACACACACACACAGAAGAGACTATATTCACACACACTATACATTACTCTGCAAACATTTCTTCTCTATATTCTGTGTCCAAAAGCTAGACACCCCTTACACTCAGTGAATTCAGCTCCATTATGGTGCACCCATTGTGGACACACTTTCAGTTTTGCACACACAGCTTGTATAATCTCCAAAGTAAAGCATGAAATGAAATGGAATGCTCTGGAGCAGCTGTATATGAGTCTGGTTCTCTCACTCACCATGCTCAATTCCAAGTACTGGCTAGACAGGTACAAATCATGCCAGCAGTGGAGCTCTTTTAGAATGAGTTGGAGTGGAGTTTGTGACCCAGAAACGAATGATCCAAGATCTGTAGCTGTTTCTAAGGCTGAGCGCTATCAAATCTTCACAGAAGAGGTCCCCCGTCTAATGTACTGTCCTCCCAGAGGAGTAGAAGCTGTTGCTGCAACAAAAAGAGATGTACAACCTATCGATTCCCTGCTTTCAGGAGAAATTTTATATGAGCAGATGTCTACAGAGGTCTGTGTTTGTTGCTCACGTAAATATTAGGACACTAGCAGTAAATGTGAATTCGGTTGTACTGCTGCTTTTGGAAGGGTTAACAGGTTTAGTAGTGGATGGAATAAAGGAGGACGAGAAAAGAGCGGATCAGGTGTGTGTTCAGCTACTGCTCGTAAACATACATGCGCGCACACACACATACACACACGCACACCCCTTCTTTTCTGTCTCCATTCTTGTCCTTTAGCTCCTCATTAGTGCACACTTATGCACACAGTAGTGTTAAAATTAACCCTTGCCCAAGGGTCTGCACCGGGACTACTTATAACATCTGTGTGTGTGTGTGTGTGTGTGTGTGTGTGTTTGTGCGCTTAATAAAATACTGATAGATATAACACAGTTGTTGCTCATACTGAACGACACACACACACACACACACAGAGGCTAGTGGGACACAGTTAATGCCTTGCCTGAGTGCCATCAGGGATGCTCATATCGCTGATAGGCTTTGTTGCCATGGTAGCCTCTCTCTCTCTCTCTCTCTCTCTCTCTGTCTTCTATCTCTCCTCCCTCACTCTTCTCTCACTCTCCCTCCACACACACTCTTCCCTGTAGGAGAGGTGAAGAAAAAAGAAAAAGAGCAACAGGGAAAAAAAGGAATAGCAAGAGCGAAAAATATGTCAGCGATGCTTAATGGAAATATCTGCATCTCTCTCTCTCTCTCTCTTTCTGGCTCTCCCTATTTATTTATTTCTCTTGCTGTCTTATTTCGCTCCTTCTTTTTTGTCTTTAACTTCTTTCTCTATATATTTTCACGTATGTGTCCTTGCCTCTAATTCTGTCAACTGACTGTAGCTTGTTGAAAGGTCTAATAAAAAGTTGTTAATTAAAATCAATTCTCTCTCTCTCCTCTCTGCTTTCTCTTTTCTCTCACAGCTCAGTTCTTTCCTTGCAAAAACAATATTGTCCTCTTCACTTCTCTCTTCTGTCTCTCTATCCCTCAATCTATCTCGTGTTCCCTTTTCCCTTTTCCCTACTCTTTCTCTCTCTTTCTCGCTCTCTCTAATGCTTGATTGGCTCAGCTGCTCTCAGCTAACCACTGCCTCCCTCTGAGCCTGTTGCGAAGATACACACACACACACTCTCTACTCTGTCATCATATAAAAATAAATAAATAAAATAAAGACCCTCTCCCACACATGCACAAATGCATGCAGAGGTTAGCAGCTGGAGCTAACAGCAGTTAGTGGGGTCTGTGAAGAAGGCTCAGGAATCTTTAGCCACACTTTTCCATTTGCTGCAGTACAGACTCTGTTAGGGTTTGGAATAAAGTCCTGGGTTGATGACCACAACATCTTTGCTTTGTCACTGCTGGACCTGATGTGAACTGTAAGGACCTATTGAGACACACACACACACACACACACACACACACACACACACCCTAAACCCTAAAAATAATTATGTATATACCATTAATGTGCATATGTCCAGTAAATCTGAGACATTTCCAACAGAATCATTGGATTCTACCCATCAGTAAGTCTCCCATGAACTCTACAGGGGGATAAACACGAGGCCAGACCACCACTTCTTTTCAGACTGCTGTTAATGAAACTGCACTGTCCAGAAGAGATACCAAACTGTCCAGATGTGTCACGTCCGTTGGCAGAACAAAGACGTGTGGACAGAAGAGGGGCCATCCTACCCCACCCAGAGAGCAAGACCAATTGTGTTTTATAGGAGCCCCTGTCTCAGAAGGCTGAAGTGTCAGTATGTATCAAACACTTGATCTCCAGATGATAGGACCATCACTAAGACCCTGCGCCACTGGGGAGCCCTGTTACAAGTGTTTTACTGTCTCTTCCTTTTATATAATGTCTCTAGCCACATCCTTTTAGTCTTACCAGTGATCTAATTGTTGATCAATCGCACATTAGTATGAAAGATCAGGATTAGTGTCCTCTGACTTTTTTTTTTTATTAGTGTTCTCTCACTCTCTCCCTCTTTCATGGTTTAGGCTCCTCCCCTCCTCCAGTCCTCTGTAGTATGGAGTGTGTATGGTAATGAGTGCTGTTTAGCAGGTGTAGGGGCTCGTATTCATCAGAGGAGTCACAGCACACACACACAGAGCTGCTACACACACTGTTGAGCAGCAGACGTGCATTGGAGACTGTAAAGACACACACACACTCACAGAGGGATGCTTTTTATACACAGACACACATACACATACAGAAGCACACACACATACACACACCGGTATCAAAGCCCCTCCTGGTGGGTAGAATGCTGCTGTGGCAACCAGACCATCTGTCTGACAAGTCGAAAAGGGACTCCCTCCATCTCTGTTTCTCTCACTTCTTTCTATTCCTCTACCTCCTGCTTTTTCTGCGTCTCTCGTTCTCATTCTATATCTGCGTCCCTCTTTTTGCTGTAATTTTGCTCTATCCTTCATTTTCTACTACTATTCTTGTTCTCTCTCTCATGCTCTTTCTGTATTCATCTAATGCTCTTGCTTATTAATTTTTCTCACTCTCTGCACCTTTTAAACTCTTTAGTATCCCTCTCTCTCTCTCTCTCAACCCCTCTGTCCCTCGATCCCACCCTCCCTTCCTCCTTCTCTCCCAGGGCCCCTGGCCTGAATGCCACTTACTCAGAGCCTTGCTCCAGCCTCCTGAGGGCAAACCCAGATACCTCCTTCACTTTAATCTACCTCAGTTTTTGACATCGTTTTGCTTATGTTTCTACCCCAGTCAGCAACCATAATAATGTGTATGACACACCTCCACCTTAAACATTTAGTTTTGCACTGAAGCCAAAAGGCTAATGTAGATAACAAGCAATAGAAGCATGATTTCCAAACATGAGCTTTGTGCAATCTAGGGATGTAAATGATTAACAGTTCCTGTGCAGATGTTGCTTCCAGAGATGTTCCCACTCCACTACAGAAATCTATTACATGAGTGATGCAAGATAGGTAATGCAGAACTGAGCTGTTGTTGTTCTTAGAAGCATCTATTTCACAACAACACCACTATTTGTACTATAGTATTTGAGTGGGGCAGATCTAGCAGGAGAGAATATACCTCACTTTTGCTTGTGGAAACGTGGCATCTTATAACCTTGCCACTATTAACACTGAAATATTCAGTATGATCTTTTCTAATGCCAGAGCTTGTTTGTGGAGACAGTCTTTGAACATGTCCACACGCTGTCTAACAGGTATTCTTCTCTGCCACATAATCTTCAAGGCATTTGCCCCCTCTTTTGGGACTGTGACGTCTGTGAATGCGGCTTTCAGCCATGGACTATGAACTTTTGAGTCACCAATCCACCTACCACTGTGTGTTTTTGGACCATGGGAGGAAACCAGAGCACCCAGAAGAAACCCACGCTGACACGGGGAGAACACACACAGAACCACACAGAGCTGTGTGACTGCGACACTACCTGCTGGCTCTGTGAGTAGGTTGGTGTGTTCTCCCAGTGTCTACATGGGTTTCCTCTGGGTGCTTTGTTTTCTGCCCAAATTCTGACATTAAACATTTTGGAAACACTGGGTGTCTACAAACTTGGCTATTTAATGTATTGGTGATAGACACATGAAAACCAATAAATAAAATTTAGAGACTATACAAAACATTAATATCTATAGAGTCCTTTAGAGTTAAAAATACATTTAAAGTTAATTAAATGTACGCGTTCTAAATGTCACCTTCATTTTCTGCTTTTCTGGATGACAATATACAGGTATCATAGTATCAAATATCCGGCAAAACCTCATAACCTTGAATCATTTTTTATGCTGACATCAGTAAGATATCAATATTCTGTTATCATCACATAGATCTTGCCACATTGTCACTAAACACAAAATCAAGTCAGTTTAAGATTGCTTAACAACTTGACATAGTTTAAGGTAAAGCTGTGATGATTTAGGCCTCCAGTTTGGACAATGGTAATGCTAAATGCTTATGCTAACATAAACATCCATGACTGGTTAGCTACATTAGCCCAGAGCCATTTCTAGCCATTCGTGATATAAGCAGCTGCTTAGATGCACTGTAAGAAAACTGTATTTTTAATTTTTTCATAGTTTCTTTTTGCAGTAAAGAGGTTTGGTGATACAGGGATGTTAGCCCATGCTCGTGGCTTTTATCATTGTTCAGATTTTTGCAGGGAGGGCCCCCTTGTGGGGCTTGAGAGGCATTTAGGGGGCACGCAAGTTGCCATGGCAATACCAGATGAGGATAGAGATAATGAAGCACATGTGTGCCTTGAAATGTAATTAAAAAAAATCTAAAAAGGAAATACATGTACATACCACTGGTGATAAATCTGGTAGTTTACATGAAAGTTATCAAATAACTTGCAAAAGTGATTTAGTTTGGGTTTTAGGATAACTATGTCAAAAGTATTGTCTGAATACATTTTTTAGCACAACTAGCTTTAGGCTTGTTTGTATTGGATTGAATTGTATAACTAGCTCAGGTCACATAGTTTGTAGTTTGAATGTATGAAAATCTTTCTAGTAAAAAATCTAATGGAGTGTTTCACTTCATATTGTTGAGCAGTAAAATATATCTTATTTTTACTGTGACTCAAATAATCATGGCGTTTAAGTCTACATTCCGTAGTGAAATGGTTTAAGCTAATGAACAATAATCTTAGCTAGCTAGTTGTAGCACTGGGAATAATTGTTTTCGTTGTATCTTTGTGCTGCTCGGTTTGTTTTTTCTAATATTATAAGGTACATTTTTGAGGCATTAAGTGAAAGGATTCGGGTTCAGTTCTCTTCCAAACAGATACATTCCTCTACATGTCTATGGTTGAAAGCTATGCTAGGTAAGCTAAGTAAAATTACCTGTGTACACTCTCCATAAGCAGTAGGTTATTTCAGTAATAATTTCTTACTGTTTGTTACAGCTGTGCTAACAGATCTCCATTTTGAACAGTATTTTGAGGATAGCACATTTGGCTAATCTGTAATCCATACTGTTCATTTCTTTCATTGACAACCTGTCTAGCTAGCACTTTTTAAGTACTTAATTTTATGAAACCTAAGCAGATATTTTTACTGATACGACCTATAATTTGTAATTTTTGCATTAATTTGTTATATATATTCAGAGAGGCCCTGCTTTAGCCTCATCGCTCCATTGCTAAAATAGGAATTCTAGGCTGCTTTCGTGATAAGGGGGAGACAATGTTTGGCTGACTGCGCCTTTAAGAAACCTTACACCATTGGAATGAAACCTTAGCCCTGTTTGGGGGCTGTTAGTGTCGCTGGTCATTACACTGTAGGTTTTTGAGTTCATCCTCTCTCTGCTCCTCTCCCTCTGCACTCGCTCCTTTTCGCAGCTTTGCGTGCACTTTAACAATATTGGCTCACTCTTTTTTCTCTCCCTCTCTCCTTCCCTCCCTCCCTCGCTCCTTCTCCAGTTTCACACCCCCCTTCTTCTTCCCCTTCCCCAGTGTGTGTTTTTCTCTCTTGCCTGCTCTGTTTTATGGCTTTCCGCCTGCTACAAGCCTGGCCCGTGTATGAGGGAACAGGGGAGGAGGGGCGAAGGGGAGGAGAGATACAAACGGCCAGATTGATTTACTGAAGACAGCAGCACATGAAAACACACACACACACACACACACACCCATCCTCTGCTCCCTCACTTCCTTTCCTCCTCCACCCTTACTCTCTCTCTCTCTCTCTCTCTCTCTCTCCCCCACCCCCCTCCCTCCTCCTCTGCCTGTCCACACTGTGGTGCTCCAAGAACAGGAAGCTCAATACTAAAAATAGAGAGAGAGATAGAGAGAGAGATTGCTAGAAGAAAGACATTAAGAGAAAGAAACCCTTGGCATGGCTAACAGACAGACGTTGGAAGGAAAAAGAAAGGAGAAGACGATGAAGGAAATCTCAGTATCTCCATGATGGAAGCAAAAGAGAGGCAGAAAACAAGAGAATGTTTCATCTCCCTCTCCCGTCATTTGCACACAGTCTTAGGTACTTAACCTGTAACACTGATACCAATTAGCGTGGCACTAGATGCTAACGCTCCATTAGCACATTGTTGAGAAGACACAAACAGGCCACTCACTGACTCGCCACGACAGAAAACACCCGAACACTCACACTGCCTCAGACTTTATACTGTGGACACACTGGTCTGTGGTGGCATGATGGGCCTGATTACTGATTACTGGATGGTTATGAATGACTTGTGAATCACTGCCAAGGTGGCTGCATAATACCCATAAATATCGGTATATTCTCGTTTATAAATAACAATGATAACCTTAGTGTTACCTTAGTTTGATGTAGTTTTAATGTACAGAGTCCTTATATATTATAACAAGCACAAAACATAGCTGGTAGTATGCTGATCTCTCTGTAGTTAGCAAGTAAACTTGTAGTTCTATCTTAAATGGTAAATGCAAACACATTCTGGCACCAGATTTTTCTACTGCAGTTTTTAAGATGGAACTGGAAGTTGAACAAAAACCTGCCGAATAATTCAGCTTCATATCACAGAAGAGGTAGGAGTTAGTATTCATATATTATTAAGTGCTTCTGAAGACATACGATGCCTGAAATTAGTCTGAAGTCCAGCAGTGCTCATCTGATATCACTGCAGACTGGCATAGCTGCCTAAAGAGCACAGTTAGTAGCCTGGAATTTTAAATTTGTATTCTGATGACGTATCATGTTCTTGAAAGGTTGTTTCATTTGCAGGGGAAGATTTTAAACCCTACACTTTTAAACTAAGTTCTAAGGAGCAAGATGACACTTGAAAACAAGGGTAAGGTTAAAAATAAGGAATGGGATTCACCTGTGGTCTCAGAAGTTCCCAAATTTAGCTTTGCACTGGGGGCTAATGTAGCAAAGTACATAAAGCCATTGTGCAAACTGCACAAATAAACCCCAGTCATTGCATTGACATTGCCTTCAAACACCTGATTTGTGTTCACCTGCTTATGCATTGGTATGACATATTACTTTCAGTAACAAGGACACAGTGTTTGCCCTTGGCTTGCTCATAGAAGGCTTGGACCCGGATCTCTATAAAGCTGCTTTGTGACAACTTTCTGTTGTGAAAAGCACTATATAAATACAATTTGATTGAAGTTGATTGACTGACCTTCATTTAAAGCACCAAAATCTATGTGAGTTCTAGTGCTGGAGGTAGTGGTGTCCAAACCAATTTTATGGGGGCACAGACCAAACCAGTTCAGCCATTCAGTTAGTTCATAAATTGATTCGCCCATCAGAGCTTGATGATGATCCGACGGCGAAGCAGTGTATAAACAGTGAATAAGTAAGTATGAGTTATAATCCAGTTCCCTCAAAGTGCTTAGCATCTACAAACAAGGCAGTTTTTTGAGCGACACAGCTAAATTATGCTAATGTTTATTTTAGATTAGCACTGCTAATTAGTGGACTGTAAACGTCGAATACATGTTGACTGCATTATCTGCATAATCAAAATTAAAGGAAGTAATTATATTAGGTGCCCAGTATAGGAAGAACTATCAAGTGAAAATGTGTTTTTTTTCCCTGTAAAACTCTTTAACCTGGACCCCTGAACCTCTTTGTATTCCAGCTGTTCCTTTTCAGATGTAGGTTAGCCAGAGTGCTTCTCCAGGCTTGTATTTCTTTTGTTCCTAGGGAGCGTAAGTAGAAGATGGTTTGTGTGTATAGGACAATTGAATGCACCGATGGAGAATTTTGACGGTTTAATTTCGAATAGTTTGCGCTAATGACATAACTGCCCTGATATGAATGTGCCTGCTACACCTGTACCAAAATTTTATAGGCTAATTATACATCACTCGTGGTGCTACACAACAAGTCGCCTGTTACTTTCAGCCAGTGAAGCACTTAATTTGATTCATGTGACAGAAATATGTAACTGATTTTTCATTTACAGATTTTAAATGTCCCCTTAGTCCATTAAACTGCATATAATTATATTTATTCAGCAGCTTTGGCTAATAAATGTACTTATACTAATATGTTATTCATTTTCCCCAACACGCCCACAAAGGGTGAGGTTTGGGTATTTAATGCAAATAAAATACCCATTTCATTCATCTTTGGTAACCACTTGATCAGTGTCTTCGTGGATCCAGAGCCTACAGAGAGTCACTTGGCTCTTGGCCTGGAGCACAACCTGGACAGGGCACCAGTCCATCACAGGACATCACACAGTCACTTACACACACCTGAGGATACTTTTACACAACGAACCCACCTACTAACATGTGTTTTTGGACTGTAGGAGGAAATCCACACAGACACTCCAACTCCTTATAGACAGCTGCCCAAGGCAGGGATTTTAACCCAGGACCCTGAGATCCTGAAGCAGTGTGGCAACGACACAACCTGTAAAATCTCAGTTGTTCTGCATTGTTATTAACACTGTTTGGTGTGTGTGTGTGTGTGTGTGTGTGTGTCTCACTCTCTTTTTTGCTCAGTGAGCAGTTCTGAAATTGCTGATGTTGTAGACCAAACATACTTGCGCATACACACACAAACACACACACACACACACACACACACACACACACACACACATTATGCATGCATGTAAGTTTTATAGCCTACATTAAAATTAGGTGGCAGGTTTCCATGTGTATGTGCTTCAATAAAGACACAATTTGTATGAATTATATAAACATCAGAGGGTCACGAGGAGGTCTTAAGGAATGTCTACGAAGAGGGAAGGGATGAAGTACAGTGGAGTGGATGGGGTCAGATGAGGGGTTAAGAGTATCATCCCCAAGAGCTGTGGTTTGACTTGCTATGCCTAGTCATGTAGCTCTTTGTATATAATTACACATGTTTACATTTATGGCATTCGGCAAATGAATTAAGGAGAGGAGGCTTGGGGGCTGTTGAATGAATGAATGCGGAATTAGGAGTCTTGCCCAAGGATGTGCTTTGGTGTTGCTTGGTGTGCCTGCTTGAGTGTGGAGTCAAACCCTGGGGAATTAAGGTTTGCCATGAGGAGGGCAAAGCTACACCAACCACGCTTGGTTGCATATTATGATCATTTCTATTCTTTCTCTCTCTCTTTCTCTCTCACTCAGAGTGAGAGATGCAGTAATTGTGAGTGCTGGCTGGGCTGCTGAGGGCTTTATTGGATTGGAGTAGGATTTCAGGGACTGTGTTTAACATGCACCCATCCTCTCAAGAGCACGCACACACACACACACACACACACACACACACACACACACACAGTGTTTGAACAGCCAGCCATTAAATACCCAAAAGGATGGGGGGGGTAGCGGAGAGGGGTGTGTGTGTGTGTGTGTGTGTATGTATGTGTGTGTGTGTGTGTGTGTGTGTGTGTGTGCACGCGTGTGCTTTAAGCAGCATTTGGAAGGAGGCGGAAGCTCCAGTGCTGCTTCTCTGCACCCCCTCTTTCCTTTTCTCCTCCTCTCTTCTTCCGCTCTCCTCCTCCTCTCTCTGTCACTCTTTTCAACCTCATTAATATCTTATTACATTAGTGTTTGCCAGTGGCCGCTGCGTTAGCCTCAACCATCACACTTCCTGGCCCACACACACACACACACACACACACACATGCATAGAGGGACCCTGTGCTGGATTGAGGGTTATTTTTAAAGCTCTGTATCCCACAGACAGGAATGAGTGGCGAGAGAAATGGAGGAGGGGTGTATGTGGATTGGCTTTTAGAGTAACCACAATATTACTGAACAAACCGGATCTCTATATGAGATCAGCCATTTAGTGCAGCATCCACGCAGGCTCTTATTAGTGTACTTGTGTACTCAGAACCCTGTGTGTGTGTGTGTGTGTGTGTGTGTGTGTGTGTGTGTAGGTATATAGCACTATGAGACATTTATGAGCAAAACTATATCCCCACTATACCATACGTATCATTAGTCAGTGTCTCTTGACCACAGTTAACCAGTTATTATTAATGTTGTGGTTGTGTGTGTGTGTGTGTGTGGTGCTGGTAGAAGCGTATCACACAGCAGTTTTGCTCAGGTTTTTCAATTTATCATATTATTCAGTTGAGAGTGGTCCAGCAAACTGACCAATGACGAAGGGCCAAAGGATGGCTAACCCAGACTGTGACTTTACAGTGGGGTTACAGTCTGTAACAGGAATGTGGAGCTGGAAAGAAGTGGTTTCTGATAAAGTGACTCTTTTATGTGTGTGTGTTTATATGGGTCCTATAGTGCCAAAGGTCAGACAGTGCGTGGCAAGGTAGTCATCCTTTGTACATTCAAGGGCTCAGGATATCATGCACAGAACGCGCACACACACACAGTTGGATTTGCCTTGGACACATGCTTTACTCACGAGTCTTTTTGAGCTCCAGGCGTGTGTGTTGGTGGTCAGCTAATGCCTGTTTCTGAAGCACGTGTGTGTGTTTCTCATTGAGAGAAGGTCTAGTTCTGCCTTTATGCAGCAGGATAGCATGATATGGGCTAGGGGTGCAATGATACACAAAGTTTACTATACAATACATGTTGTTTTTGCCCCACGATGCGACAAAGAACATGATTTTAATTTCCCTTTTATTTTTTGATGTTGAGGACAAACACAACAGTGTATTTGGAAAGGATGGATGAAACCAGAAATTATCATAGAAAAATAAAAACATATAAAAAAAATGGTGACATGGTGCTAACATAAGTTCTATCTAAAAGCAGAGCTGTAATATTCCAGTTTTTCAGCACTGACCTGCTGCTCTCAGCGCCACATCAAAACAACCCCCTGTAGGTGGGATTGTGACTCAATTGGCTGCTGATTGGCTGCATAAAGGCAACGACCAATGAGAAGCGCATACTCTGGAGTATCTGACCCTCGCTCATTCTTAGAGAGAGCTGCGTGTTTCTGTCTTAAACCATCGCCATAACAGTATGACCTCAAAAATACGGAAAATACGGAGATCATTCTCAATGGCCGGAGTGATGTAAAAGTCACATGAAATCCAATCTGGCCGTTCACACAGAGTCACACTGCCACAGATCCGTTTTGGATTGGATCTCAATACCACATATGAAAGTGGCCCAAATCTGATTTTAAAAAGTCAGATTCAATGCGATTTGTGCTGTTCACACAGCCACAAAAACGACAAATTTGTGTCATATATGACAAAACAGATCGGATTTGGGCCACATTTACCTGCTGTGTAAACGTAGCCTATGTGTCCAAATACGGGACTATTCTGTATTTTACAGGACGGTTGGCAACACTAGTTCCAGCAGAGTCTTGATCTCTGCGCTAGCCATTTCACGTCCAGCTAATTGCCCAACCGGCTAACCAAAACAATAGCGTGGTGTTGTTTCCCCATTAGTGCTAAACACTTCTTCTGTGTCGTCATAGTAACACAGCATTCCTATTACACACCGTGCCACTAGATGTTGCATGAAACTACAGCACAACTCCGAAATATGTCCTGCTCTGCAGATGGCTGCAACTCATTAACGCGGGTTGGGCTCAGGACGGTTTCGATTCACAGCTCATACCGTATCGAAAAATGAATATTACTATGTGTATTGTGACACCCCTAATATGGACAAGACTACAATATGTGAGCTCTCAGAAAACTATCAGTGAGAAGATATCAGGGCCTCCTAAGCCTCCATAGGACATCTCTTGATTCTGGGAGATATAAGATATATTCGAAAAAATGTATTTAGTTTAAAAACTGATGAAAACATTTCTACAATCTTTCCAAGTCCAGTGGGAATTGCATCAGAACATTTTGTTACATTTTAGTTGGAAACAAAAGAATAACGTCTTACACTGACCAACAGAAACCTTTCCAGTCAAGAGCTCTCCCATTAGTCCATTATGAGGACACCTTGAAGCAGCTGAATTCATTATATAAGGTGTCTGTACACATTTGGACAGTGTGTATAGTGTTAATCTAAAACATTTGGAGCCTAATAAAACTGAGCTTTGTCTGTGCTTCTGTCTGTTTTAGTCTATTTCAGGGTACTATGTTTCTGGTAAGGGTTCTTAAGAACTCAAGACAGGTTAAGGCAAGTGTGATGGTTTGAGCATGGGGGAAATCCATTCATCCAACTCCATTCATTCATTTTATGTAAGTGCTTCACCTAACCATGGTCGCAGCTCTCTCTCTCTCTCTCTCTCTCTCTCTCTCTCTCTCTCTCTCTCTCTCTCTCTCTCTCTCTCTCTCTCTCTCTGGAGCTTACATGGAATCACTTGGTTTAAGGTAGGAACACACCAGACAGGGTAGAACTGTTAAATATATATTCACTCTAATTAATAATGTAAAATAATATAATTTTTACAGGACTCATGTATGTTTTAATTTCGCCAAAAGATAATAACACTCATTTTCAGGGTACCCTTCTTTTCGTTTGTGTGTTGGGGTTTGGTTGGTGTGGGTTGTACTCATGGATGGAGTGTCACCAGGTTCAAATTTTGAAATCCTGTCTGATTTCTCTCTCTCTCTCTCTTGCTCTCTGATGTGCCAGTGCTCTAAACTGGAGGAACCGTGGTGAGCCTGCTGTCTTACACAGCAAGGGAGAGACATCAGACATAAAACAACAAAATAGGAGGAAGAGTACAAGAGGGAGGAAAGGGAAAGACGAGAAAGAAAGGGAGTAGTAGAGACAGACTGATGAGAGAGAGAGAGAGAGAGAGAGAGAGAGAGAGAGAGAGAGAGAGAGAGAGAAGGTTATTGGAAGAAGTGTCCACTGCACTGAGCCCAGTAGGAGGGGGAGGGGCCTCAGGATCAGGAGGTTGCTATAACAACAGCACCTTGGTGGGTTCTCTCTCTCTCCCTCTCCCTCTTTTGCTCTCCCTGCTCTCCTCCAGGCGCATGAAAGCCTTACGCCTGTCTCAAGCACCTTCTGTCTTTCCCTTCCTCTTCTTTATTTCTCTCTCTCTCTCTCTTTCTCTGTCTCTCTCTCTCTCTGTGTGTCTCTCTCTGCCCCCTCCCCCTCCCTCTCCTCCCTCCTTGTGTGTTCTTCCTCACAGGAGCAGTGCAGAGAGCAGGAGTGTTTGTGTGAGCTACTGAAGGCTTTAATAGGCGGAGAAACAAACTCCAACCTCCCCCCTCCACACATACTGTCTCTCTCATTTACCATCTACCATCTCTCTCTCTCTCTCTCTCTCTTTTTCTCCTACTCTCTCTCTCCCTCCCTCACTGTTTCTCCTCCCCTCTCTCCTATCTTTTCTTGTCCTCTCTTTCTCTCTCTTTCTCTCTCTCTCTCTCACTCACTTTCTCTCTCACACACACACACACACACACACTAACTCCTTTTTCTGCTCTCACCCCTCCCCTCTGTGCTGTGCTCTAGGTTATTTACCTCAGTTAGAGTAATCCACTACGTTGTTCTCTTCACACTGCTGCAGGCAAGCTGCATTTCTGTGCTGACCGTATAGACACAGCGTATGTGTGTGTGTGTGTGTGTGTGTGGTGCCTTTGTAAGGGTGGCTGGCACCACACACTCATAATTAAGCCTGGGTTTTGAGTGAAGTCTTCTCACAGAGCACAGCGTTATTGACATTGATCATGTTGAGCTTCGAGGAGATAAAACAGTGTTTTTTTCTCTCTTAGACAAACACTACCAAGTACCAACAGGAGCAGAACAGGACCCATGCCACCCCCTGCACCCCCCCCAAAATATCTCTCTCTCGCTCTCTCTCTCCCTCTCTTGTTGTTTCTTTTTACTCCGTCCTTGCTTTGTTCCTTCTCTTCTTCTTTGCCTCTTTCTTTGTCTTCTCTCCTTTACTTCTTCTCCTGTTTCTCTTTCACTCTCTTTTCCCATATTTTCTTTAATGTCCTACTTTCTCTCTCTCCATCTTTCTCGCTCTGCTTCTCTCTTTCCCTCTCTCTGCATTTCTCTCTGTGTTTCTGTCTCTCCCATCTGTTTCCACTGTCTCTCTCTCTCTCTCTCTCTCTCTCTCTCTCTCTCTCGTGGGTGTGAGTGTTTGTGACTGACAGACAGCCTAATCGTCTTTATGGCATGATGAGCAGCACGAATATCGACAGGCGTCGTGCCGACGGTTGCCATGACAACCCTCCCCTCCTGGAGCTGAGGCTCGGCAGCAGTGGCGGAAGAGGCGACGTGGTCCGTCCGCGAGACTCGCATCCACACACACACACGCGCGCAAAAACGCACTCACCATCAGATGAGACAGGTAGAACAATCATGGTCCAACACTTAGTATGGAGAAGGATAAAGAGAGAACGTAAGAAACTTGGATTATTTGAAAGAGAGATAGAGTGGAAAGAGAAGTACAAGGTAAAAGAAAATAGAGAAGTGAAGTGGGTGTGTGTGAGACAGAGAAAGAGAGAGAGTAGCTAGAAGTTGATAGAAAGGTTAAGAGAGTGGAGTCTGATAGAAAAGAGCTTGAAAGATGGAGAGGAAGATTAAAAAAGAGAAAAGAGAAATAGGGTGAAAAGGAAAATACCTAGAGAAAGAATAGAGTTAGAGAAGGTTGGAGCTGCAGATGGACAGAGATAGAAAAAGAAAAGAGAGAGAAATTGAAAAAGAAAGAAGCAAAGGACAGAAGAAAGGGAAGAAAAAGACTGGAAGTAACAAGAGAGAGAGAGGCGTATAGAAGTCTTGGTTTTATCGTGCTCATCTGTTTTCCTCCTTTTTCAGTAAACACAAATCTTCTTTGTTTCCCACCATGATCTCACTCTTCATGTAGTTTCAGGGAGAGAGGAGGAGAGAAATAGAGAGAGATTGAGAGAGAGAGAGAGGGAAAGTGGGAGGGGAAGCAGACGTGTTGCCTCAGAGGAAAAGCTGGAGAGAAGATCCATGAATCTCGTTATTTCAGAATCTCATTTGGCATGTTTCAGTGGAGTGGTGCGTGTGGGGTTTCTCTCTCTCACTCTCTCTCTCTCTCTCTCTCTTTCCCTCCCTTCTTCATTCTCTCTCTCAGGGATGAAAGGAGGGTGGGGGGCATATTGAAGTTGAATATGAGCAAAATTTGTCACTGATGTTCTTATGGTTTGTCACCGTTCTGTAATTAACACACACACACACACACACACACACACACACACCCACACACGCATACAAACAGCCTCTGCACATGGTACGGCACAAAGACACACCCAGTAATGAACCATCACACATCTCCGCTTCCCGCACACACACACACACACTTACTTCCTTCACCCCCGTGTAATTAACGCTCTGTTAAATGTGTTCACTGTGAGAATCATTAGCACAAACGGAACAAGGGATGAGGAAGAGGTGAAGAGGGATGAGGGATGCTCTTCACCTCCCTCAATATTCTCATCCTGAGAAGGCATCTGTCGTTTTTTACACATCAATATTTTCTGCCATTTCTTCTTTGCCTCCCTGCCTTGTAAAATCCAGCAGGTGAGGGAACGTCTACAAATAACCAGAACCGCGCAAAACGAACAGGCAGCAGGACCTAAAAACTCAAACGCAAAGCATTGTAATTTCAGTAAAATTACAAATGGAAATGCAAACAATGCGTAAGTAATGAGCTTGGGTGAATGAGAGGGTTGTGTCAGGAAGGGCGTTCAGTGTAAACCTGCCATGTTGAATGTTTGGTTTGTAATGAACCTCCATGATGACCCCTAGCGGGAGCAACAACCAGGTTGCACTTTGATTTACTGTGCTTTCAATTAGGCAAAGCATACGAAATTCATAACACGGTTTGCTTAACATTACATGGACAGCATTGAAACCTAACAATTCCAAGAACCAAGAGGATCCAAGATCCAAGAGGAAAAGACTGAAGAGATGGCAAGGACAATGTAGAGAATATGAGGGAAGCACAGGAAATGAACTACAAGGTCCGCGTGGATGTCATTTATACTGTCAATCAGAATCTTCTCGGATAGGCTCTCACTTGGACAACAATGACCTGTAGTTGCTGGATTAAACATTTCGAATGTTACTGACTTACCATTTTCTTATGGCTTCTGGGTATCTCATTTTGTTTCAAGAGAGTCTGTTTTTGTTGCAGCACTGTTTTGACACTCATCTTCCATGACAGCAAAGGTCTTTAGTCACTATGCATGTCAGTCAAATGACCCCTTCCTGTCAAAGCAGGTAACTAAACCAAGCAAACTCCTTGACAAAATGCAGAAATATGGTTTGCAAGACTAGAAACACCAGCGAATACAGAGGTGCTGCAGGCAGGGTCTGCCTCCTGAACTTCAGTTATCACTTAAGCCTCTTTAAACAATTTAAGTATTAACTTTAAGAACCGGTCCAGGCAGTGTGTGTTTGTGTTGTTGTGTTTTGCGTTTCTGCATTTGTGTATTGCATGTCTGACATGCTGGTGAAGGGTGGCTTAGACCAAAGTTAATGACTGAGACAAATTAAGCAGGGGAACGCACGTGTGATAGGGGCCTGCCCATGTTTGCACAATGGAGCTTTTTCAAACTGCCATTTCATTTTGCAGCTGATTCTCTCTCTCTTTCTCTCACTCTCTCAATCTCCCTAGCTCTCTGCCTCGCATGCTGTCTCTCTCTCACTTTTTCACTGTGCTCTCTGGCTCTCAGGATAATGATTAAGCGCTAACTGGGGTTTGTTATCACCTTGTTGTTCTCTTTGAGTGATCCTCCTTCTGACTAGTGTAAGCACAGGCAGATGTGTGTGTGTGTGTGTGTGTGCATGAGGGATATGTAGTTAGTTTAGTAACAGAGGACTGTGTGCTGCTAAAAGAGTTGTTCCGTTTAGAAAGACCTCCCCATAAAGCTTAGAGCAGTTAACTGCTTTGAATGAGACTGTAATTACCTCTCAAGAGGCTTTTCTTTAAACCCAAGCATCTGCACAGATTATAGAACTCTCAACCACTGGAATTATGGGAATTGTAGGCAGTTTATAAAAGGCAGAGAGTATGCCCTCATTTGACAAACGTCAAAATCAATTAGAAATGAGCAGAAAAAGCCCCATCTGATTTTGGAAGTCTGCTGAATGAGGATCTCTGAGATAGTTTTGCCAAAAATGATATAAACTTTCAGAGAACTGAAGTCAGCTTAGAATTCTATTTGAAAGTCTTTCACTGTAAATTAGCCTCAAAGTTTGTATAAACATAATCCTCACTCTCCATCTCTCTCTCTTTCTTTTTCTATTTCTCAGCTCCAGGAGACAGTGAAAAGAAAGCTGGACATTGCTCGATCTCCATTAAATGGTGACCAGAATGGCATCTGTGATGGTAGCTACTCTCCAACCACAAAGAGGTTACGTAAAGAGGGGAATGGTGGGCTGGACTCTTTAGGCAATTTGCCCAACAACGTACCCCCTATCTCTCCACTTCACCAAATGGACATCAAACCCACATTACCTACAGGCAACAATGCAACATCTAATAACATTTCAATAGGTAACGGTAACACTGGCACTAACCACATTACAGGGCGAACAGAGGATTTGGGTAAGAATGGTGGCATGCCGGACATTAAATTAAATGGATCATTGGATCTAGACGATGGCTTCAGCCTTCTAAAAGACTTGAAACAAGAGCCTTTGGATGACCCAACTGGGATAGAGTCTTCAGACACTTCCTTGTCCAATCAAAACAAGCTCTTCTCTGACATTAATCTAAATGATCAGGAGTGGCAGGAGCTGATTGACGAGCTGGCCAACACAGTTCCTGAAGATGACATGCATGACCTTTTCAATGAGGACTTTGAGGAGAAAAAGGAGGTTGGCGACTTCACACGTCCCACAGTGGAACAAACGCAGCAACCACAAGAGCCTGCGCCTCCTCCGGTTGCAGCTGCACCAAATAACCCACCACAACCGCAAAGTGGACAGATGTCTATGGGCTCACCGCAGGTGCGACCAGCGTCTTCTGGACCTCCATTTGCCACTGCTGCCAATGGCACGCCACCCCAGCAACCTTTGCAGCAGTCACCGGCAGTCGCAATGGCATCAGGGTCACCTGCCAACTGCATTGCCCGTTCACCACAAACTCCCACACAGGCACAGACACAGGCCTCCAGACCAGGGAATGGGTTTATGATCAATGCAGGTTCTGGTGTAGGCCACACAGGGTCGACTCCGGTAACGCCAGGAGGTCCTGGACCAGGAGGAGGAGGTGGGCCAGTCCCTGTTCCTGTTCCATCAACCACCGAACTGTCACCAGCTGAACAGCTAAAGCAGATGGCAGCACAGCAACAGCAACGTGCCAAGCTCATCCAGCAGAAACACCAGCAGCAGTCGCAGGCTGCAAGCTGGTCCCCTGCGGGAGCACCAACAAGCCCATACGGTGGACCCTTCAATCCCGACAAGCCAAATAGTCCCATGATGTACCCGCAAGCCTTCAACGCTCCAAATTCAATGGTGCCCAAACCTGGCATGAACAACTACCTCCCGCAAAACCACATGAATATGTTGAACCAGCAGCAACAGCAACAGCAGCAGCAATCTGCCACATTGGCTGCCCAGAACGCCCTGAACAAACAGCTCTCTTACAGCAACACCAAACCCTTGAGTCATTTCAGTGGTGTGGAACACATGAGTCAGCGAATGACCCCACCAATGTCCAACCAGGCCAAAAATCCTATGATGCCCTACATGCAGGGAGCAGCAGGACAGGGTGGAGGGCCACCCCCTGCTCAGGGTCCAATGCCTGGCCAGACGGCACATTTGACTGAAGAGCAGAAGAGGATGATGTTGATGAAACAGAAGGTGCTTGGTCCGGGTTTGCCATACAGTGCAATGCCACAACATCCACAGGTAAGATGCTGGGTTATTTTCCATTATGTCTTCCATGGAAACGGTACTTTTGTTGGGACTTGAACATAGTCTGTAATTACACATGAAAGGATTTGTGGTAGTCTTTTCCTGAGATAGCCCTTTTTCACCAAAGTTCCATTCTGTATTCTTGGAACCATGGTGCTATCAGGTGCACCAGCCTGTGTTTCCATCAGTTTTGATGTTGAACCAAGCATACATCATCAGCAGGGTTGGGGTTGCTAAGTTCCAGTGTTGCTGTGGCTTAAGTCAGCTTCAGCACCAGAGTCAGAGAGGACAGAGTCATGGTTAACTCACTGTTTACAGTGTGGAAATGTTGCGGATTTCAGAGCCATCCTACCAAGCTTGTGAACAGTAGAAAAAAGTAGCCAACTCTCCTCACAAATGGAGCATGTTCCTGTTTATATTTCTGTTTATTTATTTATATACACGCTGCAAAGGACCCAATCCAGCTCCAATGTGAATATTAGACTTTTTTTGAGAATATATGCTCTTTTTTAGTTTCTTCTTTAGTTTGATACCCCTATGGACACTATCAAGTTTGTGCTGAAAAGCCCACTATTCTTTGCTTCCAGCTGGGATGTACATTTTCTGGCTTGGCAAACCAATATAAATGTGCCAGACGGTTCTAAATTAGGTTTGTGAACATGAACCCATCTGGTTCCACATTGATTAGGCTAAGAGTAATCCTGCCCTAAACTTTTTAGTGTTTGCTCTGCTCTCAGACCACTGGTTTCAGAACCAGGAGCTGGATTACAGGGGTTTATTGAGAACCAGTCTGTTTATATCCTGCAGTAACATGTCTAGAGCTCCATATCTGGACATAATTTTTGCTGGTTTCCTGGACATGCTTCATTAAAATGCAGTGTGACCAGATGAGACACTGATTGTACTGCCCCAAATAAAAAAAAATGTACATCAACAAATATGTCGTTTCCATCTTACATCCATTTGCTTTTTCTTCGTGTTACCATACGAATCAACAAGCTTGGCTTGGACACCTTCATCTGCACTTGGTTTTGGAATAGCCCCAGCCCTGCGTATCCTCCATCTTGCGTTTTTATGTTTATCCTCTCACCTGCTAGTCAGCACTCAGCAGATGTATTTCCGCTTACGTAACTGAATGCGGATACAGAAAATGCTTTCAATTTACACTTGTCTGCACTTGGCAGATGCATTTTCGCCTACATACTTTTATGTGAACATAGGAAACATGTTCCATTTACACTTGTGGTCAAGCACCATCAGATCATCTCAGATGTGTTTTACATGATCCATTCAGGATACATCCTGGGTGGGTTTACACCTGTCTTCTCATGGTCATATGACATCTGAATGTGTTCCAATTATTGAAATGGCACACCGATACAAGTTGTGAACAATTGTTGGGTTTTTAGAGCAGTCTGGTGTGGTGCAAAGTCTTGTTTGTTCCTAGGTACTGAAATGGTATCTTGCCCTCCATTTTGTATGTGCTATTGCCGATAAAGTGGCTGGGAAAGATCAACTCAAGATGGCACCTCCGCCTTTGACTGTTCTCCCAGAGACATGCTGGAGTCCAGCTTGCCCATAATTCCATTCTAAAACCCCGCTCACCCATAATTCTATATTTTATGTCTGTGTTGTGCAGTGGGCCAGTAATGGTGGCCGTTGCCCCAGCAACAGCTAGCTCTCGGAATAGGAAATCGACACTCTCTAATATATTAATGTCTATGCGGCAGCCCCCAGTGTCCCTGTGGCTGCCAAAATCCTCCTCTCTCTTCCGCTATCTATCTCGGAGAAGAAAGGATACCTCTCTACCTCATCTGTCAGAGGGATGAGAGGATTTTCGAGTCTCCATTACTGATCGTGCCAGTGTCACGTTTGCAGGCTTAATGATTTTAAACGCATGGCTCGAGTGATCTAAAGCTAACGAGGGGTTTGAAATTTAGTAGAGTCTATCACTCAGTTCTAATACGTCTCCTTTTAAGATGGCTCTTTGTCAGACAAGGATGCACTAGATGAGCTTGCCTGATTGTGCAAAGGAATGGTGTGTATATGCCTTTTTTTTTCTCACCGGTCTGAGTTCTCTAGTGCCTGACCTGTAAATTATGCTCGTTAATGATGTCCCTGGTCTCTCCAGTCCTCCTCCCCCTTCTTTGTGTCTCTCTCGTTCTCTCCCTCTCTCACTTTTCCTCCTCCACTACCTTCGCCTCCCCTCTTCATCTGTTCATCAGGGTCCATGTCTCACGCTCAGTGATTAGATATTCCTCCTCCCCCTTTCTCTCTCTCTTCCATCTCTCATTTCTCCTTTTCTTCCTCCTCCTCCCTCTCTCTTTCTCGTTCCCTCTCTCCTCAGCTGCAATAAAGGGGCAGATTTATGACGGCTGTTCCTTTGCGGCAGTTGGGAGGAAAATGCAGAGAGGGGAAGGAGAAAAGAAAAGAGAGCGAGAATTGGAAAGAAGGAAGAAATAGAAAAAGGAGAGCAGGAAAATGGGGTACAAAAGCAAATTGTAAGTGAAGGAGATATGGATTCTGAGAAGTGTAAAAACCACAGCGATGAAGATAAGGACAGAAATCAGGATGAGAGAAGACAGAAGAATGAAGAATGATTTCTGTTTTGGGGCTTTCTCTTTGTCTTTTACTCATCCATATATGTTATTACACTCTATCATCTCTGTCTGTGTCAGATGTTGAGTGTGTACCCTGTGATAGTGGGAAGATTTCTCCTCTGAAGACATGGTCGTCTAGTTGCTTTTGGTAGAAGCTTTCCTCTCTTAAATTGTTGCTAAGTAGACCCTGTGTGCACTTAATCTCTATGGCTATAAGTTCGTAGACATAGGCATTCAGTACGATCAGATACCAAGGACCTTTGGATTGGATGGTTAGTTCTGAATCTCGATTGCTTCTAAGTGTGATACAGCTCCTCTTCACACTTTACAACCCAGTGTTGGGGGCATTACATCCCTCTATCCAAGATTAAGCAATGGACATGCTGACCTTAAAGCCAATTTATGTTTCTACATTGAACCTACGCTGTGAGCAACATGTAGGTCTTGAGTATATGCGTACCCTATGCTGCAGACTGCTGCACACCTCCCCAGTAATGTAACTACGCATTGAGATAATGCAGACCACATCCACTGTGATTGGTCCAACAATAGTCCAAAAATATGAACTTTTCACCACACTACAGACCTGCAGCAAATTCAAGGCAACAGAGTTCAATTCTATTGGTCTGTTGGCCAAAGGTATCAGTCTAAAACTGTATTTACTTTATCACAGTTGACAGTCAATGGAAACCACATATTCCACTGTTTACAATAGATTAGTGACAGAAATTTCGCCACACTTGGAGGACAAAGCAGTGCATCCCACAGGAGTCTCCTTGTCTAATTCCAGGTGTTCCCGCTATTATTACAGGAAAATAATCAACATCTACAGGGAATCTTCCTGTGGGTTTCCACCTCAAATAAACAAGACACTGTTAATCTCTACTCTGACAATCCATATTTGCCAGTGATGCTGCCACTATGGCAGTCTTTTCATGGCTGCTTGCCACTGACAATTCTGTATGGAAGCTTGAAATATTGTTTCTTTTTTCAATGCCAACATGTAAACACAACATTAGCATACATAATCCAGTAATTTAGTTTGTTCTGAAAACTGGACTGCAAACATGTCATTAGGCTGAATTGATTCTTGCATTACAGTCAGTAAAGGATTCTACCACCTCACTCTGAATATTTAGATTAAGCTTCAATGATTGTCGATCTTCAATTAAAAAGGTATCCAAATAATTATTGTTAAGAAATTAGCATTGAAATAAATTCATTCATTCATTCATTATCTGTAACCACTTATCCAATTCAGGGTCGTGGTGGGTTCAGAGCCTACCTGGAATCATTGGGCGCAAGGCAGGAATACACACTGGAGGGGGCGCCAGTCCTTCACAGGGCAACACACACACACACATTCACACCTACGGACACTTTTTGAGTCGCCAATCCACCTACCAACGTGTGTTTTTGGACTGTGGGAAGAAACCGGAGCACCCGGAGGAAACCCACGCGGACACGGGGAGAACACACCAACTCCTCACAGACAGTCATCCGGAGCGGGAATTGAACCCACAACCTCCAGGTCCCTGCTGCGCCACCGTGCCGCCCATTGAAATAAATGATATTGATAAATACTGATATTGAAGTAGCATGGTGGCAATACAGGTATAATTACAATTACACAGCTACAGGGTCCTGGGGTTGGGAGTTTGACCCCTAACATAGGTCACTGTCTATGTGGAGTTTGGTGTGATCTCCCCATGTCGGTGTGGGTTTGCTCCCACAGTCCAGAAACACATGATGATAGATGGACTAGTTATTCAAAAGTGTCCACAGTTGTGAATGTGTGATGGTGTGAGTGAATAATTGAAAATGCCATCTAGGCTGAAATAATTTGCAAACTAAACTGAGCGTGGTCCGACTTCCCCTGTCATATTCAAATCTGTTTTGGAAACCGAAATGTACTGTCCAGGTTTGGCCTTGAATAGTCCCTCCCCATTCACACAGATAGGAGCCTGGTCATGTATGAATGGAGAACACTGCCTGGGGCGTTGCTAAAGTTGCTGCCAAGTGGACAGATTTTCCTGTAAGGATTTTGAAATTGTTTACCTTCATTTGCATCTTAAATGCCATGTTGTTTTTATAGACTTCATGGACATTTGGAACATGCTTGGATTTGGGTTCTGAAGCTGTGGAGCTTCTGATTGGCTGCTGAGATGAGGAGGAACAGAAATGATGGCGTGTGTGGCCCATTGCTTGGTGTTTTAAGAGACAGAGAGAAGGTTAGGGTGTGAGAAATCAAGAGTTAATTATGTATTATAACAAGGCTTTTTAAACTCTACAAACAGGCATAGTCACACTCCCTTGAAGAATTGTGTAAATACACACTCACTCTCACTCACTCACTCACTCACTCTCTCTCTCTCTCTCTCTCTTTCTCTCTCTCTCTCTCTCTCTCTCTCTCTGAAACACAATAACATATGGCAACCCCCCTCCCACCCACACATGCTTTGCTCATACAGTTTGGTAGCGTCTCTCTCTTTCTTTCTCTCTCTCTCTCTCTCTCTCACACACACACACACACAGATCAGAGTATGTGTAGTGTTTTTATACAGGTGGCAGAATGGCAGAGTTTGCATAATCTTATTAGTGTGTGATTATGAAACTTCAGCCTGCTCCTTAAAAGCTCGTTAGTCAGGCTTTAATTGTCACTCCTCGCCATTTTGCATATCGCCTTGGTGACTGTGATTTATTCACCAATGATCAAAGGCGGGAGGGGGAGACCCTCAGTGTGTTGATGAGCTCTGTGTGTGTGTGTATGTGTGTGTGTGTGTGTGTGTATGCGTGTATAAAGTCATTGAGGTGCTGGGGTTTCAGCTAAATAGACATTGCGGGGGCGGGTTCAGGCCATGATTTGTTGGGAGGAACTTAAATGAGCAGTTAAATCAGCCTCTTAGGTGGGAAGAGAGAGGAAGAGAGAGAGAGACAGAGACACAGAAGGACAAACTGAGTAACTAATAAACAAACGTAGACTGATAAAGATGACATCTAGTCGTCTATGAATATTTCTGTCTTGTATTCATATTTCTTATTTCCATTCTTTCTTCTCCTCACCATGGCATTTTTCCCCCTAGGTGAAAAAACTAGGTGTTTTTTAATTCGTTTTCATTACATTTTTGATTCTTTGTGTGAGCAGTCAGCAGTGTATGAAAATGTGTGATACGTGATTATGGTTCTTTGTTTCGCTCTCTCGTGTCGTGTCTGCATGCGTGCGCGCGTGTGTGTGTTTGTTAAATCTCTGGACAGTGAGCCTGAAGAGGAATCTACCTCGAGTGCGGTGCAATGTGTTGAGAGAATGAGACAGAGAAAAAGACCACCCAGCCGCTCCAGTGCTCTCCCCTCCCCCTGCCTCTTTATCCACAGGAGGGAGAGATATTGCTTTCTCTCCTCCATCCGAGACACTCCACTACCCACCACCCTCCCCCCAACACACTCTCTCTCTCACACACACAGAAAGAGAGAGAGAGAGAGAGAGAGAGAGAGAGAGAGAGAGAGAGAGAGAGAGAGAAGCACACGTGTTAGAGCTTGAGTTGAGCTTTTCTCAGATCCTTTGGAGAGGCTTTAGAAGAGGGAGGGGCTGAGGGGGCGGGGGGTGCTGCACATTTCTGCTGCCTTCTCCACAACACTCACACCAGACAAAACTACCACCCACTGTCGCCCTGCCCACCAAAACAAAGCCCACCACCTCCAAGGGTGTGTGTGTTTGTGTATGTGTGATGTTAACGAGAGAGAATTGTTGTAGTGACATGGAACTGTTGTGTTGTGTCTGGAGCTGTATCATGTTTTCAACTTAGCAATACAGATTTCATAATAAAAGCTTATATTACTGCCCCGTGATTAGCACACTTAGCTTGCACATTTCATATGATAATATTTTGTTTGAGTTCTTTAGAGGTTTACTGAAACCTCTAAAGGTAGGAGCTCTAGCATGAATAATGTGTTTTTCAAATTAAATTGAGAAATATGCAGTACTTGGCTTCATTACCCACTCTAGGGGGCGCACCTCCCACTTTGGGAACCATTGTCATAATGTAGTATAGTGAACCAACAAAAACAAGATGAACGTAGTCTTACGGCGGCCCGATATTGAACGAAACTACACTGTAATATTTGTTTTCCTTGTGATATATATTACAACATTAAAAAACGTCACTCACAACAGCTAGCTACAAACTATTTGTGTATCCAAGAGTAGAGTAAAATAAAATAATTTGATCTGACATTATCTGCATTTGGTTAATATAGCATGGAAAATTATAAAAATATTAATAATAATAATCAACATGAAGTTATACAGTGAGGAGTTTGATATGTTCTCCTCGTGTCCGCGTGGGTTTCCTCTGGGTTCCGGACCCACCGCGACCCTGAACTTAATACGCGGTTATAGATAAAGAATGAATGAATGAATTGAAGCTATATACAATTATTTAAATCAAAAACCTTGTGAGGTCATAGTATTTTAGCACAGTCCCAGTAAACAAGGAACGTCCCTGGACGTTCAAAATAGGTCTAAATGTAGTCTGTCCGTCAAGGACATATTTTAAACGTCAATGGACGTCCAAATTCCATCTTAATAAGTTAGTTAAGTGGTGCCCAATCGATAACGTCAGTGGACGTCCAAAATGTGTTTTATACAAGTAATTCATTTCGGGACCAATTAATAACGTCAATGGACGTCCAAAATACGTGTAATAGTCGTCTTTTCAATGTCTGTGTCTTTTCAACTTTATTTTCAACCTTAAGAGAAAGTTGATTAGACGGCAGTCATTACGTTATTTCAACGTTGAATCAACGGCTAAAAGTTTACTGGGGTAAAGCTTCTTTTCTCTTCATTTTTCCCACGGCTTACCTCTGTTTTTCGTCCACTCCCCCTCCCCCTTCCTCTGTGCCGGCTCTGTTCAGGCTGTAGAACAGAGTCTGCAGATTCTGTCTTTCTTTGTTGTTTGTCAGTAAGACAAAGTAATGATGGCGATAATGCAATTCTAAATTATGATATTTCAGTTTTTACTTGGCCTATCGACATTAAACAAAAACTGTCATGTTGTCTAAAGCCGGCACTTTCAGTAAGGGAAATGCACGTCCTGCATTGTGACTAGTGTGAACATTACAATGATGATGTAGAAATTATATATTGTTTAGCCCTACTTAGTATCATTCTTGTGGTATTATCATCAGTGTAGGGCCAAAATCAGGGTCAGTATATTCTCTACAGAAGGTGGCGAGTCTCCTGGAATGCACTCAGAAACCTGGGCGCATTTCCCAACAATCAGAAATTTCACGGACACTTACTTTTGAATCCTGCTTTAGGGGGCAAGCCGCAACATGAACAAAGCACCAGCTTTTATTTCCCGTAAGCCAACGTTCATTGTAATCTGGTAAAGCAGGAAATTTTTTAAACACCATTTAATGATTTAATGACCACTTAACCATTTTACACGTTGACCAGTTAACCATTTAATGGCTGTGGCTGTGCAGAATTTCAGGGGAACGCTGCCAGACTGGGTTTATTTCTTCATGCCAGGTAGATGTCATTCTTTTTTCCAAAGGGAGGAGTTCTAGAGAATCAAAGAGAGAAGAAGGATCTCAAATTCCTTACCTTGTGTGCATGTGGGTACAGTCAGACATGTGTGTACTGTTGAGGAATCAGGCTTCCAAATCGTTCCTTGCTTCCGAGAGGTTTCTTGAGCTATGGAGGCTTTCAGATGAACTCTTGTAGGAGCGGAAATAAAATGACAGTGAAATTACAGTAAGAATTGTATGGTAGTAGAGTATTGTAGGCGTATGCATAAGTATTCAGTTAACGGTTTAACATGCCATTTTTCAAAACCTGCCATCACTGTTGGTGTGGCTGATGGTCATAAAACGAAGAATAATTTTAGACTAAGTGGGGGCTGAATGCAAGGGGGTGTGTGGAAGTGTAGTCAAAGACAAAAAAAATATACTAAGAAGATATTGGCTAATGTGGGGCAATATGAAGGCTAACTCCGTTCAGTGAACGTTAAACTTAATTTGAGGTGTATGTGTATTTTAAAGATTAAGTGATGTTGCTCTTTTATTGATATGAAAATAATATCATTTCCCAACACTCATTTTACTGGTTGGTTGTTTGCTTCTTCTTTTGCCCTTTTCCCTGTGGTTAACAACATATCCATTTATTAACTCATTTGGAAACTTCAGTATAAAAATTAGTCAGAAAACACACTCCCACAGGCTTGAGTTGAGAAGTAAGAAATTCTGCCAGTGGGAATATGAACGTTTAGGATTCTTATCATGTACATTTGGAATAGTGAGCTAATGTTGGTATGTTATTATTAATGTATATATCTCCCAGTGCAGGGGGGCACGGTGGTGCAGCAGGTAGTGTCGCTGTCACACAGATCCAGGGACCTGAAGGTTGTGGGTTCAAGTCCTGCTCTGGGTGACTGTTTGTCATGAGTTTGGTGTGTTCTCTCTGTGTCCTCTGGGTGCTCCAGTTTCCTCCCATGGTCCAAAAACACACTTTGGTAGGTGGATTGGTGACTTATAAAGTGTCCCTATGTGTTGAGTGTGTGTGTGTCGCCCTGTGAAGGACTGGCGCCCCCTCCAGTGTGTGTTCCCATCTTGCGCCCATTGATTCCGAGTAGGCTCCAAACCCACCGCAACCCTGAACTGGATAAGTGGTTACAAACCGTGAATGAGTATCTCCCAATGCTGGAGCATTTATAAAATTATGAAATTGCCAGAGAAATACAGAAAAAGTATAATAATTGTTTGTAACCTACCATTGCCTAAACATTCTTCTTATCACTTTTAAGTGATGGGTTTGTCACCAGGAGGTCGTTAATTTGATCCTAGATGATGCCTCAGCCGTCCAAGACTAGGGCCCTTAGAGAGAACAATTGCCCTTGCTTTGTCATTGTTTTGGCATGGCCTCTTACCATCACAGAAACAGTGCTAGCCAGTGTGCATGTCTATTGGCCGATGTAACAGATCTGGGCTGTTGGTGTTCTCCTCAAAGCGCATTGAGCTCTCCGGTGATGTTGTGTTAGAGAAATTACATGGGGGTTTCCAATATCTCAGAGGAAGCAAACACTCGCCTTCCCCCTCCCTGGCTGGTGGTATTAAGTGTGATTGGGGGAATCCTAGCTAATGAGTGGAATTGCATATGAATAATAATTGGAGAGAAAATTGTGGTGGGGGTTGTTTTAAATAACTCTAAACAGTCCTGTTTTGCTGTCTTTTTCTTTGCTTATATCTACTGATATCAGTACTAAGCAGTTATAATGCCTTTTTACAAAGCCTTGGTAAAAACGTAGCTGTGGAAGATAAAAAAAAGGTCTTGCTGGATTTGGACGGTATGAGCACATTGATAAAGTGGCTCTAGTGCTTATGCGGCCTGATGGCCAGGCTCTGATGGCTCTGTGTGTGTGTGTGCGTGCGTGCATATGTGTGTGTGTGTGTGTGTGTGTGTAGTCACTGCTGCACACACTCATCTTTGTCCACGCTCTAACACTGACAGATGGAGAGACCACGTGGATCATGGCAGCACAGGGACCAGGGAGAGGAAAAAGGGGAGCGGGAGCCGTGTGTGTGTGTGTATGTGTGTATTCTGCGTGCGCAGAGGCATATGGTAGTGAGGAGAGAGAAGGTTTCAGAGGGTGTCTGCTTGGCGTATGTATGCGTATGTGTTCAGTCTCTATACACTAAGACAGACTGTGTGCACTCGTGGTCGCAGTGTGGCTGAAAATTTGGCCTCCGGTGTGTGTGTGTGTGTGTGTGTGTGTGTGTGTGTGTGTGCGTGTGCGCGCCAGGCCTGGATGACAGTGGTGTGTTTAGTATGCAGGGACAATGTTGCTGTTACTGGCAGACTGCTATGAAACCAACACTGGACCACTCTACGGAATAAGAATGATACCTCTCTCTCTCTCTCTCTTTCTTTCTCTCCTCCATCATTTCTCTGCTCTTCCCTTCATTCTCTCTCCCTCCCTGTATCTCTCACTTTCTCTTTTCTCTATACTTCTGTCTTGCCTTTCTCTTTTCTCATTCTACCTCTTTTATTAATTTTTTCCTTTCTCTCTCTCTCTTTTCTCTTCTATTTACCTCATCTTTCCCCTCTGCCTCTTTTTATTTCTCTCTTTTCTCATGGTTCTCTCTTGTTCTGGCTCTCTTTCCTCTGTCTTTTACCTTGCTGTCTTACATCTCTCTCTCTCTCTCTCTCACCCTCCACACCTCACTGGAGGATACCTCACAAATGAAAGAGAGAGAAACTTTGGCCGTCTCAGCCGCTCTGTGTTGCCATAGATACCGTGGCCCTCAGCACCTTCCTGCCTAAATAAATGGCAACCTCTAGACAGGGAGTGTGTGTGTGCGTGAACCTCAGGAGATGAAGATATGGTAGAGAACATTATGGAGATGGAGAGCTCGTACAGTACTCGTTCACTGTGTGTTGCCTGGTACCATTTAGAATTATGTCTCCATGTGCTGAACGTTAACTAAACGTTGCACTCTTTTCTCGTAATGTTCATGTTCATATCAACGCTGTCCAAAGAAAAACGTGCATCTGCCAAAATAGTAACTTTACAGAAGAAGGAAAATGGAAGACATTTTTATTCCAAGTAATTTTGGAGCATTTCTATTGGTTCATTCATCATGAAAATTACCCACAATGTGAGGGACATCCGCTGTGTTTAAATGACATGGTAAACTTAAAATGGGGATAAATGTTTTTCATTGGATAGCAATAATAATAGCCCTCTCTCTATCCTCGTACATCTTCCTCTATATTATCCGCAGTTAAAACCTCGCTCGATTGTGCTGCTGATTTTCTGATTTCTCCACCCCACACTGGCTCCACCTTCACACTGCTGATCCACTTATAATGTGAAGAGCCACTCCTCCACGTCGACTCACACTGCAGAAACTCCGCCTCCACGTCAACTCACACTGCAGAAGCTCCGCCTCCACATCGACTCACACTGCTGAAGCAGCACTGCCTCCACAACCACTCCAACTGCTGATGCTCAGCTTCCACTCCCAACCGCTCTTCAACACCTGGGTTCTCACCAAGCCAACAAAAAGGCAGATGCCCTTCTCCATATGGCAGCATCATAGAAACAGCACCTCCTTTCTCTCGCTCTGTGTCTATCTCTATCTCTCTCACACACTTGCATACACAAGGTCTGTATACAATCTGCTGCTTTCTTCAAGTCTTCCACCTTGAGACTCAAGTAGCTATAGTCAACATTTCACCTGAATGTAAGTCTCTGACCTCACTACAATATTATTCAATTACAATTATATAGGAAACCAGCCAGAGGGCGCTGCCAGAGGGTTATAAAGCCCTCCAGCATTGGGCTGCGGTGCCAAGGAGCTGTGTTCTCTAGAGTAATGGAGACCCATCCGATCCGTTTGGAATGAGCTCCAGAACTAATTATTCAACATCATTACATGACGTCACTGATGTTCATGTGGTTTATTGCATATCTTCCCAGAAATGTTCAAACACCAGTCTTCCCAGAAGAGCAAGCGCAAACTACCTATCATTACCCTTCATTTCAGAAGAAATGTTGGAAGACCTTTGGTTGAGTAGTGTTCCTCTACATTACCCATTAAAAAACACACCCTCTTTCTCTCTCTCTCTCTCTGTCTTTAATATACATACACAGACCCACACACACACATCAGTCTGTTTCATGTGGTGTCACATTCACTTCGTCTTTAAGGTGATTTAAGAGAGTTGTGTTGTCAGACTGTGGTGTCACAGCTCTCTCGCTCTCTGTGTAGGAATATGTATTGTGGCATTATACGTCTGACTGTCAAGCATTAGTGCAAGATCGCTGTAACACAGAATCCCTCCTTCACACGCATGCCAGAGAGAGAGAGAGAGAGGGAGAGAGAGACTCAGTACTGTAAGTTAGAGAGAGAGAGAGAGAGAACCCAAAAGAGGAGGATGAATTGTCTTTAAAGAGATGCTAGCACTCGAAACACTCACTGACAAGCGCAGAGAGAGAGAGAGAATGAGAGAGAGAGAGAAAGAGAGAAGAGAGAGAGATGAGTTAAGAAGCTTTGAGGAGGATTAGGTGCAGAATTTAACTTTTTTGTAGCCAGAGACGTCTTCTTGGGGCAATTTGCCTTGAACGCTGAAACATGGTTAATCCCTTCTTAAAAGAGCATAATCCAAGCAACCCTGCTACCTGATCCACAGCAGAGAGAGGGAGAGAAAGAGAGAGGGGGGAGCGCAAGCAGTGGCACTGTTTCTAACACCTGCACACACTCACACACACTGCAAAGAGAAAGAGAACAAGCACTTATACCCTCCACTCTTACTCACACACTGCAAAGAGAATGCCTCCCTTATGAGAGTGTCCATACTTTTTCGGTTACGTCATGTGAAGTAGTAGGAGTAGAACAGCACACGTTTTAGGGGGGGGGGGGGGGGCTGTGTCCTAAAGCCAGACACACACTGTGCGATTTTGGCCCGTTGTTAAGCCAGATTCGGTCGTAGCTGACTGAAGATCATTGGTCCAAATTTTAGCTCGATCAGCTGACGTTTGATTTGCTGTGTGAGGGGAGAAGTGATGCCTGATTAATTTCCCAGATGAGCTAAGAGTGAGCAGTCGGATGTCTGGATGAAGTTTTGACATGTCCATGTTGGTGGCTTGTCTCACAGTATGAGAAGTACAGCAAGCTGATTACTTTTCATCACTGTCCCTCAATACACAGATGGTGCTTTTCCACTGCATGGAACCTACTCGGCTCGACTTGGCTCGGCTCTTTTGCTATTCCACTGGGCAAATTTGGTACCTGGTTCCTGGAACCAGGTCCTTTTTCAGTCCTAGCTCGCTACGGGTTCCAACTGAGCTGAGTAGGTACTAAAGGGTGACATGTAAACCCTGCAGAGCACCTATTGGCCAGAGACATGTCAATCACCACGAAATGCAGAGCTCATTCAAATCCAACACAAACCGCCACCTGCAAAATCTCCTAAGTTACAGCAACTTTTTGCGTTTATTTTTATCGGACTCACAATGGCCTCACCTCTAGGTGTTTTGAAGAGGTTTATATGCTCCTTGGGACAATTGCAGACGAAAATTTCCAGCGAAAAGCCAGAGTTAATATCCCATATTTTTAGGAAAAACCTTGATCTTCATAAACAAAATTATGAAAATTACACCCATGTGCTTAGTTATGATCACAGTGATAGTAATGATTTTTGAGACTGTCAAAAAATGTTTAAATTTATGTCTAAAAGCTTTCAAACACCACTTATAAGTGAATTCAGCTACATAAAAAGCGAACCACCATCACCAATCACCTGTAAGCACCTAGCTTATTCTGGCTTGATGTAATCAAACCCTCACAGTAATGTTCCGCAAGCTAATGTAAAGCCTTCCCAGAAGAGCAGAAGATGGGAAGAAACTACTCATTGAACGCCTTGATTTCAGAAGGAAGATTAACTGATCAGTTGTCTACAAATCTTCAGCTGATTATCTTCAGTGTGAACAATGTTAATCAAATCCCATCTTAAGCATCGAAGCTGACTGAGTTTGCCTGTGTTAGACACGGTCTGGTCTCTGTGCTGACAGATTGATACTGTGATCTTTCTTGTGCGTGTTGCTGTGGTGTTTGATCGGAAGTGCTTTCTTGCTTTAGACGTTGACTCAGAGCAAGAGAGCAAACAGAAGATCTTTCAGCACTCGGCATCTACTGTGCTTAGAATGTGTTTGCTCAGGATTGTGTGTGTAGGGGGAGGTTAAGCTGGACACTTGTTGCTAATATATATAGCTTAGCACACAGACAAACACACACACACACATACACAAACACAGGGTAAAAGTTCCCATGTGGCAGTAAGAGATGATAAGAGTTTGTCAAGTACCACATCTCCTCTTTTCTGTAATAATGTCCATCCTTTGGAAATAACTCTTTCTAAACATTAGCTAGCTAGTTAGGCTAAGCTAGCTGTTTACAGGAATGATATGGCACATTTCCTCTGCATGGAACCGGCTCGGCTCAGCTCTTTTGCTTTTCCACTAGCCAAATCTGGTACCTGGTCCCTACTTTTTCAGTCCCTGCTGGCTTACGGTTCCAACCAAGCTGAGAAAGTACTAAATCATGACGTGTAAACCCCGCAGAGACATGTAAACTCACCACGAAATGCAGAGCGCCAGCAAAAACCGCTTGTAAAATCTCTGCTTTACAGCAGCTACGGCAAGTTGTAACATTACCCTGAGGTGTTTTGAAGAGATTCAAACGCTCTCTTGGGTCGGTGGTTGGCAAAAATCTCCAGCGAAAGCCGGATGTTCAACAAGGCAAACTGATCTGTTAGAACTAGGGTACAGAGCCGTATTCAGTCCAAAACAACAACTTGCAAAATGTCCCTGTTGGTTCCAAGTAAGTCAAGTACAGCCTAAACGTGACATTGCAGAGTACGGATTGGCCAGAGAGACTTTTCTACATGTTAAAATGCAGACATCCAGCACAAAAAAGCCTTTTGTAAAATCTCTAATCTGTAACATACTACCATATACTGTAGCATATTATTTTATCCAGCTCACAAAAGCAGCTTGTAAAAGTGTGCCGTGGTGAGGTTCAAATGCTCCTTGGATCAGTGGCTGATGAAAGAATGAATTGAGAGCCGGACAGAGCAACTAGAAACAGAAAAAATCTACTGATCTGTCTGAGCTGTGTTCAGTCCCAAACAACAACAACAACAACACGAATACACAATGATTAAACAGCGCTTAATGCTAACACTACAGTTTTTGTAGTCTCCAAAGCCTGTGGCTCTGTTTTGTGATATTTCGGGGCTACATTTTGGGGCGGGGGTCTTTGTAGTGGAAAACCAACCAGAGATCACGTTAGCAGAGCAGGTACCTTGCAGTGGAAAAGCTTTACATTTGTTAAAAAGATCAGATCAATAAAACAATTTCTCTCTTAAGGTCTTGTAGCACACACTGAGGGACTCTGTACTGTATCTAATGCCACTGTGATCTAATATCATTGTGAACACCAGCAACAGCTGGAAACATGCTGGAACTTTGCAGTGTCATTTATTTGTGTGGGAATATTTTCCTACTTAATTACAACCTGTCTCCTCATCCTAACCTCATCTGTCTGCATATGTGTTTGTCTGCCTCTCCGTGTGCCGGTTTGCCTGTCTGTGTTAGTGTCCTCCTGTCTGTACGTCTGTCTGGCTGTCTGCCTATGTGTGTGTCTTTCACTCTGTCTGTGTGTATCTACACTTGTCTGTGCGAGACCTGTGTGTTTCTCTACAGGCCTTTCATTAAGAGATAAACTAAACTGAGCTCAGCTGAGGCTCTACTTTCAGCTTAACTCTTTAATCTCTACAGGCCTCAGTGTGGACACAGTGTGGCTACTATTGAATTTTCAAAAACTATTAATGCTTTAAATTATTCAGGAACTTCTGTGAATATGTGATTATTCAGTCATGGGAGTGAGGACCCTTGGTGTTTAAGCGGTCGGTAAATGAATAATAAAGCGAGATGTTAAATGAGTTAATTATCCCTGTGATTTTCTTTCTCCTTTGTTTCTCCTTTTCTGCCTGTTTTCTCTTTTCTACTCTTTCTGTCTCTCACTCTCTCTGAAACCTGACCAGAACGTCTTGCATCTTTGATATCCACCCACTCACTACCGCCTGAAGACTGAACGAGAGGAAAGAGGGAGGGAGAGAGAGAGAGCGAGGGAGGGAGCACAGAGAGAGAGAGGGAGAGAGAGCGAGGGAGAGAGCAGAGAGAGAGAGAGAGAGAGAGTACTTTATATACTCATGGAGGCACTGACCACTTGAGTTTGTGCATGCGTGTGTGTGTGTGTGTGTGTATGTGTGTGTGCGTGTGGGGTGTGTTATTGAGGAGGTGTGGTCGTTTATCCCTCTCCTCTGTCATTAGAGCACGCTGGGAACGCTGCGGTAGCTCCCTTTCTCCCTCGCTCTCTCTCTCTCTCTCTCTTTCACACACACACACAAACTAGGCTGAGAACACTGGGGGCCGATGCGATGGAGATAATAGATATTTTGGTGGCTGTGTTTGGTGAAAGGCAGATTTGAGCTGTGTGACACGTGGAGTAGACGAGTGGATGATTATTTAAGACCCCCAGTAACTGAAATTAGTCAACTTCTGGTGTCCTATTTATCCCACATTTTCTCTTTCACTCTCTCTCTCTCTCTCTGTCTCTTTCATGTTTGTTTTTTCCTATAGCTGCTTTATGCCATTTTTTATTTATTCATCACAATATTTCTCTGGACTCTGACGTAACGAGACGGGTAAACAGATTTCAAGCAGCTGCTTATGGAAAGTGTTTTTTTTTTTTCACGTAGCTCTGGACGGTCTTTGATGGTCTGGTCACTGATGGGCTGGTCTTTGGCGGCTCTGCCCGCGTCACTATTCTTAGCAAAGCTTTATCGCTGTAATAGACAGTTTAATGGAAGCCAGCTTTGCTATCAGGCACCGCAGCGGCCACCTATCAGAGCAGACCTATTGTCCTCGGTGTGGCGATAAGGACGCGGTGGCCAGCCCAAATGTGGACCGGCCGTTTATCTGCTGCTGCCACTCTGTTTGTCTAAAGCACAGAGACGCACTGCTGGACAGGGCTAGTGGGACATGGACAGTGTGGGTGTGCAGGACACATGCGTCTCTCATTCAGACCTGACCAGGACCGTGTTACGTCCTAACCTGGGGAGGATGAGTAGGGTGGGATGTCCCTTCCCCACCAGATAAGTAGTTGGGCTGTTAGTGGTCTCCTCCAAGCATGTTGAGAGGATCTAAACCTACCTAAAAAATATGGTTTTAATTATTGTTTTTAAATCTGAAAATGATTGATGTGGGGGGTCAATAAGTAGAATCTCTTAAGACCCCCAGGTTGTTGTTTGGAGGGAATAAGAGACTGATGTTATTGACAATCAGAAAAATAACCTGGACCAAGAGTCTCTCTCTCAGACACACACACACACACACACACACACAAACACCCACCTCCTTTCCAATGGAGCTTAACAGAGCCAAGATAATTCACTTTGCACACTAACTTTCAATTTGGCTCCCAACACCCCCCTCTGTAAGGCGCTCTCCTGTGTGTGTCTCACACACGCACACACACACACTGAGCTTCAAGGCAAAATTCAATCAGAACTGTGTGTTTGTGTGTGTGCACCACTCAGCATCATGCAGTGTTAAAGTCTAGACTTCCGCAGGCTGTCCTAAATACAGAGGATAAGAGCCATCCTCCCATCATCAGCCATTCTCTCTTTCTCTCTCTCTCTCTCTCCACCCCGTCTCTACTGCTTTTCTCTTATACCTCTCTTCCTCGATTTCCACCTCGATTTTCCCTTCTGCCTCTGTCACTACCCATTTTGCTTTTTTATCCCCTTTTCTATTTGCTCTCTCTCTTTCTTTCTCTCCTTTCTCCCTCTCTCATCCTCCTTTCTACCACTCTTATTGTGCCCTCCCCTACTCTCCCCAAATATCTCATTTCTTTCTCCCTCCCCTTCTCTTGCAAGTCTTTTTCTCTTTCTTTCTCTCACTTCCTCTTTCCTTCTCCCCCCCTCCCTTTTTCTCTCCACTCTACCTCTCTCCTTCTCTCTTAACATTTTCTCCCTTCCTCCGTTTTACCTAAACTCTCCCCCTCCCTTCTTGGTCTCTCTCTCTCTCTCTCTCTGGAAACAGGCAGAAATGATCCATTACCACTAATGAATTGATTCAATTGGGCATAATAGACTCATTTATCTATCAAAGAAAAGCCAATTCATGTTGAGAGAGAGAGAGAGAGAGAGAGTGATAAAGAGAGAGATGGTTGGGAAGAGAGAGGGGGGTGGCAGAATCATATGTTGTAAGAGGTGTGTGTGTGAGAGAGAGAGAGAGAGAGAGAGAGAGAGAGAGAGACGTTCAGACATGAGTAAAAAAACGAAAAGGAGGAGGTAGAGGACAAGGGAGTGGGGGAGAGAGAGAGGGAGAGCAAGGAAGTGAGGTATGCAATGCCTATGTGTTTCTGCCTCCACCATGTCATCTTTTGTCTGAGGCATGTGGTAAGTATAGTCTTAAGCAAGTCTGTATCAAGAGAATTAAGGAGCTACTTCTCTTTCTCTCTCTCTCTCTCTCTCTCTCGCTCTCTCTCTCTCTCTCTCTCTCTCTCGCTCTCTCTCTCTCCTGTTATGCATACAGCTTGTTTAAAAGTATCTCACATCTCCAGTGAACCTTTTTAACATCCTTTTTCTTCAGATCAAACACAATAAACTTGCCTTGTGTGACCTAGTGTGACCCTTCACATCACCTATAGTAAAGCAGGATAAAGCCTGGCTTTGTCTGTATTTACAGCAAGTCTAAAATATCACTCACAAGCAAAACATACTTCTAACTTACATTTCTGGAAAATAAAAATCAGCATGAAGACCAAACAATAAAAGCCCAGCAGAAAATAACACATAAAATTGACCGACAACTGTCACTGCCATCCATGCCAATGTATTACATTTAGTATTGAAAACAGTGTCAGCTTAAAATGTGCTACAGGTACATTCTGGCTCCAAAGCGTTTTATTAAATTTACAATTTCACCTTAAATTGTGCAGCAGTTACATTCCAGCAACTAAGCGTCTTTTTCAAAAAATTTCCTTTAAATTTTAAAGGGTTCAGCAGTTACATTCTGGGCACTGTACCACCTTATATGGTGCAGCATTACATTCTGGAATCATTCCATCTTTTTCTGGCTCCTAGGCATTGGAATTTAACTGCTTTATCTCATTAAACTTGAAAGAGAAAATGTGAGTGAAATGTAAAAACGCTGGTACAATCTCAGATTTGGTATGTTTCAGGTGTAATATGCACTTTGGCACAGATGTTTGAAATTTCATCAATCTCATTGGAAAGCGTAGATATATCAGTAATGACTTTCCTCCTTCGCTGACTTGAGCAGAGCTAAACTTTATGCAGATGAATCCGGCAAACACACTACGTCTATTCAATCAGAAGATATCTGGTGTTTGACGGACATGTTCACAATGTGAAAGACGTGCACGTGTTACTGGGGCACTATCATGAAACATTATGGTATTACTAGAAGCCCCTGATGGAACTCGCTTGTAATGCACTCACTCAGTTACGCTTCTGTTCACACATGAACTGTGGAGTATCTGGTACGGAGATGTCCCGGAGTAGTCTTTCACATATGCAACTCACAGCGAGGGATTTTCTGCATTAGGCGCGCTCTTAGAGTGGGAAACTAAACTCATGCTTTAGGCGTGGTGCAGCGCCTGTGCAGCACGTGCAGGAGAATGCCCGGAACATTTCCCATGCCGTTATCACATGCACTGGCTCGGATTTCATCCAGAGTCTTTTCTAGGGCGCTACCAGGATAAAGTTCAGTAACGCCTGTGAAGAATGTTGCAGGTGGATGTGCTCACACATACAGCTCCGCCGGGTAAACTCCGGAACATTCCTGGATCATCGTGCATGTGTGAAAGGCGTGTAACATACATACATACTCACTCACTCACAGTTAGCCATTATACCTCAATGGGTGTTATTTGTCACCTGTTGATATTTAAGAACTGTTCCGCAAGGGTCTGCTATTGTGCGTAACATCAGTGATATGCTTATTTTATAATTTTATTAGATGTTATAGTTTTACCCCATCTTACCATGAATTATGATACTTATATGTACAAAACCATACAAATGACATAAGTAGACTTTAGGGATCTGTTGTTCCCCCTCGTTCAGGCACTTTACTAGAAAGCCATAACAGGTACATTTACCTCTCTGGCCTATAATAAAATCTGCCAGTTTTACCCCACCCACACCTCAGGGCTTTCCTGGCTGTTCCGCCCCCTCTTGACCCCTCAGGCCCAGGATGATGGAGCCCTTTGTTGGCCTGTGTGTGCGGTGGGCTGGAGCAGGCTGATAACGGGCCGAGCAGGAGGAAGATAGCCCTCCAAAGGGAAGTGATAACACAGCACAGGAGTGAGAGGTGAGCAGGAGGAGAGAAAAGAAAGAGATGGGATAGTGCTCCTCTGTGGCAAGTGAGTTGTCCATTGGGGAAGCGGTGAGATGCCGGACACGGTCCAGATGGGTTTAGCGAGAGATAGAGAGGGAGGGAGGAAGGGAGGGAAACAGAAAGAGAAAGACGTGAAATACCAGCCTCCACCTCCTTCAGATTTCAGCAGCGTCTAGATCCCTGGCTAGGTGTGAGCTGCATAACAAATGAACAGCGTATGCTAAGACGAGCTTGGTATGCACAATTCATTCTTACAAATACAATGGCACAAAGGAGGATTTTAACCAAATATCTGCTGTAAGAAAAGGACAAGAGCATTCCATTATCGCTGTACTGAGGTTCTATCATTATGGACATTATAAAAGAGCTCACTTTCTGTGGCCTATAATGAACTAAATATGGGTTGTACAATAGAAAAACGAGGGTATTTTATATCCTTTTATATATTTTGCCCAGTTAATAATAAGAATTATTGGTCATGTTCAGTTTCAGTCTCTATTCACAGCAATCGTAATAGTGTAGTTTGTAAAACAGCTGCTCTCCACGTGATGGACATGGGATTGATTCATGACAGAGGCAACCTTACTACACTTCACCAATGTAAGTACTTGGGCAAGACCCCAAATGATGTCATTCGAATTGTATCATTGTATGTTGCTTCAGACACGAACATTCCCTAATTCCTTAAATGTTCAGCACATGGATGAAAAAGCAATGAAATGAGAATGCCATTGGTAGGTTCAAAGTTAATGTCATTTGTAGCTGTACAGTAAGTGCCAATCAGTGATGGGTAACCTGGCTTGAATTTCCTGAAGTTTTACAGTTGTGCAAATCACCATTGATGGCAAGAAACCACGTACAATTAACATTATTCTGACACAAATCCAGTATCTGTGTGCTTGCCTCTACATTGCGCTACCTCACTTTCTTCACTTTTCCTCAGACTTGTCTGGACACGCACAGTTCCCAGGGGTTCCCAGCAGCATCTGGGCAGTAAGTGAGTGACCTGAGGCTTGAGTGTGAGGGTTTTAAAGGCAGTAGTTGAGGGAGCAAGTTTACTACTACTGCTACTACTATTGCTATTGCTGCTGGCTAGAAAACCCTGAAAAAAGGGACATTCTGGAGCAGCTGCATCTGAGCTTAATGTCACTATGCCAAAGGCCAAGCATCGGCTAGAGGGGTATAAAGACCCCATGCATTTGGCTGTGAATATATCACTCCATTTTCTGAAGTGCTATATTCTTTTGGAGTGTTTTTGTGGTCCTTTGTGGACTAAACATTCAACGTCAGTATCTCAATTAACTAATGTTCTTTTGGCTGCATTCCATCAAATTCTCACAACAATGTTAAAGTTGTAAATATTTCCCAGCTTCCAATAGTAGAAGCTGTTACAGCTGCAACAGAAGTAATTCTTATTAATAAATAATTTCAGTAGAAATGTTGGAAAAGCAGGTGTCCACAAACCTTTTGGCTTATAGCATATGTTTGTCCATTTTAATTTATGTGGCCACAGAGTGTCAAACACCACAGAATCAAGTCTGTTTGAAGTTTACACAGTTTGAGGCAGGTAACTAAGTAACTAAGGTATTCAAAAATAAAGGAGCAAAACCCAAGCAAGTCTTGGCTGATCGGCAACATCTGAAGTAGGGGGGGAGTGTTTACATTTGACAGTCGTTTTTAAAGCCCGTCTGCTTTTTGAATGTGGCCTCTGTTTGTTTTGTCTCTGTTGTGTTCCTGTGTATTAGCAGCACAGTGCTGATGTGTTCATATATTCAAAACTAGACATAATAATACAGTCCACACAGCCCTGTGTGTTTGTGTAAGAGAAAAGCTTGGAGTCAAGGTCAATGCCTCCTCCTTTACACTATACAAAGTGTGTGGAGTGCTGGAGAGAGCAGGCTGAAAGGACGTGTGGAGTGGCTTAAGCATGGCAACACTTAGGATTTAAATGCAGGCTTAGAGAAGTCTATAACACCTGCACCATGCATCATATTATCAGAGCTACTTTTTTAGACGGATGGATGTTTGGATGGATATATGTAGGATGGATGGTGTTCCGGGAGCTCTATGCAGACCTCTAATGCCAGCAGATGGGAAAGTGCTCATTACTGTGGTGTTTTTTGCATCTAACAATTACTATATACACTGAAAGATCACTGGATTAGGAACAGATACTCTTTGTCTATTTTATCACTGACCATACAGGAGCTATGTACTTATTTGTCCCCATTTTACCCTGTTATTCAGTGGACAGGGCCCTCAGAGGACCACCACAGAGTAGGTATGTTTTGGGTGGTGGATCATTCTCAACACAGCAGTGAAACTGGCTTGGTGGATCAGACACAGCAGTGCTGCCCAGGTTTTTAAACACTGTGTCCATGCACTGTCTAATTACTCTGTTAGACACACCTACCTCATTGGTCCACTTTGTAAATGGTTACTTTAGATTGATGAACTATTCTCTGTCCAGCAGTGACACAAAAGGCTTTAAAACTCTAGCTGCACTGCTGTGTCTGATCCACTCAACACACACTAACACACCACCACTACGTGAGGGTCACTGCAGCACTGAGAATGATCCACCACCCAATTAATACCTGCTCTGTGGTGGTCCGGCGGTTGTCCTGACCATTGAAGCAGGGTGAAATGGGAAAGCATGCAGAGAAAAAGTGGACTACAGTCCTGTATGGTCAGTGGACCTAATTGAATGGGCAATGAGTTTAGATTCAAGGTAGGTTTTCCAAATCCAGTGAGCATTCAATATAATCAAATCTATTTGCATTCAATTGACAGCGCATAAATGTGTTTCGTAGTTTACAGTTTCTCTATAGTACTTAGAAGTGATATTTGCTGTGACATAATATATCATGTCAATTGTGACATATAATAATACTGCCCAGTCCTACTAGGGAAGAAAACTGGCAAACTGTACAGGACTCTGCCCCCCAGGACCATTACTGGACACCTTTGGCTTAAGCTTTTCAAACCTGTAACTGCAGGATAGAGGAAGGAAGAAAATAAGAAACAAAGAAAGAGTTCACCCACTCTTAGTCAGTAATGATTTCACAGTCTTTCTGAAATGAGGCAGAAAATGTGCTTACCTTCAAGGGTGAATATTTCTGTGAGGCTCTTCGAGGGCAGTGAAAGCCCCCCTTGTAAAGCAACTCTTACTGGAGAGCACAAAGGTGGTGTTGTGAGGTAAAAGAGACACTTCGGTGAGAGATGAGTAAACATAATTGTTAAACATTTCCGGGATGTTTTGAAAGATCAAGATGTTTGAATTGTGAGTCCACATTACAAAATAATCAAGAGATAGATAAAAACATCCTTGCCAAATGTTCTCACATGCTGTAGCAGCCAAAAGAAAATGGTGTCCACTTTGTGCTGAATATAGATAGAGTCATTTTCTTTACAGTTTATTTTGACAGTTTAGGAAGACTTGTGCCAACCCTTGCTACAGTATACAGCACTGCTCCTTTAACCTTTCTGACTTTTCCAAAAGTTCCAACCTCTTTTTCTACCTCTACCATGCATTGCTGTCACAGAGGTTCTTGGATATTTACCCCCAGAAAAAATAATGCTGTTTAAACGTCATTATAAAGCATTTTCAAGCGATTACTGAGCAAACTGTTTTTCAAAATGGTTTATTCTTGTTTGACCCAAGTTTGACGTCAGCTCTAGATCATATCTGCTGACGCGCTCAAAGTCAGATTTATTGTTGGAAGGTGATGTCGATTCCCTGGTTTAGCTCCATCTCCAGGGATGCCCGTGTTTATCTTAGCGAGCCATACATCAACTGTCAAGATCCGTCATTGCCAATACTTCTTGGCTCTCCGTTAAAACCAAAGGCCGTTTTTAAATCCTCCGTCCCCCCACCCGAAATATCACTCATCGGGGATTCTCTGCTCACAGCCTAAACGGCATGGCCTCGGAAATGAGGCGGTGGTGGATGGTCTAAAAGCGGACTTGCTGAGGGCGCGTTTGGGTTTGTTAAAGCCCGTGGGGTCCCAGGAGGAGACGAAAAGACAAAAAGCCGGCACCCCCACAAGGACCCTCCCACTGCAAGGGGGCTATTTATCATCGGTACACAAACAGCTTTCGTTTTACTGGGCAGCGGTGGCAGTGTCATTGAGGGTCCGGCCGGGTTTGGTCACAGCTCCATTCATTCCTGCTGTAAATGCCTTCACCTCCACAGCCTCATTAGCAGCCCCCAGCCCCCATCAGCTATTTTATAGTCTGCACTCAGTAGAGACATAGGGTCGTGATGGGCTTATTTATTTGTTTTTGTCCGCTTTCACCTTGACAAGGGGAGAGAGAGAGAAAGAGAGAGAGAGGTTCATGTGAGCTGTATGTGAGTCTTATGTGCTCGTACGTCTTGTGCGTGTGTGTGTATGTGTGTACATTGCAATGTTGAGACCTTGTGTTGACTGCAATCTCACAGCCATTGGTCGTAAATCAGGTTGGATGGAAAGGAAGGTGACTGTATTGGTTTTCATTGACACCATTAGAGTTGAGACTGGAGATTAAAGTGTCAGCTTCAAACCCAACAGCATGAGGAGGATGTACAATGCTTATGGACGAAGGACGGTTTACTATATTATCTTGGCATGGTTGTTATACTCTGGAACTAGATGGAAGGCAGTATGTTTTTGTGTTTTCTGATTTTGGATAAGAGGAAAATACTGCTTTGAACAAACGTGTTGCTTTTAATGACGGTCTAAACTGTAATCATAGATCATTTAAAAGCTAAACACATGCCCTTGACCCAAGAGAAACGAATATGTTGACTGTGCACACTTCTGTTGTTAACAGATGTCCAGACATTAACACCAAAGGTGCGTAGCATTTTTCAAAAAACAAAAAAAAGAGAGAGTTCAGAAGATGACCTCTGAAAACGAATAGCTCAACAGTGTATCAGCCAGATTGGAAAATAACTCCAATGAGTTTTATCGGTCCAAAGATTTCAATATTTCACTGAAAGAATTTGACACCTCTACTGTACAAGTTCAGGCTTGTGTGGTCCTTCTTAGAGCACATTAACACATTAATAGGTGTTGAGGAATCAAGGCTTGTAAAAGTTCATTTGAGTCTGGGCATGTAAGTGTGGAGGGATTACATTGTTTTTCCATGCATTGTGAGTGCTGCGCGATAAGAGATGATGCCCTGCTTGAATACAAAAACTGCCCAAAAATGACTTCACCAGTTTAAATTCAGTTGATAATTTCACATCCCTAAACTTTATAAAATGTATAAAACCTCTCTCATTTCTGGGCATGTAACAGAGCTTACTTCGGCTTTCATTCCACTTGTGTTGAAACCATTTTAACCCTATGGCCCCAAAATGACTGTGATTTATTTTCTTATTATGCACTTTAATTGAATTAATGACTGCTACAACTATGTTATTGTAACAGGTTTGTTGTATTTACCTTAACAACCCTATCCACGAAGGAAGGAAATCAATTAAAAAAGGAATGTTGACTGTGTGGATGTTATAAAAATGACAAAATATCACTGATTCAGAGCAGTGCTCTTAAAAAGTCCTTAGTGCTCCTCCTTGTGGTGAATCTGCAACCTGCTAAATGTGAGTGAAATTCCTTATGTGAACCATATGAAGATAATAAAAAGTTCACAGTTTATATATTCAGTTATCTTCTGTCACAGCTTCATCCGGATTAGGGCTACGTTTAGTCCAGAAGCATATATGGCTCCAATGTACACTACACTTCAGCAACTAATTATTCCAGGTAGGCTCCCAGCCAACCAAACTCCAATCAAGATGAAGCAGTTACAGATGAACAAATGAGTAAATTAATGTCACAATTTTCTCAGTTAAGATCACACCATATCATTTTGCGGTAAATATTACTTTCATACTCTGTTATGAGCCAGATCCAGGCTTCTGTTTTGTGAGTTTGAAACAGTGAAGACATAAACAAACTGTTGCAATTTCTGAGATGACTGTCTAATGTAATTCCCCCTAATTGCAGCTTTCTCATTGTGTCTTGCCAAATAAGATTTTGTGTATTTTAAACAAAGACTCGCCATTATATCCCAAACCTCTGACTCAGCGTGTCTCTTCTACCTGCTGAGTCATGTGCTGTGCATGTGTAGTTAGCTCTGGTGTATACCTTTACATTGTGTGGGTGTGGGTGTGGTGCCGGTTTGTCTGAGAGGCAGAGCCTGGTGTTTGGCATTAACAGTGAATTTCTAAAATATTAAATTATAGTCTTAAATCTACTTAAATTCTAGCAGCTTAAATCTACTTTACATGAAATATTTAAAAAAGAATATTCTTGAGTGGGTTCGAGTCCCACTCCAGTCTTTGAGGAATTTGGTGTGTTCTCCCTGTGTCTGCGTGGGTTTCCTCCAAGTGCTCTGGTTTCCTCCTATGGTCCAAAAGCACACGTTGGTAGGTGGATTGACGACTCTAAAGTGTCTGTAGGTGTGAGTGTGTGTCGCCCTGTAAGGGAATTTCGCCCCCTCCAGGGTGTGTTCCTGCCTTGCGCCCAATGATTCTGGGTAAACTTGCTCATGGGGGCTAGGACTCAGAAATCAGTAAAATTTTGAAAACAACAGTTGTAAAAACTGTTCTAAAAACATGATTGAATTTAATTCAACCGAATATTGATTAGCTTTCAGTGTCTCTACAAATAAACAGCAGTGTCACAGGGTAACACCAGTTCCAGAATGTTGTAACCAGAGAGTATTTCACCTGTGAGTGCGCATTGTTTTTTTGGAAACATGGTTTAATGAAACAGACAGGTCTTTGTGCTGTGAACTGTGTTTGTGTAGAGGTTAAAGAGTTGAATTCCTCCGCTGAGTGGGAGTGTGAGGCTCTATCCTCCTGCTACAGCTCGGCCTCGCGCTGGCGCTAGCTCTGGAATTCCTGGCATTTGCTCGGCCGCTCTTGTCTTGTGTTAACCAGAGCACATACGAGATGAATTCAGTGTGGGGGAAATGTGTGTATGTGTTTCGTTAACATGCTTGAGAATAGAGGTGTGTGAAAGCTTGGCATATACCAAACAGATGCATGTAATTACTCTCTCTCTCTCTCTCTCTCTCTCCCTCTCTCTCTCTCTCTCTCTCTCTCTCTCTCTCTCTCTCTCTCTCTCTCTCTCTCTCTCTGTCTCTCTCTCTCTGTCTCTCTCTCTCCCCGTCTCTCTCACACACACAAACACACTTATTAACACACACCCATTTGCAGGAATGTCAGAAGACAGCACAACATAAGAATTAAACTCAACTTCTTTCTTTTGTTCTCGTCTTTGTTATGCTTTGTTTGTTTTCATGTTCTCTCACTCTCTCTCTCTCCCTCTCTCCTCCCTCACCTCCTAGTGGTGTTCTTGCACTCTCTGTCTTTGTCTTTTTGTTTTCCTCTTCATTTCCTCCCCTCCCTTTCTCGGAGGCCTGATCCTCCACCCTCCTGCAGTGATGCCTGCTCTCTTGCCTTTCTCTCTTCTATTTGTTCCCTGTGTGGCAGTAAAAAGACTGTCTTGTTTCAGCTATAAAACTTCCCTTTCTCTCTCTCGCTCTATCTCTCTCTCTCTCTCTTGCTCTCTCTCTCACCTATCTGCTCTCCTGTTTTCTCTGACCAAGAGTGTGTTCAAAGCAGCTTTTCTTTCTTTTTCTTTCTTTCTTTCTTTCTTTCTTTAATTTCATGCCATCTTTATGACTGTCTTCTCAATTTTCCTTCCTTCCCTTCTTTTTCTCTCCACTTTGCTTTATTTTGCTTACAGACCTGTTGGAGAGGCCTACTGAGTCACAGCCAATCCAAACCTCCAACACAAACAGCCCGCCCCCAGTCACTGCATGTTTCTTAGTGCGTGACGTCACTTAACCCATCCCAAAATGACCTCTACTGAGGTCAGACCTCACACAGTTTACCACACCTCATCAAAGGACAGACCGTTCTTTTGGCAATCATTGGGGGGGGGGGGGTAGTATTATCCATTCAGTATCACTGTTTAGGGGGTTTGATTAGAAAATGAATTATGGAAATATATAATACAAACATCATGGCTGTAACAAGAAAATAACATCTAACTTTACAGAAGAAGGAAATGTTAACCAAGTAATCTTGGTTCATTTCTATTGGTTCATTCATCATACGATTTTAACACAATGTGAAGGACATCTGCTGTGTTCAAATGATGTAGTAAACTAGAAATATACAAAAGTAGAGATACTTGTTTTTCTTCAGACAGTGGTGAAGTGTTACACAAAGTCTCTGCTTTTGTGGCACATCAGTGTCATGGGCAGTGAAGTTGAAAAATCAATATCATCTGATGGTCTTTGTCATTGTCTTTTTTCTCAGAATCTAATTCAGCAACAGTTAACATTTATGAGTGTATATCTCCATTTTTTGGGACATATTTGGACATATTAACTGCTCTTTACAGATGGTGTCAGGTCACCGTAGGCCAACAGAAATACTTAATGATTTCAATTATTCATTTATTCATTCATTGTCTGTAGCCGTGTATCCAGATCAAAGTCGCAGTGGGTCCAGAGCCTGCCCGGAATCACTGGTAACAAGGCGGGGACACACCCTGCACCACACTCTCACCCAGTCACTGACACATATGGGTACATTTGAGTCGCCAGTCCACCTGCCAATGTGTGTTTTTGGACCATGGGAGGAAACCGGAGCACCCGGAGGAAACCCACACAGACACAGGGAGAACACACCAAACTCCTCACAGACAGTCACCCGGAGGAAACCCACGCAGACACAGGGAGAACACACCACACTCCTCACAGACAGTCACCTGGAGGAAACCCACGAGGACACAGGGAGAATACACCAAACTCCTCACAGACAGTCACCCGTAGTGGGACTTGAACCCAACCTCCGGGACCGCACTTTCTTTCCATTAACTTGCATTAAAAGTTTCTTTCTCCTGCAAAGTTATTGTTTAAACGTAGACTATCACCGGTACAGACAGACAGGTTCAAACAGTTGTGAAAACGGCCTGAAAGCAAGAGAACGATCTTGCTCTTCCATTGACCTTCACTGGGAGCAGGGTCGGCTGTTCCGTGCTCATATAACGTAGCTCAGAAACGGTTAAAGGCTTTGGCTTCTTTACGTCCATCTGTGAGCTGAGGAAGCTTGTGTAGAGCTGGGCATGTGATCTGTTATTCTCTCTTTCTTTTTTTTTCCCTTTAAATGAGAGTGGTGAAGTCGGTCCTTATGAAGGGTGTGGGGCCTGAAAATGACAACTCAGCAATCCTCCTGTTTTCCTGCTGACCTGTGCTCCTTTCCCTCCCTCCCTCTTTCTCTGTCTCTGTCTCTCTCTCTGTCACTTACACACTGTCTCTTTTCATACTTTTGGTTTTCCTTCTATGTGTGTGTGTGTGTGTTATATATTACTTTTTCTTTCTCCTCTGTCAGTTCAGAATAACTTTGTTAACATGTTTGTATGAAATACAGAACTGACCAAGCATTATAACTATAGTAATAATGATAGAAATAATAGGAAATGTAAGGAATATGAAAAATATTACTTCTAAAATTATACATTATTTAATATCATACTTTTCTCTCTTACTGTTTCTCTCTCTCTTTCTCTCTCTCTCTCTCTCTTTCTCAAATTTAGCTCTGAGCATGTCTTTTTTCATCAGATGATATTCTGATCACTCCCGGCAGATTTATACCTTTTAATTCCTGTCTCCGGTGTGTGTTTGGACTATTGACGGAGTCCATCCTCATCCCCAGTTACAGTGTGTCATGGAACATGGATCAGAACGGCACAAACAGTTCCTGCTGAAGTAGCAGGAAATAACACACACTGACACACACACACACACACATACTCACTCTCCCTCTCTCTCTCTCTCTCTCTCTCTCTATGTGTGTGTGTGTGTGTGAAGGAAAAGGTCATACTTGCTCTACACAGGCAGTAAGTACACAGTAATTACCAGAGAAGGAACACCGTAACTTGTGTTAATAGCGTTGTTCATCGATACGTGCACACACACACACTCACACACACACACACACACACATCCACACGCATCCACCTCTTGCTGCTTGGTGTTGATGAGCTGGCATGGAGAGGAAGTGTTGAAGGTGCACTTAGCTGCTGCAGTGCTTTGTGGCTGCTGCTATTTTAACTAGATATTTAACAGTGTAATCGAAAGCTGGGAATATATACGTTTTTATTCAGCTTTAAAATGTTTGTTTACACCTGGTCATTTCACAGGACTTGTAGGTGGACTGCGTCCTCATAAGCTTTTAATAACATGCATTTACACATGGTGAATAAAAGCAGCTCCGTTTACTCATTGTGAGAATATGGTTGTTATGCGGCGCACACTATTCCAGGAGTAGCCTTCTCACAGTCATTGATCATATGGGTCCTGACATACTGTACTGGGTGTGGTGTGGCATTCAGCACCTGAAGCTAGCCATGTATCTGTATTAAGAACACATCTGATTTCTGCCATATTTTACATCACTAAATGCCTCCGTTCTTGAGAAAACCCACAAAATATAATGGAATATTCAATTTGCATAGGATTTATATAATCAGAAGTTATTTTTACTGCTTGTTTTACAGTAGGTAATAGCTCCAGAATCTTTCCTGAAACTGGAGCGCACACTCTGGAAAAACAAGAGCAGAGAGAAACCAGGCAAGCCTAGTTTTGCCGGACCGCTAATGAACTAATGATGTTCATTAGAGGTGTTTCTGTTGATTTAAAAACAGGAAATGCCCAAAATACATACCCATGTCACTGGAAGGTCTGGAGAAGCTTTGGCACTTCATATCAATGTCTTTATTTACACATGGTATTTATTATGTGATTGTGTTGTACAGAAAATGTGGAGGACAGGACTAATAAATGCAAAATAAGGAGCACAAAGTTGTGTTTATAATATATAACACTGGCATCAGTGTTTTTCTTGTTCATTTAATTAAAAAATAAATACTAGATAAACTACTGCCACAGAACAAAGAAATACATTTTGTTGTGTTCCAATTATTTTTTCATTCAGTGGAACTGGTTGTCACGTGAAGCATGCAGTAAATGTGAAGCATGTGAAGCATGCAGTAATGCATGTGAAATTTAAGGAGGCTGTGCGCAGGTATATGAAGTTTTATAAACACCACAAAAGACTCCCTACCACAAAGACACAAAGTCACATGAAATAAGACAAATTCAGCAGTCCTCCTCTCTCTGCGAGATATAATGTGTGTAAATGTTGCCGAGTTCCGAGCCGTCATGCTGAGCTTGTGAACAGCAGAGTAACATAAATAACACAGAGCCAAACACATCCCCAGAAACACACACAAACAAAGCATGTTCCTATTTTATTTCCTATTACTTATTTATATGAATAGGTATATCTTCTAGGTTGGCCCGGTAACACGCAAACACATGATGAGCAAACAGCGCCTAACTTTACCGCTGTTGTGGTTTTTGAAAAGCCAGCGATCCCCATTAGAGACGGGGTTTTGCGACGTCACCGGGTCTATTTTGCGCGGGAGCCCTGCCAGTGGAAAAGCGTCAAGCTTTAAGCGTGCCGAGCCGTGTAGAGTCGAGTCGATTAGAGCCGGACCCATGCGGTGCAAAAACACCATAAGTTCACAGATCTGCTCTGTCAGCTAACAGAAGCCTGCATTGGCTTGCATTGTGCTTGTGGTGCGGGAGAAGGAGGGCCATCCTATCCACCCACAGAGAGCCAGGCCAGTTGTGTTCTCTTGGACTAACTTGGATGCCACAGATGATTGAGGCATAGTTTTAAGTTGTAAACACAGAAATTCTCTTTTATCTGTGAGACTGTAGAGAATCTGGTGGTTGAGTGTGAAAATTGATTAAAATGCCTGAGTTTCCCAGTATTTAGTCCGTTATCCACTCCGATCTTGGAAAATGCTAAATGTAAAGCCAAGAACTAGAAGGCTAGAAATCTCTCTCTCTTTTTTCTGTCTCTTTCTCTCTCTGTTTTTTCTGTGTTCTGTTTTGTTGATTTGCCTGCTGGAAAAGTTGAGTAAGGCGTCAGGTTTTTATTTTAAAGTGTGTGTGTGCGTGTGTTGCTTTCACATTGTTTCTCTTGCTTCCACTCACTCTCGTTTTCTCTCTTATTATCTCTCTTTCATTCTCTTTCTTTCCACTCTCTCTCTCCCTCTCTTCTCCCTCTCTCTCTCTCTCTCTCTGAAGGTCAGTGCTTGGCCACGTGAAGAATCACATGATTGTTGTAGTTCCTTGAAATTCCCCGTAATTCTGTCCTTATCAACACCAGAGCAAGAATTCCGGAGGAGCTGAGGTGGCCCTGAATCAACTCCACTGATCTGTTACCACCAAAAGACAAAGAACATGCAAATAGAAAAGAGAGATGTTGCCATTTTTTTTTGCCTAAGTTTTGCCTAAGTACTAGGGGAACGTACACTGGTCCCTGACTTTAAATAGCGAATTTTTAAAGTTCAATTTGATGTATTAGCAGTTACATAAAAGTTTCTCTCTCTCTCTCTCTCTCTCTGGTCAAGCTGCAGGAAAGAGTATTATTCTCTTCTGGAATGTCGCATCAGGCTATATTTAGACTAGTTTCCGTTCCTCCTTTTCCGTTTCTTTTCTCTCTTTTTTCACCTTTCTTGTAGATGAGACAAAAATAGCCATTGCCAGGTCTTTAGGCACACCTGGGAATTTACAGAGTCAGAACTGACTTTATTGTGTGTGTGTGTGCGTGTGTGTGTCTTTGTGCGTGTGTGTTTACCATTGTGGTTTATTTATCTGGATGTGACAGTTTTCTCTTTCATAGTAAATATGTCAGCGTCCCGTGGTGCGCTGTAAAAGACTGACTGTTGGAACTGAAGGAGTTATTAGCGCTTAAAGCAAGTCTTGGGCTTTTGAAGGTTTAATGATTTCCGAGCTTCAGTGTGGGGAGTCCAACCAGTTTTTTACCAATGTAAAAGGAAAACTATGTAATATTTTACTGTATAATTACAGCTTCAAAATCAGTGCGATGCTTCACTGAGCTGTAACAGGGAGAATAGAGCCTCTGTCGGTTCTGTTCTGGGCTCAGCACTGCAGAAAGTGCACTGTAACCTTTGGTAGATGGTAGGAAGTTTGATAACACTAACAACAATAATGATGTTGGTGTTGGATAATTAGTTGTGGTTTATGAGCAACACACCAGATCATCCCAAAAGTACAGAACATCAAGTTCACTTCATGGTTTGCTGTGGAGCACCGTTGCATGACCGTGTGGACCATGGGTGCACATTAAAAGAGCTGGATTTACAAGTTATAAGGTGTGTACATTATGAGCATCACGTTTTCCTCTGAACAAAAAAGAGAACAGGAAGGTTTGTCTTGACTCGCTTGGTGTAAGTAAATGGCAGCACCTGAAAAGCTCAGTGGCTCAGTGCAGGCAGGTGATGCCTGCCCAGAAATCCAGGTGGCGCTGTGGCTAAGGTTTACTGTGAAGGACTTGTAGGTCACATATACTCACTCCATTAAAATGAATCCTTGACATTTGAAGGTCTGATATGGCGTGCTGCGATAGGTCTGTAGCCACATCATCTTCACTAGTACTGCAGTTTTGGGTGAAGGATGTGCATGTAATACTATATTTTGTTCCCTTCCTCTCTTTCTTTTGATGTCATTGTTGACGGGACAAACCTCATATTTCCATTTATGTTATTTTCGATTTTGGACAATAGTTGAAAGCTTTAGCCGTCATTTACACAAGGTCAAAATGTCAAGGGCTTCAATTTTTGGACAAAAACCATCAGGTATGTCCGAAATATATGTGTTGTTTATACGCTACAACAGCGGCTGCCAAATTGGGGGCTGAGTTATTACAGGGGGTGGGGTTCATTAAGGCAAATTAATATATACAGAGTAGCCAATGCCCCTTGTGTTACACTGAACACAGCCCCAAAAAACACACAAACAAAGCATATTCCTCTTTTATTTATTTATATAACATACTCTAATTGACCTGTCCAGCTCCACTGTGCGAAAACACTTTATTTGAGGCTCTGTGCTCTTTCTGGGGCTTCTTTAGGAACTGCAGTGTTACAAAGAGAGTCTCAAAGGGTCACATTCAGACAGTATTTCTTACATAATAAACCTAAGGAGCCAATCCCATCAACATGAGCAGCAGAGCTTTGCAGTTGCAAGTGAGCAGTGGGGTGAGGGGTGGTCGGGGACTAACTGCACCTTTGTTGAGCCACTATTAGTCAATGAAGGTGAAAGGTGAATCGAAGATGCTTTAAAGCATTAGTTGATTATTTCTTGGAATGTGTCATTTTGATGAACAGAGATACGTTTTTAGGGTTTAATCAATGACCAAATAACCGAAGCCTGCAGTTTAAAGGGTTAACTTTGTTAAAATATTCCTCTTTTGGCTCTCGTTCTTTTCTTCCCTTCTGTACTCCTTAGCCACTCCTTCTCTCTCCCCCTCTTCTCCCCACCCTTTCCCTCTCTAAGGCCAAAATCCCAGTGATATTTAGGCCTTAACCCAGCTCTTTCATCCCTCAGCAGTGGAGTGTGTGTGGGATCTAGCGTTAGCCCTGGCTGCTACGCATGCTGCTAGCTAATGTCTCCCGGCACGCTCTGAGCGCGTGCAGAAGCTCACGACCCGCTCCGCTGAGACGGACTGCAAATGAGCACACCTCTCCTCTTTTTTCCTTTCTCTTTTGTGTGTCAGCACTTCTGTCCTTCCCTCTTTCACACCTCTCCCCTCCTGCTCTCTTTATCTAAGTAATTACCTCCCCCCACGCCTGTCTCTCTCTCTCTCTCTCTCTCTCTCTCTCTCTCTCTCTCTCTCACTGTCTCCCCATAGTCAGGAAATCAATACCGACATGTTCCTCTCTGGACCCTCAATATCACCTTTGGGTGTAGTGGTTGCCACGACAACAAACCCTCCACCCGGGTCCTTAGCATCTCCTAGTTCAGCCTCACCAGTAGTTACCGCAGCGACAGAACCATTCCGTAACCCAGGGTAACCCCAGAGAATCCACATCCTAGCTGTTCCAGCGAAAAAAAGAAAATCCTGGGATAATAGCTCTTGTTATGAAAACATAAATGGTTTCACATTTGTTTATTATGTGCATTTAGCCTAAGATCACACCTCTGTCTTGTGTAATGACAGTAACACTATGTGGCCAAATGTCTGTGGATGCCTGATCATACTGAATTTCTTCTGAAATGAAGTGTATTAAAAATGAGTTTGATCTTCTTTGCTGATGTTATGTTAAATGCTGGAATGTTTCTGTGAGGATCTGATGGCACAAGAACATTAGTGATGTCAAAAGATGAGTTTGGAACCCAAAATCCAGTTCCATGTCTATACCACCTCAGAGCAAGAGGGTTTTGGACATTTGGCCTTTGAGCTTGATGACTTTACGCTCATGTGCAGCTGCCCCTGAGCATTTAATTTTATTTTAGGATTTTTTATTTTAGGATTATACGAACTCTGCGGGCTGAGACAGTGTAGGTTTTTAAAATTTGTGACCATTTTCATTATCAGAATGAATTGATATTTGTGACAAATTTGTCAGAATTTTTTTTTTGTACGGACCCCTTAAAATGTGTTTTGTAATGCTGCTAACATCTTGCAGCTGCTGGTTAAGAAACAGATTATGAAACAGCAGCAGTCATCTGAAGTCTGATTCCTTTAAATTTACAGTAGCTGCTGTGAACTGTTGAGTGCAATGTTGACAAAACACTGCAAACTTTAAATGTAGTCAAAAATATTCACTACAATTAACATTAATCATAGAATTAATAACAACAGCAATGACAGCACTTCTGTCTCTCTCTCTCTCTCTCTCTCTCTCCCTCTCTCTCTCTCTAATTAGTAAATCAGTCAGTAATTAGTCATTCCCATCTCATTTCTCCCTGTCTCCAGTAGGCAGCGCTGTCATGTCTTTTTTCATTTCTTTCTTGTCTCTTCCTCTCCCTACTTGTCTTTCTTTTCTGCTTTGGAGACAACAACTGTGTGTGTGTGTGTGTGTGTGTGTCACCCACGGTTTGCTCTTTTGAAGTTGCATGTATGTGTGTGCGCTAAACACATGTTTACCCATCCTCTCTATTTTCCCTCTTCACTCTGTAAGTGTGGCTGATTGTTTACCTGCCCCCCTCCTTCTCTCTCTCTCTCTCTCTCTCTCCCTCTCTCTCTCTCTCCCCCTGAGGCTGTGCATTCTTCAGCCCCTCCCCCCAGCTAACGATCTTTAAATAAAAGTAGAAAAAACGAAGACAGAGCCAGGGAGAGAGGAGGGAGGGGGAGGCTGTATGTGTGTGTGTGTGTGTGTGTGTGGTGTGTATGGACACCGCCGTGCTAATTACTCTGTGTGCATGTTTCGTATGCATTAACATAACTGTTATGTCTATGTGGAATTGTCTGTGTACAAGCTCACACATGCACACGTTCACACTCACACACACACGCACACACCAACATGAGTGCTGCATATTTAAATTATTCAGTGATCCAAGAGGTTGAATACTTACTTAAAAAAAATTAAACACAATATTTACTCGTTGTGTATCTGTGTGTGTGTGTGTGTGTCTCCAGGGTGGCTGTGATGCTGTAAGAGAGTGACTTTCTGATAAAAGGACTGCACAGAGAGAGAGAGAGAGAGAGGGAGAAGAGGAGAGACACAGAAGTGGAGCAGAGAGGAGAGATAGAGAGGGGAAGAGTAGAATGAGAAAGAGAGAGAGAAACAGGGAGGGGAGAGAGAGGAAGAGAAAGGACAGGACAGAGAGAGAGTCTCTTTGACTGGACACATAAATCAAGGCCGTGGTAATTGCTGCTCAGGAGAAAAAGTGCTTAAGAGAGAGAGAGAGAGAGAGAATGTGCTCACACACACACACACTTTCCTCTTCCACAGTCGTGTATTATAACACTAGGCAATACGCACGCACACACACACACACACATACACACACATACACGTGGGTTTTCATGAATTTAGAGACATTACACTGACTTGCTTGCATTTATTTAATGAACACTTACCATATAGTTAACAATGACTTCTACTACATCTATTTTAACACACAACCTTACCTTAAAATAATCATTTACATTGTGGGGACCAGCTCAAAAGACAGACAAATCCCCACAATGTCAGTGTCCCCACGTCATGAGTGAGACCTTGTCCTTTAAGGACAGCTCACACTGCTCATTTGAAGCATCTATTATTTATGACCCAAGCCTTTGATTTACACTATATTGCCACATGCCAATCCTACATGTCTTCTACAATTAAAGATATATTTAGGTCATTTATTGCCCATTGTAACATGCCTCTTTTGTTCTGGAAAGACTTTACCACAGCTGGGAGAACATATCTATGAGAATCTGATGGCACTAAGACACTAGAGCAGTTGTGAGATTAAATAATGATGTTGAATGTTTAGTTGTGGAACCACTTTGACTCGTCCCAGGGGTATTTAATGGGGCTCCATCACAGTTTCACTGCTCCATAGCCACATGCCTGCTGTGTTTTATGCTGCTTTAGCCAACGCTTGGCAATGAGGCGACCTTAAGAACAACGATTTATATGATACTGAAGTTTAGTCAGGCTTAAAACAGGTTAAAACCTCATGGTGTGTCCCTGCTCTTACACACACACACACACACACTCACAGGCCTCTCAACTCTCTATGTGATGGTGTGTCGCTGTGCAGACAGTGAGCAGGAGATGATTGGTCATCATGTCTCTTCTCTGCTGAGAGCAGACATGATTGGTTCAGAGAGAGAGAGAGAGAGAAGGCAGAAGCTAGAACACACACACACACACACACACAAACACACACAGTATGGACCCAAGCTGCTCCCTCTCTCGCAAAGCTTCTATATGAGCACTAAAACTCCACTCCCTGCAGCTGACAGCTCTCGGCTCTCTCTGAGTTTAAAGCCTCAGCACATTGACCACTTACAGCCCAGTTTATTACTGACAACAGGGCTATAGTGAAGAACAACAGTGTGTGAATGAAATCCCTCTATCCATTCTCTGAAGCAGGTGCTTTGCTGCTTAATAAGTGACAAAAAAGATTTTAAAAACATGGCGTGGAGCTGTGTTAACTGTTTTATATATGTTTTGGAGCCACTTAATATTTTCATTGTTTTTCAAGGTCTTTTACCTTAATAATGGACCTTTAAATTCAGATAGAGAGAGAGAGAGAGAGAGAGAGAGAGAGAGAGAGAATGAGGAGTTATACTCAAAGGTTGTGTGACTGATGGATACATTGTGTCCAAAGGTTTGTAGACACCCTTTGAACAGTGAATTCAGTCACTGTGTCCTGACAGCAAGAACATATAAAATATATGACAACAACAACGAATAGGTGATGAATCCATATAGCATTCTTTTACACACACACACACACACTCACAAAAAAGGAAATAGACAGACAGGCAAACAGACTGACTGACTGACATTTTTCTCCTGTTATTATCCACCCTTTCTCAGACTTACATCAGATTTCATCACTCTGCTTCATGCTTTTGCCACCACCTGTTCCGGCGGGTCCACGCTACACTTACCTATCGTGTGTGTGCGTGCCTGTGTGTGTGTGTGTCTGTGTCTGTGGAGGAGACACTTTTTAATCAGTGTGCACAGCTCTGGACAGATTTCTGTCCATAATGCTCACTGAACTAAAGCTGAACCTGTGAATGTGTGTGTATGTGTGTGTGTGTGCGTGTGTGTAATTGAGCTGTAGACAGAAATATGGCTTTGCGGCCACCACTAATGGCTTCTGTGCAGAAGAGTGAGAGAGTGCGGGTGCAGAGGGGGCCGAGGGAGGAGGAGCAGAGCAGTGGAGGGCCACCGAGAGATAAAGAGAGTGAGGTAGTGAGGATGGTGGGGGGGTGGGTTGGGTGAGGAAGCGAGGGATGGAGTGCCTGAGAGTAAAAAAAAGAAAGATAGACTGCTGCTGGGGGGTGAGGGAGGGTGAACGGAAGAGAGGAGGGAAAGAGAGAAAGAGTAAGAGAGGGGGATAAATACTGCCACTCCCATCCTGTAACATATGAGAGAGGGAGGGTGGGTGGGAGGGAGAGAGAGAGGGAGGAGAAGGAGAGGAAGCACCTTGAGCGCCGAGTGTGTGAGCGGTATCAGAAGATGCAGTCTGATTAAGGGCTGCCAAAGTTAACAAGTTAATAACACAATAATAATTTATTGATAACACATCTTTCACGTGAAACAATGATTAAACCGAACCCTCACAGCGAAGACCTGCAAACAACAAGGTTGTGTAAAATAAACTGTATGCCCAAGGTAGGTTTGTACCCACCTCTTCTAATGAGTGCCGTCTATTACTTTAAGGTAGATCCCATGGAAAACCACCATCAGTGGAATGTGGCACTGTGGAGCAGTGACGAATGAGCCTAAGTTCACCGTACCCAAAGCCAATAAACAAAACTGAATGTGGTTAAATCCTAACAGCAGTTGTGTCTATAAACTTCTGGCCACATGTGTACTTCATTCATTCATTCATTCATTCATTCATTCATTATCTGTAACCGCTTATCCAGTTCAGGGTCGTGGTGGGTCCAGAGCCTACCTGAAATCATTGGGCGCAAGGTGGGAATACACCCTGGAGGGGGCGCCAGTCCTTCACAGGGCAACACAGACACACACAAACATTTACCCACTCACTCACTCACTTGAGTTGCCAATCCACCTACCAATGTGTGTTTTTGGACTGTGGGAGGAAACCGGAGCACCCAGAGGAAACCTACGCGAACACAGGGAGAACACACCACACTCCTCACAGTCACCCGGAGGAAACCCACACAGACACAGGGAGAACACACCACACTCCTCACAGACAGTCACTCGGAGGAAACCCACGCAGACACAGGGAGAACACACCACACTCTTCACAGACTGTCACCCGAAGGAAACCCACGCAGACACAGGGAGAACACACCACACTCCTCACAGACAGTCACCCGGAGGAAACCCACGCAGACACAGGGAGAACACACCACACTCCTCACAGACAGTCACCCTCAGGAAACCCACGCAGACACAGAGAGAACACACCAAACTCCGCACAGACAGTCACCCTCAGGAAACCCACGCAGACACAGAGAGAACACACCAAACTCCTCATAGACAGTCACCTGGAGGAAGCCCACGCAGACACAGGGAGAACACACCAAACTCCTCACAGACAGTCACCTGGAGGAAACCCACGCAGACACAGGGAGAACACACCACACTCCTCACAGACAGTCACCCGGAGGAAACCCACGCAGACACAGGGAGAACACACCAACTCCTCACAAACAGTCACCTGGAGGAAACCCACGCAGACACAGGGAGAACACACCAAACTCCTCACAGACAGTCACCTGGAGGAAGCCCACGCAGACACAGGGAGAACACACCAAACTCCTCACAGACAGTCACCCGGAGGAAACCCACGCAGACACAGGGAGAACACACCAGCTCCTCACAGACAGTCACCCGGAGGAAACCCACGCAGACACAGGGAGAACACACCACACTCCTCACAGACAGTCATCCTGAGGAAACCCACACAGACACGGGGAGAACACACCAACTCCTCACAGACACTCACTCAGAGTGGGAATCGAACCTACAACCTCCAGGTCTCTGGAGCTGTGTGACTCCGACACGACCTGCTGCGACACATTTTAATTAAAAATTAATGTTATTGTCGCAATAAGGCTACAATAATTAGTTAATAATTATAAGGCTACAATAATTAGTTAATAATTATAATTAATTAGCGGTACTTAAGAGAGTTAAGTAATGACTGTATTTAAGCATTAGAAAACATTTAAGTAAAGTCACAATTAATCATTAAGTAATGACATTATTTTAGTGTTCATAAAATATAAACTAAATTACTTAACGATAAATTGTGATATTACCTACCGTTTAGGAAGATTTATTACTGTCTTAAGGATCATGAATTATGTACCTTATTGTTACATGTTACCCACATGGTCAAAATCCATTACTAGTAGACTGCCATTTTGTTACAATATCAATATACTGTATATTAAAGAGGTTAATACCTAGGTTTACGCTCTAAACCATCTGTAGTATTTCAGGCTAACACCCGGCTTCTCACACACTGTATGCAGCTCTAATAGAGTCCAAGAGAGAAGCCCCCTGATTTAAATACAGTGAAATAGCTTTTAAAGCAGTGCCTTCATCACTTGCAGCAGGATAAACCGCACAGTGCTCGGAGGACACCCCTGGATGTGAGTGTGTGTGCCGGCACGTGGTGTTATTAGGAGGGATGTTGGGAGCAAGCCTCTCAGATTAGTGTGTGATCAGGGCCACGCTCAGTAGTGCTAATCAATCTGTATGTGTGTGTGTGTGTGTGTCTGAGAGATCAATGAAAGTGATCAGTCTGCACTGAACTGTAGATGTGATTATTGTGCATTCTGCATTTTCTTTCTCTATATATTTTTGTATTTATATTTGGTATACATGTGAGTTGTGTGTGTGTGTGTGTGTGTGTGTATTTTCCTTGTGTGTTTCTTCTGCAGCTTTAAGAGTGTGCTGGTGTGTGTGTAGGGCCAGAAACCCTGAAGCCTGCTGCTTTAACCAAATTGGATGCTTATGTAGTCGGCTCTCACACTAATAACCTGCACTCCTGGAGTGTGTGTTTGTGTGTGTGTGTGTGTGTGGGCATGTGTGCGTATTTGAGCTCAAGTGTGTTTGCAAATGTCAGCACAGTCAATACGATGTCTTTTGGTTCCAAAAATCATCTGTAGTCTACTAAATGCTGATAGACTGTACACTGACAAGCACTGAGAGTTTTGACAGTCCTTTTACACCAACAGGAAGCCGGTTTGGTTCCCATTTGCAGACCTAATTTGGAAGCTTTCTGCATGTTTCCATCAACATTAAATGGTTCTCCAGAAAGATTTGTTCAAATCTTGAACCAAATAATAGGTGGTTCTTCAGAGAGAACCATAATGATGTGAGTGAATGGAGCTAAAGAAGCTCCAGAAAGAACACAGAGCCTCAAATAAAGTGTTATTGTGCAGTGGAGCTGGACAGGTTATTTTAATCGTGTTAAATTGTCCTCAATGTTGTGCTGGATATTAGTTCTGCAAAACAGATGTGACTGTGTATGTTTTTGTTTATAAATGGGAAAGTGGAAAATATCTGATTTCTAATTTGGAAAGAAAACTGGGAAATGAAAAGGTTTGTTAGCTACATTACTCTGCTGTTCATAATCTCAGCAGGACCTTACTTGGAAGTACTCAAACAGTGAATTAACCATGACTCTGTCCTGATTCTCTCTGGTTATCTCTGGCACTAGCGCTGGTACTGAATTCAGACACTGTAACAGAGCAACACAGCCACAGCCCCTGATGATGTATCCTTGGTTCCCATCAAAACTAGTGGAAACAGGAGCCAGTTTGCTGGAGAGTGCCAAGTTTCCAAAAACCCTGAACAGAACTGGTGTACGAACTACACATATCCTGAATCTGTAGTCTAACTTTGTGCCCATGCCTTCACCAGCTCATACATATCTCACATCCAGAGTTATAATGCTAGGGGTTATGAGTTATGAGACTAAGAACAGAGGTTTGGATACACATGATATTCATCTAACCATGTGTAACTGCTGGTTGTGTGTGTCTGTCTACATTATGTAAAAAACTGACCAATGGACTCTCATTAGTAAATGTATGTTGTCACAAGAGATATGAAGAATTCCTAATAACTACAGACTAAAGACTACAACACTTTTCACAGTGCTGTAAGTCAAATGGGGCCTCATTACAGAGAGCTGAGACAGTTCTGAACAGTTTGAAATGAAACATATGGTATCAAGTGCATTTAAAGTCAAATTTAATAAGATATGCAAATATCGAGAAAATGCCCTTAGAACCTAGAGGGTTAAATAAGGGCTTAATAATTGGTGCAAGAACAGCAGCTAAAGTTTAATTAAATCTTTAAGAGTGGGTTGACATGAGGAGGGGGTTGTGGTTCTCTGTGATTTGGGAAAATGAGTTCTGTTCTGTTTCCAAACATGAGTGGATAACCAGTACAGTTCCACCACAGTTTCACTGACCAGAAAGAATTTAAAGTGACGGCAAAATCAACGTTCACATAAATCAGTTTTCCCCTCATCCCAAATATAGGTTGATTCCTTGTCCAAAATAATCTATAAATACTCTATAAAAGATTTCAAGATGGCTTCTGTATCTGTTTTTAGTTTTTGTCTGTTTCCAGGGTTTACACTGTGTTGTACATAGATTGTTGACAGTAAGCAACACTAGTGGAGGTTACATAACTTGACACATTTTAGGGCAAGTATATGAAGATTTAGGCATGTGGTTTCTGCTACTTTGCTAAGCAATAAGGAATAATGCCTCCATAGCGTTGCTGTGCTAATGCAATAAGCTTAGTAGCACAAAGGCAAAGGAAAATGTTATTAGCTCACAGAGGACTACCTCTACAAACATTATTTTTTCTTTGTTGGATAAATAAACTGACGGAGGTTCAGTGCAGACATTATTATTATATTTGACAACTGAGACAATACTCTAATTTAAAGCAACATAAAAGAACATTTGGAACAAAATCCCATTTACTTTAAATCAAACCAGGGAAATGACTCTGAGTTCCATGTTGTCATTATTATGTCATAATGGTTGGTGATGGAAAGTAAATCTTTCAGAAAATATGTACGGGGCGGCACAGTGGTGCAGCAGGTAGGTGTCGCATTTACACAGCTCCAGGGACTTGGAGGTTGTGGGTTCAGGTCCCGCTCCGTGTGACAGTTTGTGAGGAGTTTGGTGTGTTCTCTCGGTGTCAACGTGGGTTTCCTCCCATGGTACAAAAGCACATGTTGGTAGGTGGATTGGCTACTCAAAAGTGTCCATAGGTGTGAGTAAATGTGTGAGTGTGTGTCACCCTGCGAAGGACTGGCACCATTCCTGGGTGGGTTCCTGCCTGCCGCTCAGTGATTCTGGGTAGGCTCCGGACCCACCACGACCTTGAACTGGATAAGCAGTTTCAGACAATAAATGAATGAATGAATTAATTAATAAATATGTATAGAATATATTGCGATTTATAACATGCACATCAGTAATATGATTAGACTGACTCACGCTAGTAGACTAAAGTATGACCATGATCTTGTAAACTGCAATTTGTCCCAGTAAAACGTAGATCTTATTTCCAGGCTTAATCCAGTTAGAATGTGTGATGATCTCTTTACTCACAGAGCTCTTTCAGCTTGTTTAGTAGTAACACACTTTTTTTGACACCAAGAAAGATTTTCCTTTTTATACCTCAGTGTCTCCTTAGTGTTGTCATTCCCTGTTCCACGCACTTGCTTGGTCTCAAGATACTAGCACACTGGGAGGGTGGAGGCAGTATCTGCTTCTTTTTGAACTGCCTTCAAGAAAACAACTGGTCAGCTCAAAACTGTCAGAGAAGAACACCATCTGCCCAATTCTGTTACCAGAGAAATACCTGAAATAACAGAAAACCAAATTGGTGCGCATTACACTGTTGTGTGAGTGATGCTGGAAGAGTAAGGCCATGCTACCAATATAGTGTTTTTTTCCCCCAACACATACAAAAAGAATACTGTAACAGGGTGGGGTACCACTGGTGTGTTTGTGCTTTAATGATGGGAACCGTTAATGATGGGAAAGTCAAACCTGGAGGAACAGGGACACGCAATCATGACTGCACTCACCAGAGGCATCATACAAACTGCATTGGCTTAAAACTGACAACCAATGCTCTTCCAAATGAGCAAATTAGTTCATATACCAGCTCTGGAGAGTTGATGGTTGTCTCGTGAACACATGTTTGGGTTTCACAGGGTTCTATGCGCTCATTTGCTTTGAGACACAGCCACCCTGTTTCTCAGCTTGGCAGATTCCCCAAGTGAGTGGTTTCCACCTTTTGAGGTTTTCAAAATTCAGGAGATCATCAGTCTGGGAGTCTGGGAGCTGGGTCTGTGGTAACACAAGCAGACCAAAGGTACCACCTCGTGACAAATGCAGTTATTTCTGTGCAGTCTTGTACACAGATAAACTGAAGCAGGTCCCGAATTTGCTGCTCTGTAAACACGCAGCTGTGGATGTAAACAGGACTGAGAGTGGACTAGCTGGGTTATTGTGTGCATGTAAATGTTGTCCAAGGGCCCATAGCCTACACATTGGTTTTCCATACCAAAATTCCATCATTCTGTTTACCTTATCTATATTCAAACCTCTCTCTGTCTTTCCCAGGTTTTTCCGTTCTGATTGGCTGCGTTGCAATTTCCCTCTTTTGGTGATTTCCACTGCATGGTACCTACTCTGCTCAGCTTACAGCAGTGATCACATTTAGTTTTGTAACAACTTGGTCTTTTGAAGAGGCAAATGTGCTCCTCAGATTGGTGGCTGACGAAATATTCCAGTGAGAGGCATACATGCAGCTAAATAAAAATAAATAACCAGGCAAATACACAACAAGTAAGCAGCACTTAAAGTTAACACTGCCGTTGTTGTGGTTTCCAAAGTCTGTGGTTTCTACCCAGTAAAGAAGGGGTTTTGCGACATTACCAGCTATATTTCACAAGGGAGCTGTGCTAACGGAAATGCGACCAGGGACCAGGGCTGAAAAGGCGTTGAGGCATGCCAAGCAGAGTCGAGTAGGAACCGTGCAAAGGAAAAGTGCCATTTCTGAAAGCTCATTAGGCTGAAGCACTCCTTTTTGTTTCAGCATGACCTTATAGGCTATGCCAGTTAGAGGTGTGTGTATATATATATATATATATATATATATATATATATATATATATATATATATATATATATATATATATATATATATATATATATATATAAACGGTTTCAAACATTAGAAGCATACAAAAACAAAACTTCACAGTAGATTAGTCCTTTATTTAAAACTGAACAGAAACGATTGCTGCACGATTGCTGTTTGCATGGATACTATGATCAGTGCTAAGGACCACAGTTCCCTCTTTGCTCTTTCAGATCAGTGCACATCTCTGCTTCAGTTTCCTGTTGAAGATTTGCTCTAAAACACGCGAAAGAACACTGTTTTTGGCCATCTGCTGTGTTGTTTCGATACAGATGTCATGTAGTGTGGGATATGTGGGTGTGTTGTCATGCGTTGTGGTCAGACCAGGTGGATAGAGTGAAAACAAAGAAAGAGGGAGGTGGAGGAGGAGAGAAAAGGGGAGGAGGATGGACAGTAGGAGAGTGGAGAGGTAACGAGGGTTGAGGAGAGAAAGAGTCAGAGGGAGGAATAAAAGAGGCATGGCACTTTATTTACGCTCCTCTCTCTCTCTCTCTCCCCCGGGTCTGTGTGTGTTGTTAGAGGCTGCCGCCCGCTGTCGTCCATCATGGCTCCTATGAGCACCATCTGCTCAACATTACAGCCACTGTTGCCTGGCTACCTGCTCTTTCTCTCCTTTTTCTTCTTTCTCTCTCTCTTTCATTTTTCTTTCGTTCTTTATCACACATCTTTCGGATTTCTTGTGGTATACCTGCCTTACTTTCTCAATCTCATCTGTGCTTCTCATGCTGTATTTCATGTCTTTCGTTGTTCTCACTATTTCTCCTCTCCCACTTTGCCTTCTCTTTTTGTTTATCTTTCTCTTCTTGTTATTCTCCCTTCTTTTTTCCTTTTCTTTGATTCTCTCCTTCTCCAAGTAGCTCTGTACCTTTTATTTTCTCTTTTGACATTTACATTCTTCTCTCTCTCTCTCTCTCTCTCTCTCTCTCTCTCTCTCTCTGGTCATGCTCAGTTGAGGAGAGAAGTCTGGCTCAGACACATTATCCGGCAGGAAGAGAGAAAGATGTATATATTATGGTACTCATGATTAAGCCATCGAGAGCTAGAGAGAAAGAGAAAGAGAGAGAGAGAGAGAGAGAGAGAGAGAGAGAGAGAGAGAGAGAGAGAGAGAGAGAGGGAGAGGCAGGGATAGGGAGAGAGTAAAGAAGAGCTAGAGAGGCAAGTACGGATGGTAAATTTTGGGTTGAAAAAGAGAAAGCAGGGGTGTGAGGGAGAGAGATAAGTAGAGATATGGAGGGATGAAGTTGGAGGAAAAAAGATTGAGAGAGAGAGAGAGAGAGAGGGCGTGCATGACTGCAAGATAAGCATGGAGGTGGAAGAAATAGAGATATGACTATTCAGAGGGAGAGAAGATAGACCAACACTGCCCTCATCTGGACACTGTGGACAACACACGCCCCCCCGCTGCTCGGCGCTCTTTTCGTCAGCCTGCCTGGTTAAGCGAGGAGATCCTGCAGTGTCCCCGGAGATTTGCACTTATCGACCAGTCCGGTCTGGATGGATGTGAAGCCTCTGCTTTTAGAGGCGGAGAAACAGAGAGGCAGCGCTAACTTCACCAATACATCAATACAGCACGTGTGTGTCCAAAGCAAACAAACACCATGCTTTAACACTGACCGCTGAAGACGCTACACTGTCCCATTGCTCAGTTTTTATCCACCGTCTCCACTGAGAGCAACAGTGGCTGCATGTTCCTGCCGAGGAGCATAAATCATAGGGGCATTTGCGACAGTGCTGTGTGTACAAGTGATTTACTGCGACATAAATTGATATTAGCGCTAATAAAGTGTACAATTCTGCTACTTTACACACTGTTGATATGCGGGCATTTACCATGGCTTCTGAACCGGATATAGCGAGTGTTCGCCTGGCTTTCCGAGTAGGAAATTCGACTTGTGGGTGGCGTTCCAGTTGAAATTTTCAGATTCATTTCGAGTTTAAATGGAATGCAGCTAATATTTTGTCGCTAATACTGCTTTCAAATCCATGCAGAAATCTTCCAATATTTAATTTAAAGCCTTCTCAGAATGAAGGGTACAGTTAATTCCCTTCGAAGTGCCTCAAACCATATTTAAAGTAATATCAAACACATAGCATATTGTAAATATTGAAAATAGATAAAAACTAAAAACAGTACCTGTCACCACCTTGAAGTCTGAAGAGAATTATCTTTTTTAACCTTTTATCAGTTGTATTTTGCTTTTAAAGCAACACTAGGTTGTATGTTTACCCTACAATTACATCTTCAAAACCATCATGATGCTAACCGTACTTATTATAGGGAGAAAAATTTCTGTCATTGCTGCTTTTATTATTTTAGGGCTCGAGAGGGAGTCGAACCAATCTTTTACCAATGTAAAACCTCTTGAGCTTTATAGAAACACTATATAATATCTTTACCTTACAATTTTAGCGCTCATATTGATTTCAGGACATTGTTGTAAAACTCTACAAGTAGTCCATAAGCAACAATACCAACATTTTACCTGGAGTCCCTTTAAGTCCTCATTCTAATTCCATATGCCTCACTGAATTTACCAAGGGTCTTTTGAGGAGCATTTTAATATTACGTCCATTTTAAGATTGTACAAACATGTGTGGTGACAGGGCAGCAACTGTAATGCCTGGAGGTGGAGAAGGGAGCATCAATATTAGCCACATTTAATAGCCTTGTGCTAAAAATGGACATCTGCTGCCTAGTGAGGCGTGCTTAGGCCCAAGAATCCACCCTGAAAAAGCCTGGCACAGCTTAGGGCCCGTGTTCTCTTCATCTTCCTTCACTGAAGTGTTGTGCAGCAGCAGGCTCTTCGCTGGCTGCTCTTCTTGCTTCTCCGTGTTTACGCTTCAGCCTACCGTGCTCCAGAATCGAACACAAGGATCTAGAGGCCTGTAGTTGGCTATAGTGCTGTCCCATTGTGGAAAGTCAAAGCCAAGATGCTTTGCCAAGTGTTTTTGTTGAAAAAAAAAAACACTAATACTAATACCAAAAGTATTCAATATCCAAGCTGTGGAATATTCTTGTAAAGTTTTATGGTTTAATTTCTCTTTAAGGCACACTGGAGTAGGGTAGAAGTTCAGGATCTTGCCAGGGTGCATTTCTATGACAAATGAATTACTAAGCAGAAATGTATAATTAAAAGTGTAGGGTATTTTAATAACTGTTTGACAGTGGCATGCGTTAATAATGAATTATCTTTTCAGTGCAAAGTCATCCTGACCTTAACTGATGCTGAATAAACCTGACTTTGTTCTAATCTTTTTCACTAGGTTCTTGCCTTTAATTTTCTCTCTGCTTTTGTTTTTATTTCAGGAGCAGGGCATGGTGGGGATGCCGCGCCAAGCCGGTGGTGTCCAGCCCCCTCATGGCGGTCCAGGAGGTGTGGCTTCTGCAGGGCCTAATGGGGCAGGACCTGGGGCAGGGCCGGGTGGTTACTTGGGCAACCAGCAGCAGCAGCAACAGGTCATGATGAAGCAGATGATGGCCATGGAGCAGGAGAAAAGAGTGCAGCTCCATATGATGGAGCAACAGAAAGCTCAGCTGCTTCGAGAGCAAAGGCAACAACAGCAGCACCTACTGGCAGAGCAGGTGAGTGGGAAATAGAAGCAGGAAAACATTTATTACAACGTGGATTTCAGTCACATGAGTCACTACGGTTTCCTGAACATTTTGTAAACACCCTCCACTTTATTAGACACACGTAACCTACCTCTAACTCATCACTTGCACATACCTCTTGCACATCTCATGTAGAGATTGTAGTTGTAGGTGGGTTGTAAGCAGCACACATGGTTCTTTAAAGACCTCACAAGTAACCATTTGAAAACTGAAATGGTTCATTGATGTGTATTCATTTCAAAGTAGAGAATATTTTGCAGGCTCCTCAGTGCCCCCTGTGACTCCCATTTTGAGAACCACTGCTTGAGAACTTGTTATATAGCACACAAGTGTTCTTATATTTACATTTTATAAACACTATATTTGCGTATAGGTTAGTATGAGTATAGTTTAGTGACTTCTGTGCTCAGACTTTGGCTGTAGCCCATCATCATTGGTCAGTTACCGAACACTGACCAGTGTTGGTTGGGAATCGCTTGGGAGGTGGCTATACTCAGCCCAGCAGTGACAATGGTATGTGTGTGCAAAAATGCTTAGTAGTGCCACTGTGCCTGATGCATTCTTACCAACACCATGCACGCATGCACAACCATAACATTGTCACTACTGTGCAGAGAATATCTGGTCTGTTGTGGTTCAATGGTGGTCTATATTTTTTTAATTGACTGCAATGGTAGAGATGCTGATACACTGTGCAGTAACAGGTGGGCTACAGCCACTTACGTTAAACCTACAGTGTGCACCTGTGTAGTATAGTGTGTGTTTCTGATAAATTATCCAGTGGGTATGATTAAATGATCTTGTAAGTAAAAATAAAAGCATAATGGTGCTCAGAGTGATTAAGACTAAAATCTCTGCAGCAATGTATTTAATTACACTGCTACCATGTAATTTTTCCAGTATTCAATCCCTGAGTGATGTATACCTTAAATACACCCTTAGGTTTGTGTTTGGTTGTTGGTAATGTTCTATCAAAGGAGCATCTGCCTATGCACACTTAAAGTTCCACTGATCAAATAATGTGTTAGCAAGTGTTTGCATACCACCTGCTATTTTAATTTGCTCTTTCATCTTCTACCACTGGGAATATGCTGCTAAAGCGAGCTAAGACCAATACGGAAGCTCAAACATGTACACACCTCTTCCCCCTCTTTGAACAGTTATTCTGCCTTGCCCACACCAACCTGTATTACATGAGTAACACTGAGGAATTTCTATTCTGCATCCATTTTGTATTATATCTCTCTGAAATTGGTTCTTACACTCTTTATTCTCCAGTGTCATGCAGTTGCTCAGTCAATGTTGCTATAGATGCTCAGGTGAAAAGCGAGTAGTAACATTGGTTTCCTTTTTTCAGTTACAGCAGCAACAGCAGCATCTTCCAAGACAGATGAGCCAAGCACAGAGGAACCCTTACCCTCTCCAGCAATTTCAGGGTAAGCAAGAGTGTCACTTGTATTTCTTCTGTTCTGTTAGACTTTCTATTTATGCAAGTGACTTAAAGAGCCTATATCACAGACAGTCATCTTTAAATAAAGGTGCTTGGTATAAAATCCATGTAGTCAAGGAATGGAAATTATTTTTTAATCCAACATGGCTATGTTATCACATCCCAGGACAAATTTACACATGACCACCTGTTCTGTCTACAGCAGTGTAGCCACAAATTTACATATGCAAACTGAGAGGCAAGAAAATAATTAAGACACAAACAGATCATTACAGCCTTTCAAAGGATGCAGACATCCAAAAAAATTCTATGAAGTTTATTTCTTCTGACTCACAAACTTTGGTTTCATTTAATCAGCCAGCTCTGCTTTCTGAACCAATAACGCAGTCTCAGCCACAGACCGTTCGCCCACAAGTAGACGGAGAGTCTGATACTTTCAGGATTCTAATAGACTTGTGATTGGCGTTTTTGCACGACTGTCAAATTTAATTTCCTGCAGTAGTAGGTGGTTCTTGGCCACCTTATGTGGCGAAAGTTACCAGACTCTCCCTGGAGAGTCTGGCAATGCAAGACTAGTGGTAATGCAATGCAGCTAATCACATGAGAGGTCTTTTAGAAATGTCAGCCTTCCATTTCTGCATCATTAAATTAAAGTGTAAAGAAAGTCATTTGTGTGAGTGTTTTGATGTGAAATAGAGAGAGAGAAGTACTGTGACAGAATTAAATCAGTGTTGAGTTAACGGTATGTCCTCTAGTTCCTATCACTACCTCTTATCACTACACACTTATCACAAAATGTTGAAATACATAATGGTGGATACATATTTTGCTTTAAAAGCCCAGTAACAAAATGAGTCATTTGTAATCCTACGGGACAAAACAAGGCAGGAAAATGGCAGTGTGAAAATGAATTATGAAAGTTTTTAACACATAAACCATATCAATGTTATGTGATGTTAAGGAATAAATGTGCAGCTGTATTAAGTAAAATATGGTAAGTCCTATATTCCGGTATTGATTTAACATGGTGAATGTGTATGAATGCCACGGATTTAGTGTATGATGATGATGATGATGAGTGCAGGTGTGTGTCTGTGTTTTCCAGGGGCTTTGTTCATTTTAGAATCCAGTTGTTGATTTCACTGCTCTTACAGCAGATCATTCAGTCGTTCACTCTCCAAATTACTACTTTGCCAAGTGCGCCCAGGGCTCCTGCCAGCTTCTGAGCTAATGAAGGAGAAACACAAGAACACACACACACAAACACACACAGACACACACTCTCTCTCTCTCTCATTGCCGAGCTCACAAAAACAAGCACATAAACACGTACACACCACCTCTTTGAGTCTACAAATGCACTCAAGCAAACACATGGGCAAAACTCACATCAAATACAGGCATATGTAAAATATATCCCCAACCCACACACACCCCGGAGGGGAGTCTGTCTATTGATCTTGCTGTCACGTTGCCATGGAAACCATATTAGATTTAGATCCGGTGGGAAATACCCTCTTAGTCAGTCCCATTAGTGGGATAGGGACCTGAGGGGGATCGTCGGGCGTTCAGGTTCTTTGAGAGTGTCTGCCTTAGCCTAGTGAGCACAGCATTTTCAGTCAGACATGACTAAAGACGATAGTCCACTCGTCATTACCTTAGTCAGGTCAGGGTCTGACTTAATTGTTTAGAGTTCAGGAAATGTTATTGTAAACTAATAACTCACACACACTTAATGTCTTTGGTGCATACTGCATTCATCCTGTGAAAAACAAATCAGTATATACAAAGCATCACCACTTATGTACCAGAGCCTGAGTGTTTGCCTTTGTGCTTCCTTAAAAATGAATGAAACATTAAAGTGTTAGGTCAGGATTTTTTAAGTGGATGAACACTATAATATTGGTTTTAGAGCAGTCAATAATGGATTAAATTATTCTTAATTCATTATTAATTAATTATATAATTATAATTGTTCTTATTATTCTTAACAAAACAGGCTGTGCAATGAAATTAAATTACAGTGGACTGAAACAAGCGCAAAGAAAAACTAGGTAAGCCTAGATTTGCCGGACCACCATTAGCCATATAGCCATTGTCACAGCGGTTTCTGGCATTTCTAAAACAGAAAATCCCAAAATACATGCCCTTGTCATTGGAAGGTCTGGAGAAGCTTTGGCGCTTCATATCAATGTCTTTGTTTACTTGTGGTTTCTTTTTTGTGACTGTGTTGTACAGAAAATATGCAGGGCAGGACTAATACATGCAGAAATGAAAAAAGGAGAACAGATTTTTGTTCATAATATATAACTCCAACATCAGTGTTTTTTGTGTTCGTTTTATTTTAAAATAAATACTAGATAACCACCAAAGAACAAAGAAGACCAAGAACATTGTGTTGATTTTAAGAATTATAATTATTTATTCAGTGTAACAGGTTAAAGCATGTGAAGTATAAGGTGGCTGTGTTCAGCTATATGGAGTTTTATAAACGCAGCATTGCCACAAAATGTCTCCTCACCACTTCACTTTACAATGTTTTAGGCAAAGAAACACACTCACGTGAAATGAGCTGCTGAGTTCCGAGTTCTGCTGAGCTTGTGAACTAACCAATGCAGAGCCCAGGCTCTGTGCTAATGTGCATGGTGTCACGCCAAACATCCCCAGAAACACACACAAACCGAGCATGTTCTTGTCTTGTTTCTTATTATTCAACTGGGAACAATTTTTTCTGGTTCGCAAACCAGCTTATGTCAGTGGAAATGTGTCGAACAGTTCCAAATTTAATTCACAAACTGGAATGTGAAACAAGGCTGAACTAAAAACATACGGTGTAGTAGTGCCACCTTAAGTTCTCTTTGTGAAATAGGCCTCATGATAAGCACTATAGACATGCACAGGGGTACTAATGAATGCTCTATGAAAAGTTTTTTAACACCATGTGGCATTTCATGAAGTATTCAGTAAACATCAGGGTACATGTTTGGTTTTATTACACTCTACATGTTCTAAATGTATTTAAGTAAGAATCTGTAATTGTTATGGAGTGTTAATGTATTGAATGAATATGCTATGAATTCTTCATGTTGTTGCTGTAAAGCATTACAGAGAATGTCACAAGCCAACAGTGTAATTGATGCATTATTGAGCACACTAATATAGCTTCACTGTGTTTGTTTGGTCGATCAACATTGTATCTGCTTCTGAGCTGAACATTCAAAATACTGCTGGGAGCAAATTATTTCAAGATGATACATCACTACAGTGAAATACCTCACTCCAAAGCAAACCACCGGCCTGACACTGATGAAACTGAGGTTGGGCAAAACTAGCTGGATGAGCCATAAATTCTGCTTCACAGCGTAGCACTTAGATCTAGAGAATACACACAAACCCGATCCAAAAAGTGATCATGGAGTTGCCCATGGGCTCAGTTGCAGCCCATGAAAGCTCACTCCTCCCTGCTTTGCACTTCCTCTCCTCAAAGCATTACCTGCCTCGGTTTGTTTGTTTATTTATTTATATATTTATTGGCAGGGTTGAACTCTTTTTCCCTCCGGAAGCTCTGCCTGTTGCCGTGGCAACTTGGCCCCCCGAATTTCTCAGTGCAATTTTGGTCTGAGCCAATGTGGATTATCAGGATAGATACAGCCTTTCCCAGTTTATAGAGAAGCACCATTCACTGCAGTGATGTAGCGACAGAGCGCTGTGCATGTGCTTCTTTGGGCTTTATTTAGATGGTTTTCGTATGTTTTCAATTTCCACATTGAAGTGATATCAGCTGCAGAAGCAGTGTTTGTTTTGTTGTAGATTAATTAATATTGGTTGCTTATTAATGCCAGTTGCTGTACATTTAGTTTACATTATATAATCACTGGTAACATTTTACAATAAGGGTACATTATTAATGGTACTTATGGCTGTAATAAGCCCTACTAAACTAAGTACAGTCACAATTAATAATTAGTATATTTTAGCTAATGCTAGTTCTCATTTATTATTACTTAATGATTAATTTTGACCTTCCCTTACAATTTATTAAGGTTTATTACCATCTAGTTTCGTGAATGAAATATGCCTATATTGTAAAATGTTACCCAATAATTTATTAAAAATAGTACCTTGAAAAATGCAAAAACAACAATTTTATTTACTTTTTACAGTCAAAATGATCATTAGCCGTCAGAAGTCTTAAGGTTTCTCGAATTTTGCATGTGTTATTAAATTCAGCTTTAAATATATTTGCATATAACATGATCATAGCAAAATGATCATAGCAAATGCTCAGAAAAGCCTTAGCTCTGTCTATAATGAGGCCCCTTTTGACATAGAGCATCATGAAAAGAGATCATTTGGCTCTACATCTAAAAAAAAAAAAAAAAAAACGAGTTGGATTTACATACCTCATGATTGTCCACTGGTCAGTTTCATACGAAATGTAGTAGAATCTATCAATTACACACAGCGAGAAGAAGGTGGCCTGTATCTATGCTATTTATCAAGAGTCAGATTCGGGAACCATATATATGTGTACTTTATTATTTAAAAAAATATGAATAAACCAGGGCATGATGGTGGTGCAGCAGGTAGTGTCACAGTCACACAGCTCCAAGGACCTGGAGGTTGTGGGTTCGATTCCCGCTCCGGGTGATTGTCTGTGAGGAGTTGGTGTGTTCTCCCTGTGTCCGTGTGGGTTTCCTCCAGGTGCTTCGGTTTCCTCTCACAGTCCAAAAACACACATTGGTAGGTGGCTTGGCATCCGCTACGGTATCCGTAGGTGTGACTGTGTTTGTGTGTGTGTTGCCCTGTGAAGGACTGGCGCAGATTACAGATAATGAATGAATAAACAATCTAGACTCTATAAACTTTGAACTTGTCATGCAGGTGTTTTCATAGGCCCCAGGGTGTTGAGTTCAGTTATTTGTTTCTCACTGCCAGGAAGAAGTAGAAAAAATATAGTTAACCAAGGACACAACAACAAAAACCCTGAAGCATCAATAACAGATTACATTTCTGACTATTATAGTGTGCCCACCATTTGTCATGCTTTCTGTAATATTTGAGAGACTTCCTTTCAGTTTTACAATGAAATCTGCAGGGATATACCTTCAAAGTCACTGTTGGAAATTGCATTTTCTTCTTCCTTACATTCAAATAATATCAATCCCTATAACAGCATCTTGTCACAGAGGCACAACAACTTTTTGAGCTAAAATGTTTAACAAATTACCATCTCTCACTTCGCTTATATCTCTGCAGGCACAGCGCAGGAGATGGCAGCGCGGAACCAGGCTCTTCAGAACATGCGTAATGCTCGCCTCTTACAGCAGCAGCAGCAGCAGAACCAAGGCATCCTGCAGATGACGCCAGTCCAGAACTCCGGCCCCATGCCCGGTCAGGGCGAGATAGGCATGGCTTACGGGAGCCAGGCAGGTGGGCAAACGGGCATGTACCAGGGCATGAACTCGGGAATGGGGCAGATGCTCCAGCCGCAACACCATCCCAGCCAGGGTGGCATGGGCATGGGACCGAGACCCACGGGAAACAGCGCCCAGGCCATGGTAGCGGGTGGACCTGGAGGCAGTGGATACGGTCAGAGCATGCTGATGAATCCTGCACTCACCCAGCAGCAGCAGCAGCAGATGAAGACTGGTGGCGTCGGGCAACCAATGGCTAAAGCCCAGGCTCAGAGACTACAAAGTATGATGGGAGGTGGAGGCCCTGGGTGGCCCCAGCAGCAACAGCAACAGCAGAATCTACAAGCCATGGCCGGAAGGACTACAAACGACATGGTGGCTTTTAACAACAACTACCCCATGCAAGGCGGGCAGCCGTCGAGAATGCCCAAGCAGCATTTTGCCCAAGGGATGGGCAGCCAGGGCATGGTGGACCCACGGGCCATGAACCCAGCTGCCATGGGTGGACCCATGATGCCGCACATGGCCGGCCAGCCAAGGACCAGCCAGCCACGAGGCATGATGATGCCCGGCATGGCCAACATGGCGGCTTTCGGACAAGGTTCCGCCCAGACAATGGCGGGGGCAGGCCAAGGGGCAGGGGCTTATATGTCAGGAGGTCAGCCACAAGGCTACCAACGGACGTCTAGTCAGGACTTGGCGTATGGTTATAGCGGCCAATCGGGAGCTGGGGGTGGGGTCTCATTCGGCCTATCGGACGGCGCAGAGCTGGACTCGACGGACGGTTGGATGGAGGAGTTTTTCCCCAGCCAATAGCCAACATGGACACATATTAAGTGTTTTAGGATGGGCCAGGAAAAAAAAAGAAAGGATTTACGAACGTGTTTTTGTTTTACTGTTTTCATTTAATGTTCAACAAATTGGGTAGAATATTACATGTTGTGTATTGTACGTGTGCTGTCACTATATTTAAACCAACAATTTCTGAGCTGTGCTCTCCTCTAAGAGCCGAGTCTCTTTAGGCTTAATGATGTGCCCATTTTTCCTTGAGTTTCAGTCAGTTTTGTAACGTAGATTCAGACTCAGACTCCCTTGAGCTTTCCTGTAGGACTGACACACTGAAAAACTGAAATGATTTCTGACCGAGAAGGAATTCTGTCCAGATTTAGTTAGATGAGAATGTAGCCTTCATCCTCAAAAGCTTGTTTGGTAAGTTAACATCCAGTTGTGAAGTGAGAGTGCATAAAAATCCCAGGTAACTTTTCTAAGAGATTCTTTTTTTTTTCCCCTTTCTCTACTTTACTATCACATCTGTTCCCTTTCTGTTCCCTGTCCCTGGAAACTGATGTTGTGGCCCACTCCTCTGCTTAGCTTTGTATGTGAGTATGTGTTTGCGTGTGAATGTGTGTGTGCTTGTGAGTGTTTTGTGTTTGCACAGCAAGCATCATGAAAAAACATAACCATCTATGTTTTCTCTTAGCATGTGCATCATACATTTTCTTTTGTAACTGAGCAACCTGAGTTCTTACAGTCTGTCTCTCTCTGTGTGTGTGTGTGTGTGTGTGTGTGTTTGCCTGTGTGCCCGTGTGCGTCTGTGTGCGTTTACTTTAACATTAATCGAAGAGATGTGGCAGCTACAAACTTATCTCTCCACCTTAAAGTCAGAGGCTGGAAGGGATGATGTTTTTTTTCTCATAAATCATAAGGCAGCTAAGAACACAAGCATGGCATCACCTGTATGGGCCAAAAACACAGTTCCCAATCATGCACCATCTAGAGCTGAACTAAATGTAATGGAAACGGTCATAAAGCTTAGACTTTCACACAGAAATTTAAAAAAAAGGAAAATAGAGAGGACTTTCCATGTGATTAGAAGGAATGTGAAAGTTCAGCTTAGTTACATTTGTACTTTTGTAAATTCAGAAGTACAATTTGAGCTGGATTAGTTTTACATAGGGGAGTGGGGTATTGTAATTTTACAACAGGATTTCGTAAATGTTCATATCCTTTTTTTTTATTATTTTAAACCAACATTGTCATTAATCTGAAAATTGCTAGAAGTAGTATTACTGGAAGTAAGACAATGTTCTAGAATTTCCATACATTTTTTCCATATATTTCCCAGAATATGAGAATTTTACTTACATAGTCATTTACAATGGTTTAAAAAAATATCCTACTCTTATTTATAGGCTTTATTTAGTAGCTTTAGTCTCTGGAATCATTCCTGATGCTGGAGAACACAGTCCAAAAAAAGGTACAGGGCACCTTGGAATCAAGGTTTAACATTGGTAATGATTACATAACCCCACCTCCTCGTGTAAAACCAGTGCTTCAGTACAGAATTCTGACACCATACTTTGGCAATAATTTAAGTTAATTCATAAACTGTATAATACTTATCCCTAAATTGTATTCCGGATAGTGGATCTGTCATCAAATGCCCATTGCTTCTGTAGGTCCTACTTTTTGTATAATTAACCCACTTAGATCATTCATAATGAGTGGTAAATAAAGACATTCAGTGTGGTTTGATGTGAATTATGCTCAGCTCTAAAATGCTTTAGAGTCAGACTAGTTTACAGTGGTGGTGATAGGAATCAGACGACTGAAGGGTTTAATGTCTCTAAAAGCTCTGGGTGGCTGTGAGGAGTTGGTGTGTTCTCCCCTTGTCTGCATGGGTTTCCTCTGGGTGCTCCGATTTCCTCCCACAGTCCAAAAACACACGTTGGTAGGTGGATTGGTGACTCAAAAGCGTCCGTAGGTGTGTGTTGTGCTGTGAAGGACTGGCGCCCTCTCCAGGGTGTATTCCCGCCTTGCGCCCAATGATTCCAAGTAGGCTCTGGACCCACCGCTGGATAAGCGGTTACAGATAACGAATGAATGAATAAAAGATATTAAATGCTATATTAGCTATAAATGTGTAGCTTGATACCGGCGAAATGGTTTTCGCTTTAAAAAAAAACAAAACAAAAAAACATATCATGACAGAGAGGTACATGGACATAAATGTTGGACAAAATAGTGCCTAAAGAAGATGCATAATTTTAATAATACTTTTTTTGCTGTTATAAATATTAAATACTCAGAAGACACAGGAAGGTTCCGTGGTGGGGTTTTTTCAGTTTTGTAACAACCCCTGGTTCCTAAAATGGCTGTAGGGAGAAGGTAAAAAGTCGCTATGTGACATTTGTAAATGCACCACTTCACATCAAACCACTCGGAATGTCTTTGTAAACACCACTGTGAAAAAAATCAGTTTTAATAATGCTACTTTCTGTCTTTTTTTCCTCATTATGACAATTATTCTCACACTGTTAACATTTGCTTTCTTCCTTGTGATGAATTGTAAGGCCTCTGTATCTGACACAGTGTAATCTGATGATGCCATCTATGCCTGTTAAACCAGTGTCTCCACAACCTCGGATAACTCGTTTAAGATGATTCCTCTGTGTGTTGTTCCATTCTACTGTGTTTAAACATTTTGTGTGTTCACTATTGTTCATCCATAGTGTAGTACCTGACCAAAAAGCCTTCGATTTTCATCACTTCTTTCTTTTCTGGGGAAATGCGACTTTCTAGAAATCAGACAGAAAGAAGAAAGTTATCTCCTTTTATTTGTGTTGTATCACGGCGCCACAGCTAAATCTAGTTTGATTGTTTTAACTCTCTAAGGAATGTACTAGAGTGACTGCTCCTTTTTTATGAACTGATTTTCTTCATCAAACGGAGCTGGAACATGCCCACAGCATCTGCAGTGTTTCAAGAGTGTTAAAGGTGTTAGTGTTGCTGTTGCTCTTTTCAGAGGGAAGATGTGTGAGATGGGCCCTCTCCAGCCTCCTCCTTAAATATCAGCTATCCTGGGACCAAGTCAGACAAGATTTTTTTTTGTTAGTTTTTTTTTTTGTTTTTTTGTCATTTCTGTCATCAATGTTGTCTTTTTCTGGCTTTTATTTTGTACTGGTGCTGATTATATATGTGATGAAAAAGATATATATATGAGAATGGCTATTTGTAAATATGTTTTTACTACTTTAAATACAGCGGAAGATGTGTCTCTACTCTCTGTAAAGATATTACTGTTTGTTTAAGATAGAGTATTTTTATTTCATTTTTTCCACTCTTAAACTCATCTGAGCTATACCATTGCACTTCAGACAATGTCTTAATACTAATGGGTAATGTAAACTTTCTCTAATTTTTATTTTGAAGGTTTTTTCTAGTTTGAGGATTTCAGTCTGTACTTAATGCAGTGCTTTTTTTCCTCTTTTTCCCCCTTGTACAGAATTATGACAAAGGTAACACCAGAGACTTACAAAAAAGAACAGTTTTTGTTTTTCAGAAAAATACAATAAAGAGAGAATTTTCTCGCTGATCATACAAACCTATATGTTCTGATCATGATGTTTGGTGCACACACACACAAGAGCAAAATTGCTGATACAAAAAGGAAGAAAAGAGCAGAAACAGTAGATTAAAGCATTTGTCGGAGTCAGAAGGTAAATAAAGTAAAGTCATCCTTAGGTCTACTGTTCTCTTGGAGGTGCAGATATTCACAGGATTGTTAAAGGATGAACATGAATGGGGAATGAAGCTTGGAAAATGTATTGGAATTCTAACATTGGTTAGAAAGTGCCCTTTGACTATGTAAATTAACATCATTAAGGCAAAATCAGCATTAGTCCCCCCTCTCCAGTGTCAGTGATTATAAATACATTATCCTTAAGCCATTTCTTTTCAGTCTTGACTGAGAAAAAGACATAGTTTGAATCTACACTTGAAGAGTTTTTTTGCTGTTTTTACGACACTGCTTGTTAATGTATGAAAAAGGGCAAATTGCTTTAAAAAATAAAACAAAATTCAATTTCTGTCACCAAACTATAACCATATGTAGAGTATAAAGGCAGATGAAGCCAATGTAAATGGGTCCATGCGAACCTCCATATTTGCTCATTACCAGAATTATTGCTGAATATTTCAGGGCTCTAAACAACATGCTAAATGGGGTCCCATATCCGTACTGTTCATTTATTTGGTATATTGTGAGCATATATTTATTAATCATTTATTCATTCGTTCATTCATTATCTGTAAGCGCTTATCCAATTCAGGGTCGCGGTGGGTCCAGAGCCTACCTGGAATCATTGGGCGCAAGGCGGGAATACACCCTGGAGGGGGCGCCAGTCCTTCACAGGGCAACACTCACACACACATTCACTCACACACTCTTGAGTCGCCAATCCACCTACCAACGTGTGTTTTTGGACCGTGGGAGGAAACCGGAGCACCCTGAGGAAACCCACGCGGACACAGAGAGAACACACCACACTCCTCACAGACAGTCACCCGGAGCGGGAATCGAACCCACAACCTCCAGGCCCCTGGAGCTGTGTGACTGCGACACTACCTGCTGCGCCACCGTGCCGCCCATTAATCATTTAATAGATTTAAATTTCAAAAATGCCTTTGGTAAAAAAGTCTAAGACCACTTTGAAAAATCAAGACATGATTAATGTTACTGTTACTGAGTGCAAAAGAAAAAAAAACACTACCGACATCAACAGACTGAATAATTTAATTGAAAAGTGCCATAAAATGTTCTTTGTGCAGCATCCTACACAAAAAACAAGTATGGTTCTTTAAGGGTGTGAGGCAACACTCCTAGAAACGTGGATATTCAAAAAGTAATTTAAATAGGGACTATAGCACCAAACACTTCTGAACTCTTTTTCGTTTCCTTAAAAATACTTTTCACTAGAGGTTACTTTTGAGAAGATGGTTCTCCCTAAAGCTAATGGATCCTGAGCCTCAACTCACTGTGTTACACTGAAGTTAAATAATAATAATAATAACAGTACACTTTTAAAAAGCGAATGGTCTCCGGTGACTCGAGGACCTTAGTGTCTGTCTATAACACGTGCAGCAAAAATGTACCTTGCTCATTATATTTTATTACAACATGTTTTTCAGACTGGACATTCATTCCAAGAACCAAGAAGAAATGATGTAAAGAAAGGGAAAAGGCATTGAGAGCGCTGGCGGTCTGAATACAAATCCACTCCTATACTGCAGAAAAGCATTGCTGGATTAAGTCAGCATACGGCACATGCCGCGTTAATGATGAAGGAAAGGAGCGATGGAGCTAAAGAATGAGCATGAGGAAAAGAACAATGCTGGAGAGGAGACGTCTCATTAGCATAATTAAGAGCACACGCTAAAGAGCAGTGCTTAATTTTGTTCTGCCATCAATCATGATTCCTCTCTCCTCCACCTCTCTGAGTCTGCTGCTCTTTTCTGTCTCACATTCTCACTCTCTCTCGTTTTCTGTCTCTCTCTCCTGATCATGATGAATGGAGAGGTATGTGCGTGACACCATCATTACTCATCTTCAAGGGTGAGACATCCTAGGAAAAGGGAAAGGCGAGAACGGAGGATGAGGTTTGTTTGGAGTCGGGGGGTGCGTCACTTCAAGATGGAAGAGGCAAGCACACACGTACATTTACACACATACACAAAAGCACACATTCTCCCATCCCCACGGGGAGCCCTGCTAAATGGGGTCACGTTGTCCCCCGGCTCCTACTCCATTAGTTGAATAAAGCCTGCTTTAATCTGATCTAATAAAAGCAGGCTGGACTCTGAATGAGTGGACAGCCATCTGGAACTGGACACTAATCACAAGAAAATGTAGCAGCTCAAACTGCAAGGAGAGTGCTGTTTTACTTGAAACAATCATTAGCACTTTTCTGAAAGTCTTTATTCTTGTCTACGCCTCTGATTATACTTTAGAAATCTTTCCGTATATAATTTGATAATGACTGTACACGCAATCCATATTATGCATTTGAACTCTGTTATAATAATTAATTAGTGTTCTGTGATATGTCCAGGAACTAAAAATACATGTCTGGTCTTTATTAATTTTGATTTTATTCCGTCTTCATGCTTGTTGTACATGACCTCTCTAAGTAATGTAGCAATTCTCTTGTTCCACTTTTAAATATTATTCATTCATTCATTATCTGTTACCGCTTATCCAGTTCAGGGTCGCGGTGGGTCCAGAGCCTACCCGGAATCATTGGGCGCAAGGCAGGAACACACCCTGGAGGGGGCAGCAGTCCTTCACAAGGAGACACACACTCACACCTATCCACCTACCAATCTGTGTTTTTGGACCATTGGAGGAAACCCATGCAGACACGGGGAGAACACACCACACTCCACACCGAAAGTCACCAGGAGAAAACCCACGCAGACATAGGGAGAACACACCACACTCCTCACAGACAGTCATCCGGAGGAAACCCACGCAGACATAGGGAGAACACACCACACTCCTCACAGACAGTCACCCGGAGGAAACCCACGCAGACATAGGGAGAACACACCACACTCCTCACCGACAGTCACCCGGCGCGGGACTTGAACCCACAACCTCCAGGTCCCTGGAGCTGTGTGACTGTGACACTACCTGCCCACTGTGCCGTCCCATGCTAAATGGTAGTTGGGAAAAAAATCTTGAAATACCCAGTGGAAAATGCCCAGACAGACTGCTCATTGTTGTTTTCCACAGGTTAGGACTTCAGGAACTGGACTGAAGGCCTAACATGGCCGCTGAACTGTCACAATTTGATTTCTAGTAGGTTCAATATCTTGTGAAATAAAAAATATATGTATTACACTCAAACATAAAGGCTTTACAAAGGGTTCTTGAATAGAAGAACCACTTCTGGAGACACAGAGAACCATGTTTGTTTAAGAGGTTTGTTTAAGTGTGAGTGTGAAGAACCTTTCAAAGGTTTAAAAAAACACCACTCGATCTTAAGTTTCTTTACCCATTTAAATGCTTTTGCAAAATCATGTGCACCACTGTTGGGTAAACACTGGCATATTATCAGAAATCTTTAGAGCTATTAGAAAAACATGCAATATCATATAGGTTTTCATCACAAAAATATGAGTTGTATTGTTTGTGGTAACAGACACACAACAAGGAATACATTAATTACAACCTTCTACACTGAAGTCAGCACAAGTTTTGCAAATACATATGATTCAGTCACTATTTAGTACATAATAGGTATTTTTTAAACACCACACAGATACAGAATCTCCAGTGGGGACTGAAGTGTACGGCCACTGGCGCTATATTTATGTAATTATGTGTTTATGTGTGTGTTTGTTAGATGGATGCTTTGAAAACACAAAGTGTACCAGAGGCAGTGAAGCCTACATAAAGCCGCAGCATCATGAGGGTAAGGGGGCTGTATGTGTGTGTGTGTGTGTGTGTGTGTGTGTGCGTGCGCGCGCTCTATTTGTGATAAATAACCCTGACACACACAAAACTGTGTTCTCAGATTAGTAATAAGTCCTTCCTGAAGGTTAGAATGTGGCGACCTCTAGTGGTATTTGACGTGGAAAAACTATTTTTATTTTCCAGAGCATGGTTCATTTTTAGTTGAGTAAATACAAAGTCCTGGCTGTTCTGCTAAGCTCACTGGTCTAGAACACAACGTATGGAGAGAGATTAGTCTCAAAATACTTTACAGATGCGTTCAAGTTAATCCACAAATAAAACACAAGTCACAAATATGTTTCACTGTTCACAAATGAGCACATCCCAATCTGTGTCTCACAGGCTGCAATTTATACAAATACAGTTATATTCATAAATACATGTTTGTTTTTCATAGATATATCACAATTTTATGCGAAAATAAATACATTTGTATACATTTACATTGAATATATTTGTAAAGTCGAAGTCTGGAATTTAAAATTTATTTGTAAATTGTAGAATCTGCGTTTGTGAATCAAGTCACTCACGTGTTTTTCGTAACGTGAATTTGTTCATTTCCTCTCGCGAGATTTTGGATTTTGAGACTTTCCTCTCGCATTTCACCCGATCCAAATACAAATGCAGCCTGATCCACAAATGTGGCCAGCAGGCGAACAAACCACCACTAGGTGTCACTGTTGTTTAGGACGTGTGGGGACAACTTAAATTGAGACGCCTTTGCGCACCATTTAATGCGGACGTTCGAACAAAAAGCTCCCAAGCCGCTGAATTCAGCTTCATATCACAGACAGTTAGGAACGGGGGTCACTGTGGAATGCTTTTGAAGGTGCCTTAAATTTAACGGCGTTCGCTAATTTCGCTGCAGACTAGTGTTGTCAAATAAAATACGTTAAAATCATCCCGTATTTGGACTAAAACAGTTGTTGCTTATTGGACTGATATGTTTGGTAATTTTGAGACTGGATTGTTAAAACGGGTGATTTGTTTCAGACAGATGCTCTCCCTCAGCCGGAGGGAGGGGCACATACCCCACAGTTCCGAAACAGAATATGCGCTTCTCATTGGTCATCACTTTTATCTCGCCAATCAGCAGCCAGAGGTAGCTGTCTATCATTTACTGCGGCAGCCAATGGAGTCATAGTCCCGCCTACAGGGGCAGGGTTTTGCTGCGGCCCTGAGAGAAACAGGTCAGTCCTGAGACACTGGGGAAAACAACAGTGACACCTAGCGGAGGCTTGTTCGCCTGCTGGCCACATTTGTGGATCAGGCTGCATTTGTATTTGGAGCGGGTGAAGTGCGACAGGAAAGTCTCAAAATCCAAAAACCAGCGAGAGGAAATGAACAAATGCACGTCACGGAAAACACGTGAGTGACTTGATCCACAAACGCAGATTCTACATTTTACAAATAAATGTTAAATTCGAGATTCGACTTTACAAATATTTGCAATGTAAATTTTAACAAATGTATTTATTTTCGCATAAAATTGTGATATATCTATGAAAACCAAAAACATGTATTTATGAATGTAACTGTATTTGTACAAATTGCAGCCTGTGAGTGTCGTGGGAAACAATTTTATTACTTTGTGTTTGTTGACAAATATCCTTAAATGATGATTGGTTAAATTAGCATACTCATTGTGTGAAATCCTGTACCCTATATGCATTTATATGAATGACTAACCAGCATTTACATTATGAATTACTTAGACATGTAGTTAAACATTTTTGCTTGATTCTGCACTACTAACTCGTATGATAATTACTCCTAAAGACATATTATAAGCTAACTTCACTATATGGCATGATAACTTGATATTTACACATTTTTAATTCTTAACGTCTAACCTTGAACAGATGTGCACTCCAGAATTGTAACACACTGACATCATAGTGTTGGTCACGGAGGCGCTGATCTGTAGCTTCTGTTTGTGGCCTTGAAGTGTATATTTCTGACTCCCTAAATTTTAGTTTCTCGGGAAAAGAGGACTGGGAAGAGAGGCCCATTGTCAGCCTGGCCAGATAATGAATGTCTTCAGGGTCACAACAGGCACCTGAATATTGCACGTGAAGAGCTGAGTACTAACACGTGAAATTATGCATATTAATATACGCTAATCAGCCAGAAAACGCCTCACCACCAGGCTATACGTCATCTGGGATATAACTGTTGGAGTCAGATCATGTGAGGTCAGAGCTTCACTTGGGAGGGGTATCACACTGTTCTCAATGTGTTAAGTTCTCCTGGATCCAGTATTTTGGTAAATAAATACTTTGATTTGCTTTGAACTTCACTCGACTGGTGTCTGCGACTCTCTCGTGACGGACACGCCTCCCCCGAAGAGGGAGGGTGTATTTTTGACCTTTTTGTTATTTTCTCATAAGTTGGTAAATTTTAAATACTTTGAGAACGGTCCAAAGAACATTTTTATGTTCATGAGACACAGAGTGGGAGGTGTTCATTTGTGAACAGTGAAACATATTTGTGACTTGTGTTTTATTTGTGGATTAACATTTACACGTTTGTAAAGTATTTTGAGACTAATCTCTCTCCATAGTTTAGCAACTCATATATTTGCATATCCTGAATGAACTTAATTAAATTCTAAAATACAGTTATTTAGTTCCCCATACTGAGAATTGTAATTTAACACTGTCACATGATGCATTTTGTGGGTGAATTTTCTGGGGCTACAGCTCAAGAAAAGAAACTCAAAATATGAAGTTGATTCAAGAAGTCAAATGTACAACAAATCACTCCAGCTATAAGCATTAATCCCTGCGATGGACTGGCACCGTGTACAAGTTATGATCTCACCTTGTGCCAAAAATAGTTGGAAAAGCAGGAAGTAGATACTCTTGTTACTTCCTGAAGAAATAGAGGTGTGGGAGACGAATGCTGGCCAAAGAACAGGTTTAAAATGTTCCCTACTCACTGGTTAGAAACTCCACTCTAAACGGAAGCATGAGGAGGTCTTAGCTTAAACATCCCAGTAAACAAGGAACGTTCCTTGACGTTCAAAATAGGTCTAAAAGTAGTCTGTCCGTCAAGGACATATTTTAAACGTCAATGGATGTCCAAAATCCATCTTAGTAAGTTAGTTAAGTAGTGACCAATCGATAACCTCAGTGGACGTCCAAAACGCGTTTTATACAAGTAATTTGTTTCGGGACCAATTAATAACGTCTGTGGACGTCCAAAATACGTCTAATAATCGTCTTTTCAATGTCTGTGTTTGGACGTCTTTTCAACTTTCATTTTCAACCTTAAGAGAACGTTGATTAGACGGCAGTCATTACGTAATTTCAACGTTGAATCAATGGCTAATTGTTTACTGGGTATGTGTTTTATACAGAACCGTCATACACGTGACCACATACCGCAGAAGGAATATTAAGTTTGTAACTGATGTTCTCAATAAAACAGTCAGACTTGGGTGGTTCATGTCCATCTCCAAACAGATGTGTTTGACTAAATACAGCACAGAGTCCTGTTTTCTAGTGTACACTTGCCTCAGAGCTGTAGTGGGGACATACTCTCGGTTCCCAGATGAGAGGGCTACACATAGCATGTAATAGAGTGTGATTCAAATAGTAAACATTCATTCATTCATTCATTATCTGTAAGCGCTTATCCAGTTCAGGGTCGCAGTGGGTCCGGAGCCTACCTGGAATCAATGGGGCACAAGGTGGGAACACACGCTGGAGGGGGCGCTAGTCCTTCACAGGGTGACACACACACACATTCCAAATAGTAAACATTTTTTTAAAATAATTTACCATTTTTGTTAAACAATTAGTTAATCGTTTCCAACTGTGAACAATAAACATGGTTTCCACACCTCATTATGAAGTGCATGTTATTATAAAGGTACCGCAGTCTAGTCTTTCTCCACTAGAGAGAGCTATAAGACCTAAAATTTGCTTTTAAATACCAGGATCCAAAAGTACTTTTTGTAGTTATACAAATGCAGACAGTAATCCATATGTTTGCTCTGCATACATTTATTCTTTTCACCCTGTCCTTTAGTGGTGAGGACCTCCACAGTGCTGGTATCATTAGTAGTGAGAGTAGTGATCATTAACAGCACTGCAATTACACAGACATGGTTGTGGTGTTTCAGTGTTTCTTGCACTGGGACAAGTGGATCAGACACAGTAGTGCTTCTGGAGTTTTAAACCCCTTTATTTCAATTCTGCACTGAGGATAGTCCACCAACTGTGCAGCCACACGTTTTACTGTCTCCCACTTTACCTCGACAAGGTGGACCAACTATGAAGGTTTGTATAAGACAGTGGAATATGAGAGGGCACAGTGTTTTGTAGTTATTTATAATATAGAGAGTTGTATGTCCAATTGCAAGTGAAACTTGCTGTTTGAGAGCATCTTGTGTTCACAGATCTACTTTATAGTCTTTATTAATGAGTTAAACAAATTAGCTTAAATATTATGCTAGTTTTCTACTAATTCTGTGCTGGTTTATGCTGGCTAACTTTCATGGCTGAAGTGATTAAGCAGTTACATTCAGCAGTCTTGTTAGAATTAAACCGATATTCATTAATTCATTCATTATCTGTAACCGCTTATCTAGTTCAGGGTTGCGGTGGGTCCAGAGCCTACCTGGAATCATTGGGCGCAAGATGGGAATACACCCTGGAGGGGCAACACACACACTCACACCTACGGACTCTTTTTGAGTCACCAATCCACCTACCAACTTGTGTTTTTGGACTGTGGGTGGAAACCGGAGCACCTGGAGGAAACCCACACGGACACGGGAAAAACGCACAAAACTTCTCACAGACAGTCACCCGGAGCAGGAATCAAACCCACAACCTCCACACCCCTGGAGCTGTGTGACTGCGACACTACCTGCTGAGCCACCGTGCCACCCCTAAACCAATATTACAAGCTTTTATTTACTCTTTACCTACTCTTTTCTGATAATGCAGTCTGATTAAAAGTATTCTAGTCAACATTTACAGAATGTTGGCTTTTTTTTTAATCCACTGCACCAGGCGTACTTTGTTTAGTGGTTGGTTAACCAGAGACGAAAAGTGCCAAAACAGTTTGTCAACCCTGCCTCCAAACTGAAGCAATGCAGCAATTACTTGTTGTTTAGTGTGGCGCCTTTGTAAACTGCTTAAAAACGGCTGATCACCTAAACATAAATTCATTTGTCTTCCCTCAATTTTGCATGCTGAGATCCTAAATTCAAGCAGATGCCCCTTTGACTTTAAGCTTGCTGAAGACCTCTGCACTGCAAGAACAGGTTAGTGATGAGTCTCTGAGCTGGAATTGTGTTTGTAATTATGATCATTTTTAACAAAACATTGCCTTGGGAAGAGAAATCATCTCAAATCTAGTTAATATTTCAAATATTCTCATTTTGAGGGTGTTCTAAGAATGTTATAGGATTATTCTACAAATATATTCATTCACTGTGTAAAATAATGTGCAAATTTTGTGAGATTTCTCTAAATTTAAGTTGATTCCACTCATCAGTTTTTGCGGTCTTGTACATTTACTTGTTATGTCTTTTGTTTTTTATCTTGTCATAACCAGCATTGTCCCAATCACTGTTAAACTGTTATTGCTGCATTAATCAAAATCTGATTTCTCTTTGCAGTCTGGTTTGTCTATTAGAAAAGAAATAAGAAATATAAAGATGACCATGCCTTTGGTCAGGGTCCTGTTCCTGCTGACCATTTCTTTGTCTGTATTCAAGGTAAGTACTATCTAAATACACAGTTACTCAGTCATATCTCCATCGCTAGGAACACTGGATGTTTGTATGCATATTATTTTGAGGGTTAAAAGCGTGTGGGAGGAGGAGGGGAGGGTGAATGGCATTAATATAGCATGGCTATCAGACTAGAAGTTGATACACTGTGCTGGGAATTTGATAGCATTCAGCCATGAGAATATTAGTGAGATAGGATCCTGATGCTGAATGATTACTTCTGTAACAAACAGCACTCTGACGCCGTGCTAAAGAACTGGATAGAGACACTTGGCATTGTGACACTTGACACTTAAGCTCATGTGTAAGGTGTGCTGTTTTTAATGTGGTCTAACTATGACTGTCTGAATATGTTATTGTTTTCCTTTTTCCTTCCTTTTTTCTACAGAGTTGTGGTCAGGTTTGGCCTCTGGACATGGCCAATGACTCTGTTGATGATTATTATGAAGGCTGCAAAGACGACATGTATAATTTAGTGTCATCAAAGTACACTGAATATGAAAAAATGAATACTCCAGGTTTTGCAGAGGCCTGGAAAACTGCACTTATCAAGTGCAACAAAAATGGACTCAACGTAAACCTGTCTGCTGCCATATACTTGTACACACAGGACAGTTCGTTTAATCCAAAGTGCTCGTATGTCCAGTTCAACAATGATTGCCGTAAAGGAAAAGAAGCATACCTGTCCGGTGATTTCAAGTTTTACACTCTGTATTTCTTTTTGACTGAAGCCATTAAGGAGTTAAACAAACAAAAAGATATAAAAACTAAACTATTTTGTTTGACCTCATATCGAAGAACCAAATTTAAATTTAGCAACGTCACCAACAAAAAAGAAATACGGTTTGGGTCATTCACCTCATCATCTTTAAACATGAATTTGACACATTTTGGCAATGTGTCCTGTTTCAAAATTAAAACATGTTATGGCGTTAAAGTGCAACAATACTCTGCTCTGAAATATGAGAGTGAAGTGATAATTCCTCCGTATGAGGTCTTTAGCATTAGTAAAAAAGATAAGGTCAAAAATCTTCGGTGTGAGGTGGTGTATGAAGTTAAGAGTAAACACAAATGCAGCACTCTTAATTGCAGTAAAGTTGCTAAGTTAAAGTGCTAGTGTTATCTGTAGCTGCTCTGCTGTTTAACCTGTGCTTGCAGTTTGCAGCTCTCAGCGCAGGGAAGAGTGTATACTGTGTGATTTTGAAGGAACAATGTAAGTTTTAATAAAATATGTACATAAATGAGCTTCTGACAATGTATGCCTGTCAGTCGTGATCATTAAACAAATAAATTGCTATTACTCATCTTTGAAAGTTTTTTAAACTTCTAAAACTGCGCATCTCTAACTCTGACTTCATCTTCAACACCAGACATGCTGCACACAAAGCCCACTGCACACACTTAAACGCACAGACACTTTAATGGCCATTTTTAATGCTGCTATGAAAAATCAAATAACTAAAGTAGTGAGATGCAATATAGTTGTCCCAGCTGTAGACCCACCTGCTATACTTCCTTATTCTCTGGCCTTCACTCTCTACTGCTTATTATTTAGTGTAGTTTGTGTGTATAATGAAGTTTTTTTTTCAACCTCTGCCAATCTACTCCACCTCCGCAGGCATCGTCATCTGATCTTCATGGTAAATACCAGTTAATAGAACCAGTTTATTTCTTTACAGTCTCTTTTAATATATATATATTAAAAAAGTAACAAAAATATATATATATTGGGGAGGCTGGAACAGATTAATATAATTTAAAATCATTTTAATGGGGAATTTTAATTTGATTTACGAGTAAATTGAGTTACGAGCTTAGTCACAGAACGAATTAAACTCGTAAGTCAAGGTATTTCTGTATCTTTAGCTAAATTTGTCCTCACTCAACACATCTTTGGTAGGAAAGAATGACAATAAAATTGACTTTGACATGTTAGATGATCATATGTGTGAAGATTTTTGTAGTTTACAAAAGTTCCCTCCTCCTACACTAAAGTCTACACTTAACTAAGGAGCCACAATGATTAAGACTTTGGTACTGATCAAGATTAATGCATGTTCACAGAGAGTGGGGTCCTGCGGTAGATAGTGGTTAACATTAGGGGAAGATATGCATGGTGTGAACATGAACACATAGACTAGGTGCTGCATGTGTTGTGGTTACAAGAGCTGCTCAGAAACAACCACACTAGCAAAGGAAACGTCAGCGAAGTAGCACTTATATCATTTGCTTAATTTAAGAATAAATTCATTAACATTTGCACAAAAAGCAGTAATTAATTTTCAGTTTAAATAATACATTTAGTTTCCAAAGATCATTTTAAAATGTATGTGTCATTATTAGTTTTACTTTACACAGACAGCTTATTGCTAACTTAGATGAATGTATAGTAAATGTCAGATTATGGAAGTTTCTAGAAGTTCAGGTTCCTTCCAATGCTAACATCTACACTCACGTAAAAAGCAAAATTGAGAGAGAAACTGGCTTTCATACGGATCAGGGCTGAGTTTCCCTATTTAGAATAAAGACGATTCTTACATTTTAGAGTGAGTATTACACTGAACACTCTCGCTCCCTGTTAAGATGGTCTTAGTAAAGATTTTTTACTATTATTTACTGTTCAGGCCTGCACATGCTTACACAGTTAAACAGATAGATGCATCAGTTGGTTTTATGTGGGTAAAATGGTCAGACAGAGAAAGTGTGAAACTAATCAAACAGTAAACATGCTTCATGCTTTATATCACACAGGATGTGAGTGCAATTTAGCAACACTGAAACCAGAAAAAGGGTCATAGAGCTGTATAGTACCTAAAGTTACCACCATCAGCAAAAGAAATAGCCATGACTGAAATCAGAAAATAGTTTATAAAATGGTAAGGTTTTTAACTTATTTAACATTCCATCTTCTCACACATGTACATCTGGTTCTGTGAATTTACAGTGCTGTAAATTTGTTAGACCAAATGTAGAACCTGATTTGCAACATATTACAATAAAATTTGTAAATTTGACAACAATTTTTAACAGCTATTTAACAGCTATAACCACTACACGAAAGGTCAGAACAATATAAAGTCTGTTTACATCATCTTTTCTTACACTTCTTGTGGGAGTTGCAGAACAGATGTGTGGCTGGCACCCTGAGTTTGTACCTGACTCAAATGAAAAAGCAGAGCTGGGGGCTAGGGTTTAGGTTACGTTTAGGTTTAGGGCAGTGCCAAATAAGACTTGAATTCATGATCAACGACTGACTATCCAAGCTTTGGTGTAAAACCCCTGTACGGTGAAATACAGGAAGAAGAACACGGTAAGTATGTACGAGACCTTCTCTTCATTTTCTCAATATATAAACATTTACAATTTTTAAAAGATTCTTTACAAAATCTTTGTTGTGTTATATTTTTGGAGACATTTGTTGATTCAGAACATGTAGATCTTATTTTCTTAAATGTTGTGTGGAAAACAAAAAAGTTTTAAATATATTAATATTACAGCAAACATCTAATTTCAGTCTAAAGACATAGTGGAGTATAGGTATCCTCAGCAGAGAATTAAGTCACATAACCTCTGTACTGTATTTAGGTTGGGACTGGTTTGGTTTGATTGGAGATTGAACAAAATTCCCAAATTTTCAGCACTTGACTGTAATGTGACCTTTGCTCTGAATCTGTGTTTTTCCACTAGAAAAGATTAACGCTTGTGAAGATGGCAGTGCCTTTAGGCCTTGTGCTGTTCCTGATGACTGTTCCATCATTTGCAAGGAAGGTAGGTGCCTCATGTGACTGAGTCACTAAATAACATTTTGTTACACAGCCTCATTTACCCACTCCTTTGTAAATATTTCTGTTCCCCATGAAATGGACAAAGGTTGTTTTTTTTCTGCCTACCTGTCAGGGAATTTTAAGTGTTACACACTGCATTTCTTTCTGACTGATGCCATTCAGCATCTCAAAACAAATCAAACAAGTTTTGTGACCACACTCCGCAGAAATAATGTTACATTTGTGACTGATGTTCTCAATAAAACAATCCATTTTGATTCTTTCACTTCCACATCACTTTACATGAATTTAACTCACTTTATCCTTAATCCTGCTTTTGTCTCGGCGCTGCAGTGGAGAAATACTCAGTAAACCCTCATGAGAAGGTGGTGCTAATTCCTCCATATGAGGTCTTTCTGGTCACTGCTGTTAAGAAAAGAATGAATTTTGAACTATGAACTCGAAGGTGTTGGAAAGGTCAGTTGTCTTTGTTGCTAAAAATATGAATAGTTTCAACAGAAACGTGTCAAGATAACAACAGAACCTCAATATTAGTGCTTTCTTTATTTGAGGTTGTTCTGCACCTTTCTGGTCTGTTGGATACTTGAGGTAAATAGGTCACAGCTCACAGAGACATGAGGTCACTGTATTGAAAACTCTTGTTCAGTAATCACTTCTTTTCTATTCTTGAGCATATATTTTAACTTAAAGTGTAATTTCTTTTTATTCATTTATTATTTTTTTGTTGCTTTGAAATAATCTGGAAATAAACCACGTTTTCCACAACTCCAGCCTTTTTTTCTATGACCCTCCTCAAGCTCTGAAATCCAACACTTACAGCACAGTTATGATTTGAATGCAAAGATGGGTAGAACCAACATACCTAAGAAGGGTCCACACGGTGCTGGGAGGGTTGGAACATGGGCTATTAGTGGAAGACGGGTAGGCTACGGGTAGGTTTCACCCATGTTGGATGAAAACACAGTAAAATCACATTGTTTGATCTCATGTAAACATTAATTGTAAAAGCTATAATCCATTGGGGGATGGGGGGGCATATCTACTTAGTAATGTCAAATGTAACAGGTCTATGGTTACTCTTCATGTCACAGTGTTAAAACTTTGCGATGTGTGTCTATGTTGCCTACCCAGGGCCTCAAAAACACTCAGAAATACATGTATATTCTTTTCCAAATTTTAGAAATAAATGCTACCTGTTTATCTGCGTATTGTGACATTTCCACCCTCCCCCCAACCTCCAAAGCATTAGTGGTTTGACCCTCCTGTCTGCAATTCATCACGTATTTTCTGTTGCTGACTTGGGTGTGGTTAGCAGCACAAAACCACATTTTCACACAGCAGAGAGAGAGAGAGAGAGGGAGGGGGGCAACTTGACCATTTCCCTCAGGAAAGTGGCCCAAACAGTAATTATTCAGTAAGTGTTAATGGAACCCAGCTAGTTAGCTAACATAGGCATCTATATATAGAAAAAGCTATCAGCAGAAGTTATCTTTAGTGCAACAGTCATTTTAAGTATAATCGTGTTTCTGCGGTGATAAATGAAAGAAATTAGCTTCAGCCCAGCAAAAAATATGTAAAATTCACAGTGTTAGTTCCAGTAGTAGCCACAGTCCCTGAGAAAGTAAAAGCAGACACCTTTCTTTTCTAGTGCAGCAGAACATAAGACAAGGTGAGCTCCCAAAAGAAGATGGCTAAGAGGTTTTTCAGCTCCCAAGAAGTTTGGTGAAATGACATTTAATATATTTAAAAATATATATCATGGAATACCAGGATTAATAGCTAATATCTAATATAATTTGTGTATTTATGCATCATTGCTGCAAGCTTAGGCCAACTTTGCCACTCATACAAAAATCTCTAGTGACATCTCGAGTTCCATCAAATACATTGGGTATGAGCTTGACTAATGTCAAATCCTCAACATTAGTATGCTCATACATTCATTGTCTCATGCTCATTCATTGTCTGCAACCGCCAATCCAGTTCAGTGTCTCGGTGGATCCAGAGTCTACCTGAATCACTGGGCGCAAGGTGGGAACAGTGGAGGGGGTGCCAGTCCTTCACATTAGTATGTGACCTCATTAATTCTCTCTTGGATGGACACAAAGAAGTCCTTAGAGCATTGTGTGGGTAGAAGGAGACCATAACAATCTTCTGTGAGTTTTAGACAGTACAGTAAATGAGTAAAGTCCTTGGGTATCTAGAAAGGCGCTATATAAGTGTAACGATAAAGGAAAACTTTCCTTTCCTTTTTTTATTTATCGAGTACAGAGAATGTGAACATTGTAAGAGTGTGGCAAGAGTCTCAGGAGATTTGACTATAACAGACAAACTAAAAGGAGAGAGACTGAATTAAACACGGACATAGGAGCACCCCATTGTTTTATGAGCTTTTTCTGTTTAGTCTGAATGTGATGACTTTAATCAGGTGTGTGTGCGCAGAAAATAAATCACCACACCACACTGGAAAGCGGCCCTCCAGGACTGGAGTTGTGCATCTAGATTAGATAAACATTACAGTAGACCAGTGGATTTTAACCTGTGGGCCGCGGCCCCCCAGCGGACCTCAGTGGTACTGCAGGGGGGGCCGTTGGCCAATATTTTAAGTAAGTTTTGCGAAGTAAGTCTTTCCAATATACCGCAGGTTTTACCCACCAAAAATAACTGGACTACTTACAAATGAAGTGGCCACTCTAAACTCTGACCAGAAAATCAAGCATAAAACAAAATGAAGAAAATACAGAAGTTAGTACCTAGTGCTAGGGGTCACATGGACTGGAACATAATATTAACAATTATTGCTCTGCGTTGTTGATTAGAGGCACTGCTCAAATTGCTTAAATTGTGCCAGAGCATAAAATCACATGAACATTGTAAAGTTCCAAGTGTGACTATGGGGGTTGTTTTGACCCTGTTTTGCTGGCAAATCGATGGACCAACAGGAAAGCATTCATTGGTCCAATCAGATGGAGAGGTGAGTTAGGTTTATCCAATCACAGCACTGCTGTCACTGTCATTGCGTATTGGTAGCAATATCAGTGTATATGTAGTTGCTCAAACACAAATGCAAATTTCAATACATTAGTGAATATTCTGTTACAAGATCAAAATGTTTTTGATCCTATTTTGTCTCTGTAATGCAGATACAGTTTACATTTATCACCTCTGATCATCTGTTCCTGTTTGGTTGTATGTACAGCAGGTCGGTTTTAATAAATGTTGTAGATGAGCTTCAAACGATTTTATACTCTATCAATTTCATGTTTAATGAATGGCTGTAGCTCATCTTATCGGAAAGGTTTTTTTTTTTCAAAAATGTCATGTTTAGTCATTCTCACTCAAATTGACTTACTTCACAATTTTTAAAAGACTTAGCCCCACGCACATTCAGTACAATAAATGTTCCTGTAATTAGAATGTCTCTAGTGCAATAATACTAACAATGCCAAAAATATATATGAATTTGCTGCTGTAGGACCACATTTTCTTCTAACTTTCTCCCAAATATAAACTGTCAGGCTCGCGGGGCGGATTGACGGAGGCAGACACTTGCTAAAACAGTGACTAATTTTATTTACAACACATAACAAAACAGAAAAACAGACTAGCATAACAGACAGAAAAGGAAGACTGAGACAGAAAGACTTGGACAGAAGGACAATACATGGAGTGAACTAAACTGAGATACAGATACAGACAAACCTGGACTGAGATAACTAAACAGCTAGAGAGCTAAGCAGACTAACCTTGACACAGAGAGCTAAACAGAGATCTAAACCTGAACACAGAGAGCTAAACAGACTGAATGGTATTAACAGACAACGAGAGACACAAGGAAGGAAACAAACAGGGAACAAATCGAAGTGAGGGACAGACAGACTGGACTGAGCAACATGAAACCGGAAACAAATGACCAACCAGAGGAAGAGAGACAAGGGAACTTAAAAACATGACGCAGACAAGAGACACCTGGAACAGATAATGAGGGGGCCAGATGACAAATGAGACTGACGAGGAGGAGGAACAAAGGCAGGACATAGGCGGAAACATGAACAATAACAAACAGAGCCATGTGCTAAGTGAGGGGGGGGGCATGGTTTTTACTTTAATTAGAACTGCACATTATTAACCTGCCTCACATTATAGTATCACAGCTCCTAACACAGATACTGAATTTAACCAAGGGCAGAGAACACACAAACCCAGAGGGGTGGGAAGTTACTTAGGCAGCCAGGGAACAGTTGTGGGTTAAGTGTCTTTGTCAAGGGCAATTGAGCCATAGATTTGAAGTAGGAGGAAGTGTTGTTCCTCATGACAGTTCCATCATCTGCAAGAAATGTGTGCTTCTTGCTTACAGTTTTTACAGTGTGTTTTTTAAAGGGTTATTAAATAATATTTTGTCACAAAACCTTATATAATTTGTATAATGGTAGAACATTATTAATCAAAAAGGTGTTACCCTGGGTTTGAGAAATGTGTTTTACAAACAAAATGAATTTCATATAAAGTATGTCTCCTGCAGGTCAGTGATAAGGTTTTCCCCTTGGATATGGCTGAAAAATCTGTCGACGACTCCTACGAAGGCTGCAGAGAAAACATGAAAAACAAAGTGTTGTCCCGGTATCTTGAACAGGAAAAAAAGAAAACTCCTGGCTTCGCAGCTGCCTGGAACCAAGCACTTAATAAAAGGAAGAAACATGAACTTGGGAAGTATCAATCTGCTGCCATATACATGTACACCAAAGAACCTAAAAATGAAAACAATTTCTCATATAAGAAGTTTAATGAGGCAACGCGTGATGGAAGTCAAGCCTACCTCTCAGATAAATTTCAGTTTTACACACTGCATTTCTTTCTGACTGATGCCATTCAACAGCTCAAAAGAAACTGTGTGACCACATACCGCAGAACTAAAGTTAAATTTGTAACTAATGTTCTCAAAAAAAAAATCAGATTTGGGTCTTTCACTTCCACTTCTGTATACATGAATGTAACACGCTTTGGGGAGGTGTCCTGTTTTCAAGTAAAAACTTGTGAAGGAGCTGCAATTGCTAAATACTCAGCAATGGAAGTTGAGAAGGAGGTGTTAATTCCTCCATATGAGGTGTTTGAGGTCACTGCCATTAAGAAAAGGAGTCAGGATAAAAATCTTTGGTGTGAAGTTGTATATGAACTCAAAAGTAATGGTACGCTCAGTAACCTTCAGTGCAAAAAATCTAAATAATTTCAACACCCACATGTCAGAATAACAACAAATCCTCTGCATTAGTGCCTTCTGTATTTGTGAGTGTTCTGCTGTTTGCTATTCTCTTGATTACTTAAGGAACAAAAGTGAAAATGTCACAGCTTTCAGAGACTTGAGTTCACTGTAATGAAGCCCCCTTATATATATATATATATATATATATATATATATATATATATATATATATATATATAATACTATATCACCTGTTTTAAAAAATGCCTACTGTTATAAAAAATGCCACATTAAATATGTCATTTTGTTTTATTTGATTCTATTGAGTTTTTCCTTTCTGCTGTTTGTAGAAACTGGATAAATTTGGAAATAAATCTTCACACTTTCCACAACTCCAGACTCAGTGGATGTTGCATAACAATAACTCATTCATTCATTCATATGCAACTGCTCGTCCAGATCAGGGTTGCGGTGGGTCCAGAGCAAATCTTGAATCACTTTGCAGGGCAGGAACAACACTGTGATGGGTGCCAGTCCATCACAGTATACCACAATGTACTCAGGCTCACTCCAACCTACTGATACATTTCAAGTAGCTAATCCACTAGGACCATGGGAGAAAACCAGAGCACCCAGAGGAAACCCATGTAGACACAGGAGAACACAACAAACTCTTCTCACACAGTCACTTGAGGCTGGGCAACCTGTGACAGCAACACTACCTCTTGCACCCATAACTGCTATTAATTAATAAAATTAGGGGATATAGAATCACAACACTAATTTAAGTGCTTTACCAGTGTTAATAACTGTGTACACTTTTGAATGCACTCCCTACACTAATGTCTGCACTCAAATAAGGAACAAAACTGACTGTGAAACTGGCTTTGATGCTGATCAACTTTATGGCATAGTCACAGTCAAAGAGTTGCGTCTTGAAGTAGCTTATGGTTAACATGGTGAAAATAGGGATGATGTGAAAAGAAACACACAGACCATGTGCTACATGTAGAGCAGAAAGTGAGGGAAGTGCTCAAGAAAAAATGCAAGAAAACACAGCCCTGACTAAACACTTGATGCTTGGTATTTTACCTATTCCTCAGATTTCCAAACTATATTTACAATGCTGACTTATCAAATCAGAAAAAAATGTATTTTCACATTGCTTTAAACAGCTTTAAAGAAACCCAGCAACAATGGATCAACAACCTGTAAAACAAAACCCATAGTTGACAAGCCAAAGATTAGGGGGAACCATGGCTCACAAGGAGAACAATCATCCTCTGGTCAAAACCACTATAACATTTCTTAAAATGTCATAGTACCACCAGCCTGTTATCTCTTATCACTCCTGATTATCTGTTCCTGTTTGATTTTAAATGTAGTAGGCGTGTTTTAATAAATGCTGTAGATAACTGAGCTTCAGACTGTTTTTTACCTGTCAGTTTCATATTTTTAATAAATAATTATAACTCACCTTTTCTGAATGATTTTCAAATATATCATGTTTAATTATTCTCCACTTGAATTCATTCACATACATTTTCTAAAAGAAGTACAATAGATCCACCCACCACCCCAGCATTCTCATAAGTGATGTATGTGTTATAAATCTCACTGGGCTTTTACTGGAGTTCAGAGGCACATACTTAAAACTTTTTTAATCACCCCACACAGATAGTTTAGACACTGCCAAACTAAAATAAAGCTAGAGAGCAACAAGGCCAAATCTTCAGACTTGTGAGGTTTCTTCCCACATGCGTTCAGACTGCTGAACCAATCGGCCTGGTGTTCAACAAACTCTCAACTCACTGTTACCACAGCTCTGTCACTTCATGTTCCACACTAGATATGTTCAGTTTACCAAGAACACTGCACTCACTTAATTGCGCAGACATTTTAATAACCACTTTTAATGCTGCTAAAAACAATCCAATAACTGGTGTACTGTTCTTTATAATCTTGCCTTTAAAGTTTAGTATAGTGTTGTTTATAAACTGCTGAATGAGAAAGTTGTGTCTCAAAAAACATGCTTTATTCATTGCATTTCCTGGAACTATTTCATTGCAGATTATATGAATTTATGATACTTCATGTTTTGTCTGGCCAACTTAATTTAATATACAAACATTCCTGTATTTCAGGCCTGTAACACTTTACAATTACAAAAAGATAAGGATACCAAGTGATGAAATGCTTCTGGTATGCATCTTAAGGCATGCACCAGTATTGTCAAAGTAATTGCCAATATGATCAATCCTGCTGCCTGCATTTATTGTATGTGCTGTCCACTTGCTCTACTCTCTGCTGCTCTTCTGTGTTAAATGTAGCACTGTGCCCTTGTGTATCTATGTTTTGTTCCTTACTCAACACAGCCATAGTAGGAAGGACTGACCATAAAGTTGATTTTAACTTGTTAGACAAGTTAGATGAGCAGATGCTTACAAAGTTTTGTAAGTTTAGAAAGGTTCAATTCTATACCACAGTCTGCACTCAACTAAAACAAACAAACTGTCTGAGAAACCAGCCTTGTTACTTATCTCGTTTATGGCTTATTAGGAGTCAGCTCTTGTGGCAGCTTGTGGTTAACTTGGTGATTTTGTGGAAACTATGAATATACACAGACTGACAATGAGTTGCATGAGTCATGACAGCTGCTCAATGACAGTGACACCAGAAACTCATGAAAAATGTTTGTTGCTTCTTGTTTGGTATTAAAATTTTACATTGGTTTAAAATTATTCTTATAAATCATATATGAACTAAAGAAAATTATACCTATTTTTTACAGTGAATTTAATGTTATTTATGTGTTTTGAACATGAAAATTGAATGTTTGACATTCTATTCGTGCAGGTTTTGAGGTAATACCTTAGATAACGTATATAATTACTGCACTGTTACTATATACCCAGTCCAGTCATAATATTATAACCACCTTTTTTTTTCTACACTCCATTTTCTCAACTCCACTGTGCATACAGGAGCACCATGTACTTCTATATTTACAGGCTGTAATCCATTTATTGCTGAGAGTTATTGTGATTAGAGTCTAGTTTCATTATCTGGTTTAATTTGAAGGAATTTGTGTCAAAATACTGGCAGGATTGGATCATTATGTGCTGATAGGTGGACTGCTAATTAATCAGTTGTAGGTCCTGCACCAAACACTTTGTGTTTGGTGTATATTTGTGTATATTTATAAAATGCAATCAGTTTGTCTGGAGACAACAATCAAATATGTTCTTTGTGTTTATTCTGTTAAATAAATATTCAGTAGTATAATTTGTCCATATTCCAGGTTTATTCTTCTGTGGTGACATCTAGTGACTCAAATTGGCTCAAAGTAAGAAGCAATGGACAGATGTGAAATTATCCAGTTAATAAACATTTGCATCGACCGAGTAACACAGCAGTGCCAAGAGAAGCCTCCCAGCAGGAAATATCAATACCTCTGATACCAGATTCAACAATATAATATATGCTTCAACAAATAGCTACCTGAATTCAGCTTGGAGTAATAATGTTTATCACTGAGATAATCACATAGCCAAAAAAGCCTGGATTTATTCAGGTAAGGTTTCCTAAAGAATTGATTTTTTAAAGTGGATAACATAGACTAGGTGTCATTAAATTATACAGAGCAATTGCAATAAAACAGCCATGGTAAACTTTGAAAAATATAAGTAATTATTTCTTTGAATATGTTTCTATATCAGGCCTCATTTAAAACCAAATGTGAGATGAAATGATAACTGAGTTCCCAGTAAAAAAAGCCACATAACCTATAAACCATGTTGCCTTATAAGGGGTTTGTGATTCATTATGGTTCAAGACCATGTGCTACATGTAGAGCAGAAAGTGAGGGGTGCTCAGGAAAAAAAGCAAAAATAAATAAACTAAAAACAAAAGACTAAACACTTGATGCTTGGTATTTTACCTATTCCTCAGATTTCCAAACTATATTTACAATGCTGAATTATCAAACCAGAAAAAAATGTATTTTTACATTGCTTTAAACAGCTTTAAAGAAACCCAGCAACAATGGATCAAAACCCATAGGTGACAAGCCAAAAATCAGGAGGAACCAAGACTCACAAGGGGAACAATCATCCTCTGGTCAAAACCATTTTAAAATGTCTTATGTCATAGTACCACCAGCCTGTTATTTCTTATCACTCCTGATTATCTGTTCCTGTTTGATTTTAAATGTAGTAGGCGTGTTTTAATAAATGCTGTAGATAACTGAGCTTCAGACTGTTTTTTACCTGTCAGTTTCATATTTTTAATAAATAATTATAACTCACCTTTTCTGAATGATTTTCAAATATATAATGTTTAATTATTCTCCACTTGAATTAATTCACATACATTTTCTAAAAGACGTACAATAGATACACCCACAACCCCAGCATTCTCATAAGTGATGTATGTGTTATAAATCTCACTGGGCTTTCACTGGACTTCAGAGGCACATACTTCAAACTTTTTTTAATCACCCCACACAGATAGTTTAGACACCGCCAAACTAAAATAAAGGTTCAGTAGTATAATTTGTCCATATTCCAGGTTTTTTCTTCTGTGGTGACACCTAGTGACTCAGATTGGCTCAAAGTAAGAAACAATAGACAGATCCCGTTAATAAACATTTGCATCGACCGAGTAACAGAGCAGTGCCGAGAGAAGCCTCCCAGCATGAAATATCAATACCTCTGATACCAGATTCAACAATATAATACATGCTTCAACAAATAGCTACCTGAATTCAGCTTGGAGTAATAATGTTTATCACTGAGATAATCACATAGCCAAAAAAGCCTGGATTTATTCAGGTAAGGTTTCCTAAAGAATTGATTTTTTAAAGTGGATAACATAGACTAGGTGTCATTAAATTATACAGAGCAATTGCAATAAAACAGCCATGGTAAACTTTGAAAAATATAAGTAAATGTTGCTTTGAATATGTTTCTAGATCAGGCCTCATTAAAAACCATATGTGAGATGAAATGATAACTGAGTTCCCAGTAAAGAAAATCCAAATAACCTATAAACCATGTTGCCTTATAAGGGGTTTGTGGTTCATTATGGTTCAAGACCATATATATACTGTGGGCCAGCTATGCTAGGTAACAAACCTCTTCTAACTGACTGAACACATCTCTGAACTCATCCCTGTCTCACCGAGAACAGGTCAGTAAAAAGTTTTTGAAATCTGTAAGTTTGTTGTACATATAAACCTTTTCCATTAAGATTCTACAAAGTTGGAAAAAAAACCCCTGAAAGTTGACCTTTAGAAAAAACTTTCGATATTTATCAGTTCTCATTTTTGGAGTTTGCTATTTTTCTTGGCTCCTGTGTTCCTGTTTTTATAGAATATGTGGGACCAAGAGGGTGGGAAACCCTGAAGCGTTGGTGGGGAGTGCTTTAAATGAACTACTTACACAGTAATCATCTTGTCACTTGTAGGGCAGGTATTGTGAGATTTTTACAACAACTGGGTGCGGTGCCATGTCAAGCAGGTGTACTTTATCTCTCTGTGACTGGGGCCAAATGCTGTTTCAAAGAGCTCGCTATGCAGAAGTTTGTCACTAACCTATATGTTTTTTAACTGAATATGGTGTATAGAGTGATATTCTTCGAAGGTGACATTGAGAAAGGTCCTCAGCCTTCTTTGTTTTACTGTCAGTCAGTTCATGTCCCACTTCCTGTGCTACATCAGGGCCTAAAGTCTTAAACTGAAGAATGAGATCTGAAAACAAAGAAACAAGGTATGGAACTCTAAATAAAATTAATAATTATTACCAATAAAATTATAAATCTGAATCTGAAAACATAAAATTGGACACAGAAAATATAAGACAAATATTATATATAAATATACATAAAAGTGAAAAATGAAAATAAATATTTTATTCAAATTAATTCCAGAATTGGATCAGCGTTTTATTTAAACTGAAAAAAATGTCTTAAACTTATTTTTATTTTGAATAGATTGGTATTTTACAAAGATCCTTCTCAAGACTTGAACCAGAGTAAATGGTGTTAAGCTGTAGCAAACACCTGAAAGTGTGTGAGGCAATGTGTGCTCTATGCTTAAATCTCCGGGCCCCCTGGACAACCCTTGCACCCATTTCAAAGTGAACAGTTCAAGGAAGGATTTAAGGCTTAGGGCTAGAATTTGGCTGAGGATTTGGAAGATAGCAAAAAAACAACAACATTTAGAATAAAAAAGTCAGGGCCGATACATATAGTCCCAGTCATTTAAGTCCCAAAAAGAGGACATGCATGGAAAAGAGGACATCTAGTCACCCTACTTTAATTTATAGATAAATTACTTAATAAGTATTATTATATGACTTTGATTATCTAATTATGTTGTACCAACTACTAAAACTAAAAAATATAGTTTGTCACTGTCCAATGAAAAACATCAAAAATAATGACTTATCTTTCAGTAGAAATGAACGTAAAACGATTTTATTCCAATTATATTGGAAAAAATCTATTGGTTCAATCAACGTGAAATCACGTGAAGTCATTTACAAATTCACAAAAAATGGAGATACATTTTTTTCAATGATATATAAACATTGGCTCATATTTAGGCTGTGGTCAGATTAGGCAGTTCCTCACATGGTAATGTGACAATAAAACTTTTTTATTGATTGGATCTGAATCACTTCTGTTTTCTTCTATTTTCTATCATTTCTTTTTTAACTAGAAAATACTCTAGTTGTGTGAAGATGGATGTGCCTTTAGTCATTGTGTTGTTCCTGATAACCATTCAATCTTCTGCAAGAATGGCAAGTGCTTCTTCCTTACACCTATGTGTTTTTAAAGTATTAATAAATAACATTATGCCACAAAACCTTATATACCAGCAGCTATTGTAACAATATATATATTTTTAAATATATCTGTCCATTATGAGATTTTGACAGCATGTATAATATAAATAAAAAGCAATATCCATCACTAAGAACACTGAGGTTTGTATAAATAATTCCAGTCAGTGCATTATCAGATTGCTGGTTAAGAACATCCACAACCATCATATTTGCATAAATAGACTGCCTGATTATTGATTGCTGTTATTATACTGTGTAATGTTTAAACTACAATATTTTGTGATACAAATTTGGGTTTGAGAAAAGTGTTATACAAATAAAATTAATTCCAAAACGTTGTCTTTTTCAGGTCAGTGGTCACCCTCTGGACATGGCTGAAAACTCTGTTGATGACTCCTATGAAGGCTGCAGAAATGAAATGAATAATTTAGTAGTGTCCAAATTTACTGAAAATGAAATGAATAATAATTAAAATTTCTCAAAAGCCTGGGTTGATGCACAAAAAAATTGCACCAAAGGTGGACTCAACATAAATCAGTCTGCTGCCATTTACCTGTATTCCATGGGAGAAAACCCAAATAACCCCTGCTCATATAAACAGTTTAATAATGCAGCTCGTAGAGGACGGGAAGCCTACATCTCAGGTAGTTATAAGTGTTACACACTGCATTTCTTTCTGACTGATGCCATTCAGGAACTCAAAAAAAATCAAACAGGCTGTGTGACCACATACCGCAGAACTCCTTCTACGTATGCAACTAATGTTCTCAATAAAACAATCAGATTTGGGTCTTTCACTTCCACATCTTTGAGACGGAATTTGACTGAATATGGAAACGTGTCCTGTTTTGAAGTGAACACTTGTCTTGGAGCTGAAGTGTATAAATACTCAGCAAAAGAACATGAGCAGGAGGTGCTAATTCCTCCGTATGAGGTCTTTCTTGTCACTGATATTAAGAATAGACCTCAGGAGAAAGATCTGCAGTGTGAAATATTTTATAAACTCAAAAGTGTGGGCAAAGTCAGTTGTCTTCGTTGCCAAAAAATCGATACCGCATTATGACTCTCCAGAGGAATCTGATCATAGATACTTAAAATAAAGAGGCCAGCTCTCAGAGACAGGTGTTCACTGTATTGAAGCTTCTTTTCTATTCTTCTGGATATCTTTAAATCTAAACTGTATTTTTAAAATCATGTTTCACGTAAAAATCATGTTTGAAATGCCACAGTGGTGGAAATAATGTCCTGTGTTTCTTTTTCTTTGCTTCTGTTGAGATTTGTCCTCCTGCTGTCTGTAGGAATGGAATCAATTTGGAAATAAATGTTCACATTTTCCACAACTCCAGCCTCTTTTCTATGATTGTCCTCAAGCTCTGAAGTCCAGCACTTAGAGCACTGTTATGACTTGTATGCAGACATGGGTAGTGTCACACTATTGCCCCGTTTCATATGTTCCTGCTCTGTTTTTGTTTTCTTGTCTGCCATGTGCTAAATTAACACATGGCTCTGTTTTTGTTCTGGTTTCTGTCTCATCCATTAGCTATGCCCTAGCCCCACCTTAGCCCTGCTCTGTCATTAGTGCTCCCACCTGTGCCTGCTATGTGGTCCTGCCCTCTCGTTATCCATCCCAGGTGTTTCTTTTCTGTGCTTCTTATATATAATGATCTCGTGTGTACATGTATGCTTTTCTGTCTCTATGTTTTTCAGCATGTGTCTACACCATTCAAGGCTGTTTATTGTGCTTTGTGTTTGTTTGGTAATAAAGTTAGTCCATGCATGTATATCCACCTCCTCAGCTGCCTGCAAAGCTGTGACCAGTAGAACCACCATGCCTATGTGGGGCCCACATGGGTTGAACATGGGCTACAATTTGGGCATGGATACATGAGTTGGTATAATGATTATTTGCAGGATCTAGGTGGGCTGGGTGGCTTATATGTTTTCAGATGAGCATATGGGCTGTGTGTTTATCCCATGCTGGTCCTATCACTGATTCGGTAAGTCATCCATAGTGGGGCAAACATTTAACCCATGGACAAAACCTGTACTGTGAAATGTGGGCTCTACATGGGTGTGTTTTCTGGCGAGTAAATGCACTATAACGTTAGCGTAAGAGCTATTCCAGTAAAATTATATGTATTCAGTTACATGGTTACTTGAGCAAACATAAGGAAGTATCTTGTAAAAAAAACTACTCAAGTTAATTCATAGGGTCTTATTTAATGAGCAGTGCTGCAGGATCACAGCCTGACAGATAACACAAACACAGAATTCCAACATCATATGTTTGAAGTGACAAGTCCGTATATTGGAGGTGGAGTCTTTGGGCGGTTCCTGAGAGTTAGGCCATGGTAAATTACGAGTTCTTTGGATGACAATAAAACTAGGCATTTGTCAGATGCTTTTGTTAAGAGTGATAATGGGTGTGGAATGGGTGAAGGTCCTAAATTAATGAAGTAGAAACTACAGCTTCTCCATTTTAAATGCGTAACATGCGCAAGAGGTAGCCTCACTGTCGCACAGCCCCAGGGTTCTGAGGTTGTGATTTCAATACCGGGTCATTGTCTCTGAGGAGTCTGTTGTGTTCTCACCTTGTTTGTGTGTATTTCCTCTGTGTTCTTTCCACAGTCCAAAAAATGCTGGGATGTGGCTGTGTGGTCACTTTTGGTGGGGTCACTCTACCTACCTGCTTATGTTTTTAGACTGCGGGCATAAACCAAAGCACATTGAGGAAACCCATGCAGACATATTTTTTCTTGCGTTTTTTTTTTTTGTTTGTTTGTTTGTTTTTTGTGCATTATTGTGTAAGGTTATAGTGAATCATCTGGATCCCTGAAGATAAGAACACAAAAAAACATTTTGTCTTCATCCAACATGTACAGTGTTTCTAATGAATAAGTGGCTCAGAATTTACATATCACAGTACAGGATAATTACAGTATGTGTCAGATGTTATGCATCAGAATAAGGTACAGCGCAAAAGCCCATAACCCCAAAACCCATGCCCTTATTTCACTGCCTTTCCTGGTTCTGTGACCCAGGGTCCATTGTAAATACTCTTTGACACATGTCCTCTCTTTTCTTTACAACAGTTTCAATATAAGGCTTAAATAAATACGATTTTACCACACTAACTTTTATGTTCTTCATATAACTTATGGTCAGTGAACCTCTTTTCCACGGAATGGGGCCTACTCAACTTGACTCAGCTCTTTTGCTTTTCCACTTGTCAAATCTGGTACCTGGCCCTTGGAACCGGGTACATTTTTAGTCCCTACTCGCTGAGTAGGTACTAAATCATGACGCGTTAACTTGCAGAGTGCTGATTGGCAGAGAAACCTGTCAATCACCATGAAATGCACACCTCCAGCACAAACTAGCTACTTGTAAAATCTCTCATGTTACAGTAGCAATCAAATTTGTTTTTATCCAACTCACAAAGACAGCTCGTAACATTAATTGTGTTTTGAAGAGGTTTGAACGCTTGTATCTGTGGCAGACAAAAAACTCTAGCAAAAGGCCAACGTGCAACAAGGAAAACTCTTCTGATCTGTGAGAACTGGGCCGTGGAGACATGTTCAGTCAATAAAAAAAAAACAAAAAAAAAAACAAACGGGGCCTGGAATGACATTGTCAGTTTATGACCCCCTGTTCCGAATGTAGGTGCTATCTCAGATTTTAATCTGGGTTGGGGAAGTGGAGATGTCTCTGAAAGTGACAAGTCTAAATTCTAATTAAAGTCCCAAAAAGTCAAAAAACATTTTTAGAAATTAAAGCACATTCATCATAGTGCACTACAATGTTATCATAATATAAGGTAATTCAGAAAACATATGCAAGTTATATGTTTCAGCCTCAAGGCATCTCCCAAATATTCTTAGGATATATTATTGTCAACGAATTCCTGTAAAATGAACATATGACATCAGACTATATAGTTTCGACTTTGAACAATATAGGTTATTGAAGTCTGCACTACCCCTGGATTGCAGTTGCAGTAAAAACACAATATAAGCACAAATATTTTTTTTATTAGAAAAAGATATACTGCGAATTATATGTGTGTGTACTGTATAGCCTGCACAATTGACAAATTTAGACATAAACACTATATTCTATGAGCTGTATGTTATACAATATGTAAACAACAAAAAGCAATTTCAGTAAAGACTCAGGTCTTAAGACTCAGACTAAGGTGCAATAAAGTTTTCGTTGTACTTTGCACACATAAAAATGATAAAGTTTGACTTAACTGCACTGAATCAAGTTAGACATTTGGCACAGATGGGAGTGGCACAGATACGTTTTTGTAGCTTATAAAGCCTGGGACATTTGTAAAAACAAATCACTGATCTCCTGACTTTGTAAACCTTTTGTTAAAAATATAGATTGGTAAGTCTAACTTTTTTCTGGCAGTAAATGTTAAATCTAGGCCAGCATTTTCTCTGAGTGTGATCTCACTGGAAATCATTGTTCAGGTGAGTAAATTGTTTTCTAGCTGGTGTTAAATATAAAGTCTATATTTTTGCCTCATGTCTTTTTTTCCATCTTCATGTGCATTACCCAAATATATCTGAAGTGCAAAATATGTCTTCAGACTGCAATAATGAATATATATATATATATATATATATATATATATATATATATATATATATATATATATATATATATTAATTTTAATAGTTTGTTAAAATTACTACTTTCTGCAGTTTGTTCATTAGACAGACTTGAACTGTCAGAAGATGACTGTGTCTGTGGCCAGCGTGTTGTTACTGCTGACTGCTTCTTTGTCTGTAAGGAAGGTATGTGCCATATATATTTACTGAATGACTAAATCAAACATTCATCCATGTTTAGCATTATGTTGTGTAAGGAAGGGTATGAATGTAAGAAGACAGTAGTCAACTGGTAAATTATCAGGTTGTGCAGTAGAATTAAGAACAAATACCACAACAATAATAAAAGTGCCATTCATGCATAAAAATGCATTAAATCACTCACTTCAATTTGATATTAGCAGCTACTGTTTTCTAATTGTAATTCTCTCATGCACTTTTTAATTTCTCCTGCAGATCAGTGGTGTTTCTCCCCTGGACATGGCTGAAAACTCTGTGGACGACTCCTATGAAGGCTGCAGGGATGCCATTAAGGACTTAGTGGACTCAAAGTATATCACAGTAGAAAATTTTAAAACTGATTTCCCAGGAAATTCTAAATGGGAAGATGCACGTAAAAACTGTGCTAATGATGGATTAGACCAATTCCAGTGTGCTGCAATATTTATGTACACATTGGGCCAATTGAAAAATTCCTTATATAAAAAATTCAACTTAGCGACTCTGGATGGAAAAAAAGCATACCTAAACGATACCTTTCAGTTTTACACGCTACATTTCTTTCTGACTGATGCTATACAACAACTCAAAAAGAAAAAAAAAGACTGTGTGACCACCTACCGCAGAAGTAATGCTAGGTTTGATACTGATGTTCGTGATAAAACAATCAGATTTGGGTCTTTCGCTTCCAGCTCTTTACGCAATAATTTGGAAGAATTTGGTGTGGAGTCCTGTTTCCAAATGAAGACTTGTTTTGGAGCTTCAGTAGAAAAATACTCAAATTTCCCACGTGAAAAAGAAGTGTTAATTCCTCCGTATGAAGTCTTTAAAGTCAAAGACATTAAAAAACAAAATACAATTCCAAGATGCAATGTAGTGTATGAACTCCTAAGTGATCATCAGAGGAGTAATCTTAAGTGCAGTAAAGCGAACAATGGGTTATCAGCGTTAGAGATATCTTTAGCAGTAATTATTCCATTGGTTGTTACATCAATCATTGCTGGAGTAATCTACTATAAGAAATGTCGTTAAATAAGTCACACAAATACAGTATACCTGATTATTATTCCTTTCAGTGATAGAAAATTAATTAATTATGTTAAACATCATCATCATCATAATTCCTAATCTATATTATTAACATTTATATATTTTATAATCCTTGTGCCTTCCTTAGTTATTAAAATATAGTTGTTAACATATTTTTATTCTGTGACAACTCCCTTATGCTGTGTGAGGTGTTTTTTGTTTGTTTGTTTTTAAATCTTTGCATTTTTTATTTTGTTTTATCAAAAAGTTTTTTGCTTTTGATCTAGAAAAGTGTCTATCTGCAGAGTCAGACTCTAACTTCTGTAAGGTTCTGACTGTGAGCTAATAAGCAATCTGAATGCACAAGTCAGGTCCGGGTTCAAGTCCCACTCCAGGTGACTGTCTCTGGGGAGTTTAGTGTGTTCTCCCTGTGTCCATGTGGGTTTCCTCCAGGTGAACCTCCCACGGTTCAAATACACCCATTGGCATGGATTGGCATCTCAAAAGTGTCCGTATGTGACTGAATGTGTGAGTGTGTGTCACCCTGTGAAGGACTGGCGCCACTTCCAGAGTGTGTTCCTGCCTTATGCACAGTGATTCTGGATAAGCAACCTTGAACTGGATAAGCCATTACAGACATTATCATTCATTCATCATTATCTGTAATCGTTTAGCCAGTTCAGGGTCGCGGTGGGTCCAGAGCCTACCTGGAATCATTGGCCGCAAGGCGGGAATACACCCTGGAGGGGGCGCCAGTCCTTCACAGGGCAACACACACACACACACACACACACACACATTCATTCACACCTTCTGTAAACCTTTTCACAGAGCATGTCCACCTATCAACATGTGTTGTTGCACTGTGGGAGGAAACCCACAAAGACACAGGTAGAACACTCCAAACCCTTCACAGACAATGATTTGGTAACCGGATCATATTCTAAGGATTATTTTACAACTCTTTTAGGCGGGAATACACCCTGGAGGGGGCGCCAGTCCTTCACAGGGCAACACAGACACACAAACACACATTCACTCTCACCTAGGGACACTTTTGAGTCACCAATCCACCTACCAACGTGTGTTTTTGGACTGTGGAAATGGGAGCGCCTGGAGGAAACCCACGCGCACATGAGGAGAACACACCAACTCCTCACAGACAGTCACCCGGAGGAAACCCACGCAGACACAGGGAGAACACACCACACTCCTCACAGACAGTCACCCGGACCAAGAATCGAACCCACCCCTCCAGGTCCCTGGAGCTGTGTGACTGTGACACTACCTGCTGCGCCATCGTGCCGCCCCTCAGTTAGAGTTGTTAAAAACTATTTTTTTTTAAGATTTACATTGAAGCTATCTGTTGTAATGAGAAAAGAAGATGTGTATTTACATGGTCTTGGGATGGGTGGTACTGTACCACCTGCCACCAGCAGGAGGACTTGTTGATATGTTAAGAAAGTTAAAAAGAGTAAGTAGAGGGTTCATGTTTACAAAAGCCATTACCAGAATTTTACATCACATCTTTTAGTGAGATTGCCTGGCTTAGGGAAACCTGGAATTTGCCCATTGTCTGATTACCAAGTGCTTTTGTCAGTTAAGTATAGCTTCAAGAGAATTCTGAAAATGTGTTGTATATGAAAATGGAGACACTTTGTATAGAGTATGCTGTGAGTTTATACCACAGAAGATGCGGTTGTGAAAAAAAAAAAAAAAAATAGGCAGGTCTTAGTAAGTCTTTATAAGGGCTTTGTGGTTCAGTATGGTTTAGGAGCATATAAATGCTGTTAACCAGCTATGCAAGAAAACAAACAACTTGTAAACCTTCTGTTCACATGATTCACATAATTTGTATTATAATGAAATTTAACTGACTGAACACTTCTATTAGCTCATCACCAACAAAAACAGGTCAGTAAAATATTTTTGAACTGTATATGTAGTGTGTGTGGTACAAATGAACACCAGTTTATAGAAAGTTTATAAAGTTATATTTATTTATTTATTTAGTTATGTATATTTTCTTTGTTAACTGTCTCATAGAAAAAGAAACTAAGCTGTGTGAAGATGATCAAGCTTGTCTCCACTGTGCTGTTCCTGCTGACCACTTCATTGCCTGCAAAAATGGTAGGCAGAATAGTTTGTATTTAAAAGTCCAAAAGGATACAGCCTATAGGAGTGCATCAGTAAGGAAAATAAATTAAATGTATCAAAGTTAATTTCAAATAATGAAAACCTTATTCATTATTCAGATGGTGACCAAATATTTTATAGTTACTCTTATACTAGCTATAGAAACACTCGTGATTCTTAATGTCTTTACGCATAACTGAAAAAAACACGAAAAACTTTCTCATTGACTGTGTGGCAAAGTATTCTTGCTTACCAATTTGCTTACTAAAAAGAGACTGATTAGCCAAAGAAACTGGCAAGAAGGAAGCCAATTTTCTACTCCACCTTAAACAGTGCAGTAGTTACACAGCAGCTTTTAAGGTGGAACAGAAAACGGTCTTGTTCTGATGAGATGACTGACACGAGTGGAAGTCACTGGAATGAGAATGCAGTTGGCTTAGTTTGCATATTCGCATGCATTTTGACACAGATTGAGCACACTTGAGGTGATAATGTTACTGCACAGTGAAAAGAGTATGTATGTATATGGAGGAGTAATTCTTGAAGAGCTTTCTTAAGAGTGTCATTATCATGAAATATTCAAACTCTACAATATCTATCAGTCACACTGTAGGGTTGGAACGGTGATATAATATCTAACAAATAACAGTCATCAGTGTTTGTTTGATTATTTCATATCATTCCTCCTGCAGAGCAGCCAAGAGCCTCTGCCTCTGGATATGGCCCCCTGCTCCGTGGATGACTCTTTCAGAGGCTGTAAGAAAGACATGGAGAACTTAGTAATGAAGAAGTACATTGAATATGAAAAAATCAATACTCTTGGCTTTAAAGCAGCGTGGGAAAATGCACTTGATAAATGTGTAAACAAAAGTGGACTTAATAATAAACAGTGTGCTGCCATATATTTGTACACACAGGACAAGAGTCAAAATCCAAATTGCTCATATATCCAGTTCAGAGAAGCTTGTAGTGAAGGACTAGAAGAATACAAGGCCGGTAAATTTAAGTTTTACACTCTTTATTTCTTTTTGACTGATGCCATTCAACGGCTCAGACCAAAAATATATAGAATATTTCCTATCACTTCATATCGCAGAACTAATTTAAATTTTACAGCAGTCACTCTCAAGCAAAAAATTCGGTTTGGGTCTTTTACCTCTACGTCTTTGGACATAGGTTTAAAACATTTTGGCAATGTGTCCTGTTTCCAAATTAAAACTCGTCATGGGGCTAAAGTGCAAAAATACTCAGCTCTAGGACATGAGAAAGAAGTGTTAATTCCTCCATACGAAGTCTTTCGCATCACAGCCATTAGAAAAATAGAAACAGAGAAAAATCTGTGGTGTAGCGTGGTGTATGAACTCAAAAGTGCTGGCACGTTAAGTAATCTTCAGTGCAAGATACCAAAAAAAACGTACATTATGAGGTCCTATTTATTAGTGTTGAATGTATTGTAAATGCTCAGCTGGTTACATTTCTCATGCACTATCATCAGAAACCAGGCCATGCAGGTACAATTTACAGCTCTCAGAATGTTCAATACTGTATACTTTAAAATAAGGCAGTTAAAGGGGTTATTTGTATGGTGCCTAGTTTTGCAGCCCAGGTCCTGGAGACATGCTAATTTCCACTATAACACACTCATTGTCTGCTGTGAGTTGAGATGTGTTAGAGGATTAAAAAAACAAAAATGTGCAGAGCAAAATGCCACTAGGAAACACACGGATCAGGACTGTCCCTGAAAAACTTGGGATTTTAGTTTTGAGTCATTTGTGGAATCTTTTTAAATGTATATTATTACTCATTTTTTACTGTTTTCTTTTTTAATTGAAAGTGATTTTTTTTCAGGAGTGTGCACTTTGTTGAAAACCTATCATTTTAACCCTGTGTAATTTTTTAGAAAAGCCACAATAAATTCAAATGTACCCCAAGTTTGTGTATGTTTTATAAGAAATGTTTATGCAACCAGTTTATGTTTGAATATAGTTTTCACTACAAATATATAGTTAATTAGACATGCAATATTTGAAGTTAAACCTTATGTTTGACACCAAAGTCTTTTTTAAATTATAAATATGAAATTTCTTCCTTCTAACTAAAAAGAGAAACACTGAATTTACACATTGACCTTTACAATGCCATATTATGAAACATTTATTATTATTTTCATTATTATCTTATTAACATTGATCTTAATTGATCTTCCTGAGGATTTCTTGGCTCTGAAATGAAACAATACACAAAACATGAGATTCTGCACACAAACGTGCGCACACACACACAAACACACACACACACACACACACACACACACACACACACACACACACACACACACACACTCACACACACACAAAACCAAAGATTTGTTTTAGCTAACATAGCTGTTTTGAATAGCCTATCTACCTACCAACGTGTGTTTTTTAGACTGATGGAGGAAACCTGAGCACCTGGAGGAAACCCACAGAAACTCTGGGATAACACACCAAACTGCTCTCAGACAATGAGGCTGGGCTTGAATCCAAAACCCCATGACCCTGGAGCTGTGTGACAGTGATCCTACCTGTTGCACACATAACAATAACTGCTTTTAAATAAGACATGTAGAGCATGCAGAATACTGATGCTAATATTTAAGTGATTTTCCAGTGTTAATAACTGTGTACAGTTTTCTGAACGCATTTCAGTTTCTCTCCTAAACTAATGTCTGCACTCAAATAAGAAATAAAATGGACCGTGAAACTGGCTTTGATGCTGATCAGGTTTATGGCATGTTCAGTGTTCAAGGGTTGGGTGTTGAAGTAGCTTGTGATTAACAAAGTGCATATAGAGATGGTGTAAAATACAGACTATGTGCTATATGCATTGTGCAAAATGGGAGTGGTGTTAAGCAAAAATTAAACCAGGAAAACGCCAGAAAATACAGCCCTAAGTTAATCATTGGTGCTTGATATTTTCTGGCCTAGAGTGATATTCCTGAGATCCCTGACTTTTAATTACAACACTGACCAATCAAATCTATTCGTATATCACTTTTTACAACAACAAAATGTAAGTAACACTGCATAATCTTTATTAACTTCCATTTTCCATACTCTGGTAGCTTGTGGTTAACATGGTAATGATATAGACGGTATGAAAATACAAACACAGAATATGTGTTACATGTGTCATATCACAGCGGCTCAACGACAGTGACACAAGAAAAGCTGTGGTTACTCACCATCATCAGCACAATAAGTAGTCATTGCTGAGACACTGAATATTAATATTTTGGCCTGGCAGGAAATTCCCCAAACTTTCTTTACAATAATGAGTTATCAGGAGTGTTTTCTGTTTAGTCTGAATATGCTTATATCTTATGATCACAAAACATCACATTAGGTAAAGCAACAGTTCTCAAACCTGTGTGGACGGTACGTTCCACAGATCCTTCAAAATAAAGCATTCTGCAGGTGGTAATTACTGTGCAGAAAAAAAGACGAGGACATTTGTAAAGTGATAAACCAGACTGTGTGTTAATTTTCATTGCTGCGTTTTCTCGTACACATCCCAGATAGCCACCTGGACCTAATCTGTGCCCCTCAATAGCACTGGCCAATGATGTGTGGGCCGAACATGGGCCAACACTCATGAGCCGGGCTTGGCAGACTTGGTTACAGCACATGTTGTGTGTGCCAGATGTAGAACAAATATTGATTTGGATCCAATTTGGATCACAGTATACCTGACATCTAGTCCATATAAAGTGGACCTGTGGCTGAGCTGATGCAGCCAGACTATTCAACGCATCGAAAGAACTGCCGTGAACATTGCCATGAAAGAACTGCAATCTGGAATACAAAAGTGCGACTGTAATGCCAAAAAATCTTCCAGCTGTTATTTGTCTCTTACTAAAAGAGTTAACTCGGTTGTTCAATATTTGACAGAAAGAGACTGGAGCTCAGTGCTGACTGGAGTTTCATTTATACATAAATAGAGACATGTATGAGTAGAGCTTGTTTGATAATAGTCTGACACCAGTCCAATCTAACAAGAAATATTTTTAGTATTTCCGTCCACAACGTCATGTTTAGATGCATTTGCCAGATGTGTACATAGCATGAGTATAAAACCTTTGATTTGCAGCTGCAGAATTCAGGTCCTCTGGGGAAAAAAACAAAAACAGTATGCCACAGCATTAAGCTAAACATACCGTGCCACATCAAAATATTAGAATAAAATTAGAATTAAAATGAATTTTCCTATATTTTGTATCCATTTCACATAATGTAACAATTCAAGCCTTTTTATTTTCATTATAAAAATGTTATGCTAAAATCTGAAATGGCATTGTATAAATGAAAAGCAAATTCAAAAGAGCCATTGCTATATGAGTTAAAATCTGAGATCATTTAGATATTATATTAATTCCTCAGCCCGTTACATGAAAATAAACACAGCAAAGGTGAGACAAAAACATTCTGTTGAGTTGGACCTTTTAAACGATCAAAATTTAAATTCAGTAGTTGCTTTTAGGTACCGCAGGTTTTTAGTTGTTTTTTTTTGGGGGGGGGGGGGTATGACATCCCTGAAAAAGGTGGTCTGTGCACATATTATGCCTAGTTATATATTTTATTATCAAAATAAATGTATGAAATACTGCATTATTTTTTTATTTGCATTTTCCATTGTCCGCTCCGGGTGACTGTCTGTGAGGAGTTGGTGTGTTCTCCCTTTGTCCGCGTGGGTTTCCGCCGGGTGCTCTGGTTTCCTCCCACAGTCCAAAAACACACGTTGGTAGGTGGATTGGCGACTGAAAAGTGTCCGTAGGTGTGAGTGTGTGAGTGAATGTGTGTGTGTGTCTGTGTTGCCCTGTGAAGGACTGGCGCCCCCTCCAGGGTGCATTCCTGCCTTGCGCCCAATGATTCCAGGTAGGCTCTGGACCCACTGCGACCCTGAACTGGCTAAGCGGTTACAGATAATGAATGAATGAATGAATGAATTAACCATTGTGTCACAGCTTTTTCTGATATGGGGTCGTAAACAAGTATTTATACAAGTGTTGTATAATCTGTTGTCTGCATTTATTGTCCACTTGCACTACTCTCTGCTGCTGTTCTGTGTTAAATGTAGCACTGTGTCCTATGTTTTGTTCTTCACTCGACATGTCCATCGTAGGAAGGAATGAAAAATACAAATTATTTTAATTTTGCCATATGAGCAGATACCTACAATATTTTGAAAGTTTGAAAGATCTACCTTCTACACTAAAGTCCACACTCAGCTAAGAATCAGTATATATGAGAGACAAGCTATGATATTGATCAAGTTTACTGCTTGTTAGAGGAGTCAGTTCTTGCTGGAGTCTGTGGTTAACATGGTGATATGTTAGAAGGTATGAAAATGCACACACAGAAAATGTGTCACATGCATCATATGACAGCTTCTCAACGATATTGACACCAGAAATGCTGTGGTTAATCACCATCCTCAGCAACAGAAGTGACTTTTGCAAAAATACTGAGGCTTGATAATATCTGTCCCAGAGAGAAATTCCTGAGAACACCAAACTTTCCTTACAACACTGGCATATATGCTGATATGATTATTCATTCATTCATTCATTATCTGTAACTGCTTATCCAATTCAGGGTCACGGTGCGTCCAGAGCCTACCTGGAATCATTGGGCGCAAGGCAGGAATACACCCTGGAGGGGGCGCCAGTCCTTCACAGGGCAACACACACAGTCACACATTCACTTACACACTCACACCTATGGACACTTTTGAGTCGCCAATCCACCTACCAACGTGTGTTTTTGGACTGTGGGAGGAAACCGGAGCACCCGGAGGAAACCCAAGTGGACATGGGGAGAACACACCAACTCCTCACAGACAGTCACCTGGACCGGGAATCGAACCCACAACCTCCAGGCCCCTGGAGCTGCACCTCAAACAGGAATGCCACTTAAACGTCACTGCACCTCAAACAGGAATGCCACTGTCAAGGAAATAACAGAATGGGCTCAGGAATACTTCCAGAAAGCATTGTTAGTGAACACAATCCACCGTGCCATCCGCCGTTGCCAGCTGAAACTCTACAGTGCAAAGAGGAAGCCATTTCTAAGCAAGCTCCACAAGCTCAGACGTTTGCACTGGGCCAGGGGTCTTTTAAAATGGAGTGTGGCAAAATGGAAGACTGTTCTGTGGTCAGATGAGTCACGATTTGAAGTTCTTTATGGAACACTGGGACGCCATGTCATCCGGACCAGAGAGGACAAGGATAACCCAAGTTGTTATCAACGCTCCGTTCAGAAGCCTGCATCACTGATGGTATGGGGTTGCATAAGTGCTTGTGGCATGGGCAGCTTGCATGTCTGGAAAGGCACCATTAATGCAGAGAACTATGTTCAGGTTCTAGAACAACATATGCTCCCGTCTAGACGTCATCTCTTTCAGGGAAGACCCTGCATTTTTCAGCAAGATAATGCCAGACCACATTCTGCAGCAATCACAACATCATGGCTATGATCAGGGGACTGAAGTGGCCAGCCTGCAGTCCAGATCTTTCACCTGTAGAGAACATTTGGTGCATCATAAAGAGGAAGGTGCGACAAAGAAGGCCCAAGACGATTGAACAGTTAGAGGCCTGTATTAGACATGAATGGGAGAGCATTCCTATTTCTAAACTTGAGTGTTGTAAGAAGAACCACATTGTGGTAAAAAATGGCCTTGTCCCAACTTTCCCAACTTTTTGGGGATTTGTTGACACTGTGAAATTTTGAAACAACATATTTTTCCCTTAAAATGATACATTCTCTCAGTTTAAACTTTTGATCTGTGATTTGTGTTCTATTCTGAATAAAATATTAGATGTTGGCACCTCCACATCATTGCATTCAGTTTTTATTCACAATTTGTTTAGTGTCCCAACTTTTTTGGAATCCGGTTTGTACACTAAAAATGAGAATTTATAAAAAAATACAGATACTGGATAAAAGGTAAACTGCTATATTGTATATTCATTGCATGTAATATGACATATTAGTCATTATGGCTTATAGAAAGTCAGAAATCCGGTGAGTTGGTTTTTTTTCTCTTATTAATAATTTTATTTTCATTTCTGAAGTTGTGGAAGTAAAAGCAAATATAATATAATAAAAGCTTATATTAGGTGAACTCTGAGATCAGACTTAATTTACATTTAAATTCTTTAGACTTACATGACAGTACATAAAATGTGTGACATACAAATTCAGTTGAATTGGACCTAAAATGCATTCATTCATTCATTCACTGTCTGTAACCACTTATCCAGTCTAAGTCGTCTTCTCTGTGCATACACCTTTGTCCCTCACACCTTTTCATGACACCTACTGAAGTGGAGTTACTTTCATATAGGGTTTGCTGTGAGTTTCACCACAGATGATGAGAAGGCTTGCATTCCGAGAAAAGAAAAAAATTACCTACCATGTTTCTAAAATTAGCATAACATTATAAGGGGTTTGTGGTTCATCTTTTCTATGACCCTCCACAAACTCGGAAATCCAAAATTTACAGCACTGTTATGACTTGTATGCAGAGATGGATAGACCCAGCACACCTAAGTGGGGCCCTCATGGGTTGAACTTGGGCTAGAAAGGTCGGTATATGGACTATTTGTAGGTGGGCTGGGTGGGTTTTGTGTTTTCAGATGAGATGAGCATATTGGCCCTGTGTTTATCCCATTCTGGTCCCATCACCGATTCTGGTTGTCATCCTTAGTGGGACAAACATTTAACCCGTGGACAAAATCTGCTGGTACCCAGCTTTGCTGTGGAATGTGGGTGTTTTCTGGCAAGTAAATGCACAGTTATGTTAGAATAGGAACTAAATGTAGTCAGGTACATTGTTACTTAAGCAAACATAATAAAAAAGCATATTGTGAAAAAACTACTCAAGTAGCAAGTTAATTCGTAGGATCTTATTTGGCATGGGGTGTTAAATTAAAGTGCAAGTAATTTTTAATTTGAAAATGCAAAAATAAATTCTATATGAAGTAATAGTATCACATATACTTACCGTATGTGTCTGACCTTAACCCCCTACACTGATTTCCCACATCATTGATTTGAAGTGGCCAGTATATTGGAGGTGGGAGGCTGTAAAATCGGAGGTGCATATTGGCTGCTTCCTGAGAATGAACTCAGCAGTTAGGCCATGGTGATGTTACTTCAGGTGACAATAAACCTAGGCATTTAACAGGTTCCATTTTAAGAGTGGTAATGGGTGTGGAATGGGAGGAGTAGCTAAATTCAGTGAAGTAGAAATAACTGCTTCTCCAGTTTAAATGGGTAACATGCTGACTCTTTTTCTTGCATAACCTACTGTGTAAGCTTATCTTGTATCACCTGGATCACTGAAGACGAACACAAATAAACGTGTCTTCATCTAACATGCACATGTTTTCTTAAGACATTAGTGGCTCACAATAAATATAGCAGTAAAGGATGATTACAGGATGCGCAGCAGGTAGTGTCGCAGTCACACAGCTCCAGGGGCCTGGAGGTTGTGAGTTCAATTCCCGCTCCGGGTGACTGTCTGTGAGGAGTTGGTGTGTTCTCCCCGTGTGCGCGTGGGTTTCCTCCAGGTGCTCCGGTTTCCTCCCACAGTCCAAAAACACACGTTGGTAGGTGGATTGGCGACTCAAAATTGTCAGAGTGTGTGAGTGAATGTGTGTGTGTGTCTGTGTTGCCCTGTGAAGGACTGGCGCCCCCTCCAGGGTGTATTCCTGCCTTGCGTCCAATGATTCCAGGTAGGCTCTGGACCAACTGTGACCCTGAATTGGATAAGCGGTTACAGATCATGAATGAATGAATGAATAATGCTCTGAATATTGTTCTTTATCAGTCTTCTTTCAAAACAATGTCATTCTAACATTTCCTTTTTCTCAGTTCTGTCACACACTCTGGTGGCGACACTTTGTGAAGGATTTGTTGTGAGTTTACACCAAAGATCATGAGATGATAAGACTCATGTTTCAAATTAAAAAAAATGCATTACTGATTAACCATGTTGCTAAAATTAGCATAGCTTTATAAGGGTTTGAGACCATATAAATCCTACAGACCAGACAACCCTCTTCTTCTGTATGTTTGGTTCCCATGTTTTCTTTGTTTTAAATTTGAACAGACTGTTCATATCTCTGAACTCATCATAGTCTCACCAAATACAGGTCAGTAAAACTCTTTTGATATATATACATGTTTTTAATTGGACAGCAACAATATATATATATATATTCTTTGTTCACTGTGCATTAGAAAAATTAGCTGTGTGAAGATGATGAAGCTTGTGCTCACTGTGCTGTACCTCCTGACCAATTACTTGTCTGCACAAAAGGTAGGAACCATGTATTTACACCATGACTATATTCTCTTGCCGTCACCAGAAACGCTGCAATGATTTTGTGCAAATATTGGGTGATAGTTTATATCTGAAGGGTCTAAAATATACAGTATACTGTTCATCCACAAGAAATAACAACCACAGTAAAAAGAAATTTTACGCACTAAGACTTTTCCTTGTTGATACTTTATACTAGTTACTGTTAAATCTATGGTTGTCCATGCATGTCTGCTTATTTCATGTCATTCCTCCTGCAGAGCAGCCAAGAGCTGCTGCCCCTGGACATGGCCGGCACATCCGTGGATGATTATTTCAAAGGCTGTAGGAAAGATATGCATAACTTAATAATGAGCAAGTACATTCAATATGAAAAAAACAATACTCCTGGTTTTAGAGCTGCGTGGGATAATGCACTTAAAGAATGTGTAAAAAAAGGAGGACTTAGTAAAGAACAGTGTGCTGCCATATATTTGTACACACAGATCCAGGTAGTCAATCCAGAATGCTCCTATGTCCAGTTCAACAGGGCTTGTCGTCAAGGAAGACAGGCGTACCGGTCTGGCAAATTTAAGTTTTACACTCTGTATTTCTTTTTGACTGATGCCATTCAACGGCTCAAAACAAAATTAACTCAAATATTTTGTGTGACATCATATCGCAGAACTAATGTTACTTTTACAGCAGTCACTCTTAATCAAACAATTCGGTTTGGCTCTTTCATCTCCACATCTTTGAACAATAATTTAGGGAATTTTGGCAATGTGACCTGTTTCCAAATTTATACTTGCTATGGAGCTAAAGTGCAAAAATACTCTGCTGTGGAAACTGAGAAAGAAGTAATAATTCCTCCATATGAGGTCTTTCGCATCAAAGCCATTAGAAAAAAATATAAGGAGAAAAATCTCTGGTGTGAAGTGGTGTATGAACTCAAAAGTGCTGGCAAGCTCAGTAATCTTCAGTGTGCAATACCAAAACAAATTCATTCCAGTAAAATACAGTACTAGTGTTGTCCTTATTATAACTGTTCTGTTACAGTTTTCATACACCATATGCCCTCGGCAAGTGAACAAGACTTTGCTCCAGTCATCAGTTTGTTAACTGTTCCTGTTTGATTTTTATAGAAGATAAATAATGTATATTACTAATCTAAAGAATGTCTTCTACCAGATATAATATTCTCCTTATGTGACATTAGAAACTGCTGAATGTTATGTTCTAATCATGCTTCACTCATTAATTCATTGTGTGTAACCACTCGTACAGTTCAGGGTTGCAGTGGGTCGGGAGCCTACCCAGAATCACTGGGCGCAAGGCAGGAACACACCCTGGAAAGGGCGCCATTCCTTTGCAGGGTGACAATAACATTTAATCACATAAGGACAATTAGAGAAGTCAATCCATTTATCAACTTTTTTTTTGGTGGAAGAAATTGCAGCTGGAGGAAACCCACGTGGATATTGGGAGAACACACAGTGTCATTTTCACACAGCACTTTCATTTGCACTCAGTGATTCTGAATAGGCTCTGGACCCACTGTAACCCTAAACCTGGTTAGTCTATGAGCTTATTATTCATTGTTATTTTAAATAAAATGCTTGTGTTTTAAATAGCTGTGCAAAATTGTGTTGCAAATTTATAATTTTGACTCTGTGTATTTTCATCAATGTACAATAAATTAAATTGGGTTGCAAGAACTTGTCTGTTATGAATGTATGAAATCCATGATTGTGGGGAACTACAGTTTTCCCTGGTTTGTTTACATTCTGAAGCTCTGCGTCTTTTTAGGTTGGAAAGGTATGTTTGGGGAGAAAAAAATGCTGTTCTTTGTATGTGGTTGAAGTTAAACTTGTTTTAATTCACTGTTTGAATTACCACAGGAACTCATTTATAACTTAAATTGTTTAACTCAACATTAGGTTATTAATGTGATCCTGGTTCTCAGAAACAGCAATGAGGTATCTCACTATGGGAAATGCCATCTATGTGACCGAATATGGAAGCACCAGCGCTGACTGACAGTTGTGACCCAGGAGTGTCTGGCCCCTATGTATTTGTGGCTATTTCCACACCAGTCATTCCTCCATGAAAGTTGGAAAGTGTGGTGAAATACCTCAGTCCTGTCTCAGACAACCAGTGTTACATAACCTTATGTTATCTTTAAACACTCGTTCGGTATCTCACTATGGGAAAGAAATGGCCACATCCTGTGTTGCATAATTTAAAGATTGACCTAAGGTGCAGATGTGGTGCAGAAAAGACTGAAGCACTGAAGGGGATAAACGCTTACGAAGATAAACGCTTTCTCCTAAAATAGACCGTCAATCTGAGAAAATTGTTATCAGAACAAGCAAGACCAAACAGAGCCATTTCAAAATCTGGGGTTATGTACTCTCGGCTATGTACTCTCTTAATTTCTTAGGACAGCAAGTCCCTGGGTGGGTGATGAGGTCAGGAATCCTCTGACAGGAGCGGGATTATTTCCAATATCAAGTTTCATTATACGCTTTTTATAATTTATGTCTTCTTCTCTGGGGTAATGGAGCTACAATACATTTAGTATGAGTTAGAGAAATGTTTGTGTCTGATCCTCCAACATTAGTATGTAACCTCATTAATACTCTTTTGGGTGGATGCAGTGAAGCCCTTAGAGAAATATATAGGTAGCAGGGTACCCAGTTATTCTTCCGTCATTGTAAGGCAGGACAGGTGGGCAGTCATTTACTCAGAAAATAATTTTAAAAATGTTTTAATTTATGGAGTACAGAGATTGTGAACATTTTTATTGTTTGGTGAGTAACTCCAGAAGATCTGACTGTAAAATAGTATGTAAAAGGGGAGAAACAGAAGGTAACACAGACATGGAAGCACCCACATGGCATTCAATTCAGTATGAATATGCTGTTACCTTTTGATTATATAAATATCACATTAAGTAAAGCAACTGTTCCCAGATACTTCTTTCTGAAGTTTTGAAAGTTTGCAAAATCTACCTTCTACACTTAGGTCTACACTCAGCTAAGAAGTCAGTATATATGAGAGACAAGCTACGATACTGATCAGGTTTATTTCTTGTTAGAGGAGTCAGTTCTTGCTGTAGTCTGTGGTTAACATGATATGTTAGAAGGTATGAAAATGCACACACAAAAAATGTGTCACATGCATCATATGACAGCTTCTCAACGATGTTGACACCAGAAATGCTGTGGTTAATCACCATCCTCAGCAACAGAAGTGACTTTTGCAAAAATACTGAGACTTGATAATATCTGCCCCAGAGGGAGATCCCTGAGACCACCAATCTTTCCTTACAACACTGGCCTATATGCTGATATGATTATTTAAACATCACATTAGGTAAAGTAAAAGTTCTCCATTGTTTCTAGTAACAGCCCAATAACAGTGGGCTTGTTTATGACAGACGTTGTGTAGGATTTACTTGGGTTACAGCATGTGTTATGGTGTGCACAAGAGGTATGATAAATGTTGATTTAGTTTATATTTCTTGTTTAGGACCTCTGAAAAAGCAATATGCCACAGCCTTTAGCTAAATGTACAGTGCCACATTAAAATATTACACTAAAAATGAGAATGTATAAAGAAAAAATTACAGATACTGGATAAAAGGTAAACCGTCATATTTTATATTCATTGCATGTAATATGACATATTAGTCATTACGGCTCATAGCTCATGAAAGTCAGAAATCCGGTGTTTTTTTTGTTTTGTTTTTTTTTCTCATTAATAATTTTATTTTAATTTCTGAATTTGAAGAAGTAAAAGAAAATTCAAAAATGCCATTCTTATATTAGGTAAACTCAGATCAGACTTAATTTGCATTTTATTTAAATTATTTATACTTACATGACAGTACATAAAACGTGTGACATACGCGACATTCCTGTGACATTCGGTTGAGTTAGACCTAAAATGCATTCATTCATTCACTGTCTGTAACCACTTATGCAGTCCAGGGTCTTAGTGGGTTACGTAGCCCCCCCCCCCCCCCCCGGGAATCCCTGAGCGCAAGACTGGGACACGTCCTGGAGGGGGCACTAGCCCTCCTGTTGTTTGTAGAAATGGGATCAATTTAGAAAAAAAACTTCACATTTTTCAAAACTCCAGCCTCTTTTCTATGACACGCCTCAAGCTCTAAAGTCCAACACTTACAGTACTGTTATGATTTGTATGCACAGGTGGGTAGAATCAGCACACATAAGTGGGGCTGGAAAAATTCAGGTTGGGCATAGGCGGGTTTGTTGGTACTTGGACTAAGCTATTTGTAGGACCGGGGCTGGGAGGGTTTATCCCATGCTGGTCCAATCACTGATTCTGGAGGTCATGCATATTGGGGAAAAAAGTTCACCCATGGACAATACCTGCTGCTACCCAGCTATGCTGTGAAATGTGGGCTCCACATGGGTGTGCTGTCTTGCAACTAAAAGCTCTATGCTAATATAAGAACTAATCCAGTAGAAGTAAATGATTTCAGTTATAGAGAGATAAATATCAACATGTCTTCTGTGGGTCAGTGATCAGGTTCTAACCCTGGACACGGCCGAAAAAACTCTGGACTCATGATGGCTGTAGGAAAAAATATTAATGCTTAAGTCTATGAACATTCATCGTAAAAAAAAAAAACACTTGAGAATTCTCAGCTGCCTGGGAAAGAGTACTGAACTGTAAAAAACCTGAACTCATGAAACCCCAATAGAGCTCTGCTCTGGAACAGACACCTTCAAAGATAATATATAGGTTTCAGCACTGCTCTCAGAGACACTATTGCTTCATTTTAGCCTGTTTCCTTAATCTCTGATGACACACCCTCATTTTATGATCGAGTACAAAAAAATGTTTTACAGATTGCTCCTTTAATTCCCCCATATTAGTAGTTTCCTGTCACTGCTATTAAAAGATCACTAGAAAGAGCACGGGTGTGAAGTAGTATATGGACTCAAAAGCTGTGACATCAACACGCTTTGAGCAACAAATATAAGCATTATTGCCCTTTTAATCTGTGACTGTTCTGCACTTTGCTTTTCTGGTGGTTACTTAAGTAACAAAGGTAAAGGTGTTACATACAGTTCAGAATCAGGTGTTCACTGTTGTGGCTGGTTTTATGTGGCTGATGGGATGTGTTTCGTCTTTATATCTCAGTGAATCACAGATGTTTTAAATATATAGAAGATTTTTTTCTGCAAAGTGGACTTAGAAAGAGATTCAATATAACATTTTTTATATTAAAAATAAAAGCAGCACTTGTTTTTACTCTACTGTGGAGCAGAATCCTAAACATTGAGTGATGTCACCTTGTGGAGAATATGAGGCTAACATTACTCATTCCATGTGGTGCTTTACATGCAAACATGGCTATCCTCTTAAAAACACCCCAGCTTGTGTGTTTGCTTTTTTTTTTGTACAAATTGTTTGCACCTAAGAGAGATTCATCTGTTCTCAGTAGTTTCTTATTTCTGTAGTTATAGGATTTATTTTGAAAAAATAAATGAATCCTTCAGCACTCACCCTACTACTAACTTGTATGCAAGCTGTCTAAACAAATGGAAAACTTAAATTAACTGAATACAGTTTAAAGAATCACATCGTAGAAGCTGATTGGTCTCTACAGGGCTGTCTGTTTATTAAACCTAATACCAGTCACAGGTTGGTTTATTAGGGATAAAACAAGAGGCTACATGGTTTAAATTTGAGGAAAAGAATGGTAGAGATAAGTAGGCAATTCAGTAATTAAGGAAGGCAAGCATGTTTAACCATCTCTACACATCACTTTAATGTCAAGTGTATTAAAGTTCGTCAAGTAACAAAACTGGTGCCTGTCAAATGTGTGTTTCATTTGAGTTTTGATGTACAGAGCTAGTATACAGGGCCATGTTATATTGATATATTCATGCTTCATATATTCTTGTATCTTCATTTGTGTGTATTCACCAACTCCTCCAGCTTTGACTGGTTGGACCCAGAAAACTCATCGACCTGCAGTAGCAACAAACAGGCAAAATTACAGTTCTGCTGCAAAGGAGCTAAGAATAAAAAGGAGTGCTTTTTCCAAAAGGCAAATCAAAACAAAAAGGGCAGTGTATTTAGAAGCATTTAAAAACAAATTTGCCACTTCCACCAGCCTACCTTTTTTCCACTCTTGTAGAAATGAAATGTTGGCATACATTTGATCTCACACGACTGAGCCACATCCTAAAAAAACCCAAGGAAAGTAAGACTCTTATTTGGTTGCTTAAAGGTGCAAACATAACACACATTGCACATTTCTTTCTTATTCAGCACTAGACTCATATTTCAACTGTGGGACAGTTTAAATGCACAGTGCAGATTAACGTAGCTAGTGACAAAACGTAGTGGGAGAATGAAAGCGTTGACAGAATTAAAAAAGACTAAATAAAATAAAAATACTGCCCTCTAGAGGCCTTTTTTTACTTAAAGGTTATATTCTTAACATGATTGAATTTAGTTATTTAGATACAGCTGCCTACAGTAGGAAAACAAAAAAGTGGCTAAAATATAGAAAGATCACTCACCTGTGCATCGTCTACATCTACCTTGAGGAAGACCACATTGGAGTATTTCTCAGACAGGCCCTAAAATAAGTAAATAAGTGACTTTTACATTTAATGGCTACAAACGTATATGTAATTCGCTGACTTAAATTACACTGCTAACAGTTGTAAAGAATTTTTAAATGTTTCTGAATGTTAAGTTATCTAAGCCTGACAACTGAACTGCTCAAAGAAAACTGCAACATAAAGCAAATTGAGAAAAAGCCCAAATAACAGGAGAGAGAGAAGGGAAAAGGGGAGAGAGAGAGAGAGAGAGAGAGAGAGAGAGAGAGAGAGAGAGAGAGAGAGAGAGAGAGAGAGAGAGGAGAGAAAAGAAACAAAAAAAAAAGAGCCTGCAAAAGCCTCTTGTTTGAAAAGTCAGAGACAACAGCTAATACTACTAAGGAATATACACGAAAGCAAGACCAAAAGTTCTTTAAAAAATATGCAATAAATCACAATATGACAGCTAATCATGAGTCAACACTAAAATTGTACTTGAGTACAAAAAGAAAACTTTACTTACTTTGTAGAATGGAGCGATGCTCTGACAGGGCCCACACCATGTGGCTGTGAAGTCAACCACAACCAGCTTTTCTCCTGCCTCAGTCAGAGCTTTGTCAAAGCCTTCCTGTAACAACATGAGAAATTTAACATTCTCCAAAAACAATAGTGGTCATTTAGTCTGAATTAAATTATCAGTAGCCATTCCTAAATGGTTGTGCTCAACATGAACAAATTATATGAGCAAAAGATATCAACTTACATTTATGCTGCTATTTAAAATGTAACTACAGCTATGGCTTCGTTTCACCCACACCGTTGTTTATATTGCTTTTAATTTAACATACAAATTGAAATAACGAAATGACCTTAAATGTCATGTGACATTTTATGGATTCCCAAATGCTTCAGCATCAACAAGTCCTTTCAAAAGCCTCAACAAGTCCTGTATCGTATTTGCGTTTTTTAAAAGCTTAGTTAAATAAACATGAAGTTAATAATACCCAAAACAACATAAAAGGCAACTCCCATGCGTGTTTAACAATATATAGGGCGCGGACTATTGGAATAAAAAGGTTGGGGGCGGAATTTTCCGTTCTGCCTTAAACATCACAACAGTTCCATTCGTCTGCATTAGGTCAAGCTCGGGCGCGAAAATGCACCCTATACTACATTTAAGGTGGAACGAAAAATTCCAAGCAGGGGTAGATAACTTCCGCGTTGTTGCCTGTATGTGCCCGTATGAGTTAGCTTTAGCAGTATAGCGCCATCTATATCAAAGCCGACATTGCCCAAAACGTTTTTGTAAAAAGCATCTCAAATATTTAACGTTAATGTTATTTCGGAGCCTCAGTTCTAGTATTGTGTATTAACAGAATAAAGTTCCGTTTTAAACAACTTATTGTTTCTAGTGTGCAGTTTAAACGTTGGTGTTTAAAGGCCTAGTGCACTGGTCAGCCCCACTGCTAAATACCGTTATTTCGGGGCTAACAAATCGCCAAACAAATCCAGAGCCTTTTCCTGAGAGTTAAAATTATTTAACCGAAGACAAAATAGTTTAATCGCGGCTTTGTATAGATTACATAGCTAGTTAGCTATATGGGACCGGGTTGAGAAATATATCTGAATAATTCCACAGACTAACAAACGCTTGCCTTCGCGTAGTGTTTTGTATGATGATAATAATAAATCATTATTATAAATAAGTGTTTTAGATTTGAAAACTAAGAATTAACCTTTGCTAGCCAGGCGCCGCATTAAAAACACCAAGTTAACGGTAACCCAGCGTAAACACGTGTCCTCCGCCACTAGTGAAAAGCTTCTGCTTTACAGTTCATAATAAACACACTTTGAAGCCAATATCTCGTTAGATTTGTGCCCATTACCTGATCCTCAATGACGATGATCATAGTGGCGACTTGATATTGACTAAAAAGGCAAAGGAAACCTTCCTCTTGTAGCTGTCCTCTCTCTCTCAGTGGTGTCCTCTACTGTGGTCCCACTCCAGTCTGCAACACTTGGACATCTGGCGCGTGTTGATTAAACCCCTGCCCCTATGGGAGCAATCACTAAATCTCTCTAAAAACACTTTAGCTCTGCATCTTCCCTGCAATATTTGCAGTCATTATAACAACTGAAGCCTACGGTATATCTGTGCTGCCTGTTTTTTTTTTTTTTTTTTGAAATATCGAATACAATAATGCTTATGGTTAAATTTAAAGAGGAAAAGTCAGGAGGTTGCAGCCATATACATTCTGACAATGTGAACCACACAAAAAATTAAGAATACATACATTATTATAAAATAGCTGCAATTCTAAGTTTTCCTACTCTGCAAACAGTTAAGTCTTCGCAACTTGTAGATTAGGTTTAGAACTTAATAACAAATATTGTACCAAATCTCCACAAAAACAATTTGTTGGAAAACTAAAGAAATATGTCTCTCTGGCCAAATGAAATGTTTCTCTTTGAATCATTTTAGCACATGAAAAATGAAGATAATCTTCAGTAGCAGTTTAAATTAACAGTTTTTCAAGAATCTTCATGCATGCATTCATTCATTTTCTGTAATCACTCCATGTAGTTCAGAGTCAAGGTGGGTGTGTTGCATAACCTGTACCATGGGTGCAAGGCAGAAACACACCTTGGACAGGGCGCCAGTCCATCACAGGGCAACACACACTCCCACGCTCACAGCTATGGACACTTTTGCATAGCCAGGCTACCTACCAACATGTGGTACCAACCAATATGTGTTCAGTTAGGACATTTGGATAAAGAGGGTTTTTTTTTCTGACCCAAATTGTGGCTTAGCTTTTGTATTATTCTCAAGATTGTATCAGACACATTTCCACTTACTTTGACACGTGGCTTTGGGTAATTTACCACAAGAGTAAGAATTTATAAAATACATGAATCACACCCTTTCAAAGAATTTAGGATAATATTTTTATAAATTAAATTTCAACTCAATAATTTACCTGTGGTGATACAATATTTGTCATGAGTCTCAGAATAGGCCAAAAAAAAGCAGAGAATATAGTCCTCAGATTGACTTTGGGAACCACTTCATTAGACACACTGACTGGAGAGGTTCCCCTTAGAAACTACAACAGGGATTTTATCTTTTATTACACCACATTCAGAGTTTATTTGCCCACAAAACACTTCTCACCACATACTCACAGAACAAACCAAAATAGTTACTAACAAAATATCAAAATTTCCTGTAGTCTTGCACTTGTTCTAGATTTTTCTGAACCCCACTTTGAGATCCAATGATCTAAGGACTGTTTGGAAAAGAACCCGTAGATGATGAAACAAATGGTCGTCTGATGAGAGGTTCAATTCCTGCTTTTCATCTCTCATTTGAACTACGTCTGGTTTGCAATGAATGAGCAGGTTGCCAAGGACACCACTCCTAAATGAGATTCTAGCCCAAGATGTGAAGCAGAGAACATGCAGAACAACCAGGAGTAGACCATAAAGTACACTCATTGTCAATGCGGTCCCATTAGAATGATGTGTGTGAATGAGACTCATCCACCCACGCATAAACACAACTGAATGCAAAAGAACAAGGAGGGTTTATTAGTACATTTATTGGAACTCACAAAGGATTCATTTAATGTGTAAGTAATCAAAACAATAAAACCACATGTGATACGGACACATGATCACACCAGTAAAGCCCAGCTTTCATAAAGTAATTCTTTACAGCACAGTGGACCAATACACAAAATTACAAGATATATCATTAAAATTATTATAACACGTTTCTACAATGAGAAAAGTAACCCAAATATGACCTAGTAATTTCCATACTGAGAGCCATATACTGCTCCCTTCCCTATGTCCCTTTGATTTTCCTGTTACATTTATCCTGTTCAGTGGCATTTCATTAGTTCCTATTCAATAACATGTTAATCACTTTCTTTGAACACTGATGCAAAATTCATGAGAATGGTGATGAGATGGGTTATAATGGGACCTATAACTATAATTAGGCAGTGCTCTTTGAAGTCTTTTTGTATTGTGCACTACCCAGATGCTCTCTCTCTCTCTCTGTCTCTCTCTCTCTGGACTCTTGAAGCCATTGCAGTGCTTGAGTTCTCAGTGTGTGACCAAAAATCCTTCTGTATATTTACAACTGCTTATTAATCGCTTATGTGTTGATACATGGCCTGGTAAAACACCACACTACATATCAGATACTTTACTTATTACTTCCTTAAAACCCACATTACAAATCGGATCAAGACCAAATTGAATAGACACTTTAAAGTTAACTTAAATGGGAAAGAGCCAATGCTATGGCCTTTAATGCATCTCCAAAAAATATTGTTTTGTTTTGTTTTTCATGTAAAATTCCATAAAATAATAAAAAATACAGACAAACTATAAAAAACATATCATTAAAACAAAGTATAAAAATCTAAACTATCCTAACTGGGTTCTGTGGTTTAACCAACAGATAATCTATCTGGGCAAGATGGTTTTTAAATAATAATAAGATTCAGTTCCATCTTAAACATGGGGTTCAGCAAACAATCAAAAGTATACAATTTTCTCCTTAACACCAATCTAGCTAACATGTTTACGTCTTCAGTTTTTAATATAATGAAGATTAAGGATTATTGAAAAATATGTCACTTTCAGAACTTTATTACCTATATTTCTGTTAAAACACCACCCATCTCAGGGTGAATCCCTGTTCATCAGTGGTCTGGACCTCTAAAGTGCAATCACTGAACAGCTGTTATGATGGCAAATCATCCTGGGCAGGTACTGATAAGGTATATGTATATTTAAGTAATTGATTCCATCAAGAATTCCACGGTGGTGCAGCAGGTAGTGTCACAGTCACACAGCTCCAGGGGCCTGGAGGTTGTGGGTATGATTCCCGCTCTGGGTGACTGTGAGGAGTTGGTGTGTTCTCCCTGTGTCCACGTAGGTTTCCTCCAGGTGTTCCGGTTTTCTCCCACAGTCCAGAAACACACGTTGGTAGGTGGATTGGTGACTCAAATTGTGTGTGTTGCCCTGCGAAGGACTGTCGCCCCCTCCAGGGTGTATTCCCGCCTTGCGCCCAATGATTCCAGGTAGGCTCTGGACCCACCGTGACCCTGAACTGGATAAGCGCTTACAGATAATGAATGAATGAATTCTGAATGAATTCAAGTACATATTCATTTTTTTTTTAAATAATTAACCAGCAAGGTGATTATGTATCCCTTTTTTTTAAATATGAAAACAAATCACTGTAGGGAACGCTTTTCTGGACCTTTTCTGCAGGCACACTCTGCAAAATTAAATAAAGTTAAATTAATGTGTGGTAATGTTATGTTCTGGTTTATTTAAAACATGATTTAGTAGTAAATGTTTTGTATTTTTTACTTTTATTATTTATTTGTACACATTACTTGTTTTCACTGTCAAATCATTAAAAACTGCCATTTCTATGTGTGTAAGAAACCTTTACAATGTGTCTATCTCTGAGGAATTTTCAGTGTTCTCCCTGTGTCTGCATATGTTTTCTTACAGGTATCACTTTCACAGTACAAGGAGCTACAAAGGGTATTTGGAGCGAAGTTATAGAAGAACTAAGTTTGTTTTTTACCTTCACACTGACACATCTCTTAAATATATGGTTCTGTAAGTGGTTCTATAGGTGTGAAAGTTATAGTGAATTATTGAATAAATGAAGGAATTAATGAAAAGATTTTAGCTTTAATGCTACTTGGTTATCAAAAAGAAAATGTATGTAATCGTCTATCTATTCTTAAGATGCTTCATTTGTATCCAGCTGCAGAAGTGCGAGTCATTCTGATTGGAGTTTACTCATATACGTGATGACGCAGAAGACGTGCATGTCGAACTGTTTGCCTTCTGTTCGATTCCACAAATGTAGGAGTCGACTCCAAGCGAGGTGAATCAATTGAGTCGATTCCACAAAATTTTCTGGACCCAACAAATAAATAAATAAACCTTTCCTTACAATTTTACAATTATAATTTTATGTCCCCCTTCAAGTAAAAAAAAAAAATACTTGATTTAAGCAATGCAATCTGGGAAGCTAAATTCAACATACATACATTTAATCATTGGAGTACTAAATGGAAATTAATATATTGAAAAGTAAACTTTTTAGAGACTTTACTTTCCAGACCGAGACTACCCCTCCTTTCCAATCATAAACCAAACAAATGTGTAGTGTTTTGATGTAATTACATCTAATAAAACTAAAAAACTAAACACTATACAGCTTTATTCTGACAAAAATAAAATGTCAGTGGCTGTTTGTGTAATTATGATATCACGTCACTAAATAAAAAGTTATAGTACCACTTTATAAATAATTACGTAGGTTTATTTCAGTTTTCATAGAAGGCTTATGTAGGTGTCGTAAAATTTTAATCACTGCCCGACCATAAATTGTGGTGGATTCATCTTGAGGGTTCTATATCTCTTTGAAATCTCTACTACTTAAGATGAAAACATCCATGTAAGTTGGGGCCAGAGTCGTCTTCAGGTTTGTCCTATATGTCTCTCATCTGATATGACCTGAGACTGCGTTGACTAGACTGAAGGTAAATGTGACCGATTTCGTCTTAATATGTTGGAATCGACTCTTTTTGGAATCGACTCCCATCTCTACCTGTGCCACGCACACAAGAGTTCCAAAAGAATCGAAACGTTAGAGATTCTATCGTTCGTTTATGCCATCATTACAAAATACCCATGAAAACAGTTGTTCGTTTTAAACTAAAGATTGCTTACAACAACATAACTGCTTTTTGTAGTGTTTTACCCTTTTTTTAAAGCCTACGGCTACGAGAGAAAGATTGCAGCCCAAGTGTTCCCGACGGTTTCAGTAAAAACTGGATTGGACTTGGTAAGTTAAAAATTGTACTGTTTAAAGCGCAGATAAAATGTGTAATATATGCGTGTATATGTACTTGAATGAAAGGTGCTCAAGAATGGCTGTTATATGTAAGAAATTAAGGCTTGATTCTTATTGTCTAATTCTAATTGTCTGTTCCACCTTAAGTTGTGCAGCAGTTAACTGTTAGATGTGCGAAGCTGGTGATGGCTTCTTCGCCAGGTTCTTATTCAAGTTTTTTGTTCCACCTTAAACGATGCTTGATGTGCCAGTATCTAACTACTGCACCATTTAAGGTGGAACAGGGAATTCTAATGAGAAGCCACTTCTAGCCTAGTTGTAAAGGTTTTGTAGAGGACGACGTGGACTTTATGGGCATTAATTATTTTTATAGACATGTATTTGCATCGAAAAAATGTTTTTGTGAACAGACAGGTTTATTTTATTTGATGACTTTTTTCATTCTGTACTGCACACAGCGACGCTGGAGACAAAATGGCGAACCATTCCACTGAGCTCCAGGACAAACTGCAGACTTTAACAAGCTGAAAATTCTGATCTTCACGGAGGGAGTTTCAGCGTGATAATTTCACGTTATGGACTCTGCTGTGGGACAAAAACCTCTGTCTGGGTTTCTACACGGCTTAAAGGGACATCTGAGCTTGATCTGGCTAATTGAAACTTAGTCTTCTCCTGGTTCAGTGCTGAGTGCTGTTTTCATACGGTGCATTTTTATTTATTTATTTTGGTTTATGTTCTATTTGAGTATTTTGTATTGATGAAATGTTTAAGGTTGTTTACCTTGAGATAAAATAACAATAAGCACTTTTATGTAAAGAGGAAGCACATTCATTCCCTAATATTTCAAAATGCATTAATCTCAGAAGTACATATGATTCCAGCTTTACATGTCGATAAGACTTAAAAGTTTAAAACAAAAGTAAAACCACCATTTTCACACATTAGCTATTACTGTTTGTTTTAATTGACTAAGAATAACAGCTGTATTTTACAACATTTAACTAAAACTAATCGAAACAAATCTATTAGCATTAAATAAGTCAATGCTTTTGTTTTTTTGTGCACATCAGCCACTTTAAGTCTCACATCCTTCAACTCTGAAAACCAGCAAGTGACAGCTGCTCTCAGAAGTATCTGATAGTATTACTTTTACAGACACCAACACTCACACAAGCAACTGTCTAAACACACATTTGCAACCTTGCAGGTCCATTCTTATGTTCCCAAAATGTCTAAACGATGTATTTCTGAAGAACTTAGATATAAAGTAGTTCACTTGCATAAGAAAGGGGACAGTCAAAGAAAAATAAGTGAAAAAACAGGAGTTTCCAAAACAGGAGTTCAAAAGATTATTGAAAGGTATAAAGAAAATGGGACTCCTAATGACCGGGCAAGAACTGGACGACCACCAAAACTGTCTCCATCAGATAAATGGTACTTGAAGGTTTCATCTTTGATGGATATGAGGAAATCGAGCACTACTCTTGCTGCAGATCTGAAAATGTCCACAGGAGTTTCTGTGCATCCTTCCACTGTAAGAAGGCAACTTCATGCTATGGGTAAAGGAAGTTCATCTGTGAAGCGGCAGCTGCAGAGAAAAGCAAAGACCAAAAAGAAGAAAAAGACTAAAAAGAAAGAGAAAAAAATAAAGGAAGAACAAGAAGCAAATTCAGAGCAGAAGACTGAAACCAAACAGACATCAGAGCCCCAACCTCAGTGAATGTGTTTGGGATTACTTGGATTGGGAAAAGCAGAACAGGCATCCAAATTCTAAGACTGAATATAGAGGACTGGAAAACATCCTTGTGGATTTCTATGAAAAGCTGAAATCAAGTCTCTTGAAAAGCTGTAATAAACAAATGGTGGCCATGCAATCCTGAAACTATTGACATTATATTTAGCTGTTGATGCTTCTGTGTAATGTTCTGTGAGAAATGTTATCTGTATTGTTTTCCAGATGCAGATAAAAGATTAACTTGTACTTAATGGTAATTTGGAAAGTAACTAAGAAAATGAGTACTGTAGATTATTGTTTTAAATATATCAGCACAGCTCTACACTAAACCTAAATATAAGGATTTTGAATCCTTCTAAGTAAAACATACAGTACCACAGCCTAGGTTTTAAACCTATAACTTAACTACACTAAACCATTTTAAAATATAAATAATAATATTAACCTGTAAAAAGAGTTATATTAATTAAATGGACATTAGTAGAATAAAGTACTTACCTGTAAGCACTTCAAACAAACGTACACTTGTTATTCATTCTTTTATATGTTCTTTGCTTAATTTATTTTTCTTGCCTAAGTGTATTTGACAAGGATACTGAATCAACTGACATTTTTTACACAATATAATTTGCATAGTTTACCTATTGTCTCTAGTTTTAATTGCTCCTGCTTTACCACACTTTCACCCTGTACTGTACATGTCTGTACTCACCTATAGACTTATGTAGCATCCATTTTATTTATATATGCAGCAGTATCACCATTTATTTTGGCAGAGAAATGGCGGACTGTTTCTCAGAAAATTAAAAGGGTATGATGTAACCAAAACGTATTTTATAAGTTCTAATTGACAAGGCATATATAGACCTTGCAGGTCTGTGCCGGATAAATGAAACGGATGTTACTTTGGTCATTATTTCATAGGCTTGTAAAAAAAAAAAAGTGCAATGTTTATTTGTCAGTGATGTGCTTGGTTTTATCCCTTGCTTGTGTTAGTCCTGTGTGCCTGAGTTGCAAGTATTTGAACAGCACCAATAAAGCTGCTCTGCATGTGAATATTCTGCCAAGTTTGCAGGTCTTACACATTGTTACACATCGTTGTCTTATGCACAGTGGGCAGGGCATGTTGTTTTGTGATAGAGGCACTGCTAAATCCCAGTAAATTCATAATAATAATAAAACACATGTAATCTACTGAAAAACATCTACAGTGTATTTACAAAGGATGAAATATTATTTGACTAACCTATCTGGATACACTACTGGAGATCAGGTCTTGCTGCCACACAGTTCCATTGACCTGGGTTCAGTTTTCAGTTTGGGAAACTGTGATGAGTTGCACTGGTTTCCTCTGGGTGCTGTTTTCCTCCCAGAGGTAGGGAAATTGGCATTGTGAAATTATCCACAGATGGGAGAGTGGCCATGTGTGTGTGCATAATGCTGATATGGACTGATATATTGTCTAGGCTGTTCCTGCCCAACGCAAATAAATACTACAATAATACATCAGTGTCACTGCATGCTGAGAATAATCTACCATCTAAATAATACTTGAGTACAGAGAGCATAGGAACCAGAAGGTCATTTTTAATATATTAATGTAGGTGTATCATATATCGTCCTGATTTACTCCCCCTAATTTTCACCTTTTTTCTGAACCTAATGTCTTATCTGATAAAATACACATCCCAATGCGAATTAAACTCATATTCAAAGGAGAGGTGGAAGACACCGCCACCGGAGCCTCAACCTCGGGAAATGATCAGTGTACAATATGTATGGAGTCGAGTTCAAATTTTGGTGTCGACTCTTGCTTCCTAAATGCTGAGAATCGGCTCCTAAGAATAGACTCCAGTTCAAAGTACTACCAGTGACCGGTAGAAGCTGAAGTTTAAATCTGCACAATGAATTATTTAAAAACGAGTGATTTGGTGAGTTAGTCTATTTTTTTCTTTTGTGCAAATGTTGCTGGTACTGTTTGAAACAAACAAATATATGCAATACGTAATTATCGAATTCTCCGTTCCACCTTAAATAATGTAGCAGTAAACAATTAACTGTATAAAACTTAGCTGTTACCCATTTGCTATGCTTTTCTTTGTGTTTTGTTTAGGATTGTTTTATATTGTTGCACCCTATAATAGTAGTTATAAACATGTGCTTAAGGTACTTTTGAAGTGCACGTTTTAAGGTGGAACGGGAAACAGGAAGCAGCCTCGTTATAAAAGTATTCCAGTAAAGGAGAATAACTCTTTGGACAAGTACTGTTTTTTTTAAGTATATTAAGTTATATTATGGCTGTGTTTTTGATAAGTCATTTTTCTCTTCTTTGATTTGTATCTCCATTCTGTACTGCACACAGAGTCATAATCATCATCATACTGGACATAAACTCCACTGAGCTCCAGGACAAACTGCAGACTAACGATCTGATCTACAAGGAGGGAGTTTAACGCTTATAGATCTGGGTGTCTGCATGGCTTAAAGCGATAACATGGTCGGTTTGAAAAATATAAATTCCTGTTCATTTTTTTCATCATGAATTACCATTTTGGTGTTTTTGCTGGTTTTGGTTAATTGCGGGAGAAATGGACCGTGTTGAACACCTGAGTGACTTTGACAAAGGCCAAATAATTATGGCCAAACAACTGGGAAAGAGCATCTCGGAAACTGTGAATCTTGTGGGGTGCTCCTCCACAGCAGTGATCAGCACCTACATGGAGTGGGAGTGGTCCATGGAGGAACAATGCACAAACCAACATAGCCTTCCAGAAGTTGTAACTGAGAACTGTAAGGTCAAAAAGGAAGAAATGAATACAGAGATAGAGACAAAAAGAAAGAAACCAAAAAGAAAGAGACGTAAATAAATGAAGAACAAAAACCCTGTTGGGAGCAGAACATCATAACTGAACAGAGCCCAGATCAGTAACCTGTGTGAAGTTGCTACATGGACTGAGGAGCAGAAAATGCAACCCACTTCATTCATTATCTGTAAGCACTTATCCAGTTCTGGGTCACAGTGGGTTCAGAGCTTACCTGGAATCATTGGGCGCAAGGTGGGAATACACCCTGGAGGGGGCACCAGTCCTTCACAGGGCAACACACACATTCACTCACTCACACCTACGGGCACTTTTGAGTCGCCAATCCACCCACCAATGTGTGTTTTTGGACTGTGGGAGGAAACCGGAGCACCCAGAGGAAACCCATGCAGACACGGGGAGAACACACCAACTCCTCTGCAACCCATTTTTAAGTCTCAGTATGGAGGAGTGGAACAGAATCTGAAACAACTCTCCCAAAATTAATTTTAAAAAGGCAAAGATTCAGGGGGTGAACACAATACTGAAGCAATTTATCTTTTTTTTTTTGTGGATGATTGTATACTTTTCTATTAAATTTATACTTGTATATTTGTAAGAATTTATTTCCTGTCTTTTATGAGTTGAATATTTATTTTACTGTCTATTGTAGTAAACAGCAGAAATGACTGCTTTCTTCTACAATTTATTGCACAGATTTCATAAATGATTTTAGTTCTTAACATTGTAAGGTCACTTTTACTGGTTTTTCAAACGCAATACAATAAAATTTTACGAACTCTGTATTTTACTGAAGAATTATAGAAACAATACTAAATTACATTTCTTAATGAAAGCATTCTGTTGGAGCAGAACACCCCTCCAAACAGCTGTGAACCTGTAAAGTGTGGGTCTGGAACGCCAGACTTGAGCCTTGAGGTGCTATGGGCTTAATTCAGCGAAACACATGAGGGGAGGTGTCTATCTGATGACACCCTGTGAAGAGCTAGTGATGTCAGTATACGTCCTCAAAGAGAAATAGACCCATGGTCACCATTCCTGAACATGAAAATGAAAAATGAATGTGTCACTAAATGTGCTAGCATATTTATAATTTGGGTTTGGTGGAATAAGCCTTTATAAAGACAAATAATTGTAAATTTCAATTGTCATTAAAGGCTGGTGTAATACCTTTCCAAAAGTGAAATATGTTTAGCATAGGTGCCCTGTGAAGGACTGGCACCCCCTCCAGGGTGTGTTCCTGCTCTGTGCCCAGTGATTCAGTGTAGGCTCCGATTCGACCGTGACCCTGAACTGGATAAGCGGTTACATACAATGAGTGAGTGAATGATTTAGCATAGGTACAAGTAATTTTGAGCTTAAATCTCTGTTGCACTTTTGCCTACCTGGAATCATTGGATACAAATCCCCTGGAGGGGGCGTCAGTCCTTCACAGGGCAACACACACACTTTTGAGTCGACAATCAACCTACTAAAGTGTGTTTTTGGACTGTGGGAAGAAACCGGAGCACCTGGAGGAAACCCACGCGGACACTGGGAGAACACACCAAACTCCTCACAGACAGTCACCCGGAGCGGGAATCGAACCCACAACCTCCAGCTTCCTGGAGCTGTGTGACACTACCTGCTGCGCAAACCGTGCCGCCCCCGCTATAAACAGTATGTTACAAATAAACAGATATAAATGCTTTTTTGTTCCTGACTAAGCCTCAGTCAACACAGACGCTATGGTTGTATTTACCCCAGATCAGTTTCTGTTAACGCTAGATAAACGGGTTCATGTTTCACAGTAAAATTATTTTTAATTCTTATTTAGTTTTAGAACTGTGGCTCCTATGGTTTTCAGTCTCTCCACCATTGTGTATTACAACCGTGGTGTACTATGCGCGACGTTCTGCGCAGGCGCAGTCAAAATCGGGTAGCGGTTCAAACCAAGTGAGTCGACTCCTGTTTCTCAAATGTCGAGAATCAGAGAATTGTGTCTTTTGAGAATCGAATCTGTGTTCAAAGCACTACGAGTGACCGGTGGAAGCCCACATCTTCACAACAATTTCAGAAAAACTGGACTGGTTTGGTGAGTTAGTCTTACTTTTTATTAAAAAGACTGAACCTGGTTTTGTTTCAAACCTATGATATATTCTGAAGAATATACGTATCTATATGTATATTTGTAAAAACTGCTCTAAGGGGGCGGTGGTATGTACAAAACCACGTTTGAATTTTACGTTCCACCTTAAATGGTGCAGCATTTAACTCAGAGACGTATAAAGTTTTTGCTTTGGCAGTTTCTTATTTAAATGTTTTTGTTCCATCTTCAATAGTACTTGAGGCTTTAATATTTTTGATGTAACTGCTGCACCATTTAAGGTGTAACGGAAAGGTCGACAAAGAAGCTACCTCCAGCCTCTGTATAAAAGTCGTGTAAAACTGAATATTGACTGTGTATGTGCATTTTATCTATAGGTATGTATAATTACAACACGACCCTGGTTTTGATAACAGACCGGCTTCACTTCTTTGATTCGTCTCTCCTTTCTGTACTGCACACACCGACGCTGGAGACAAGATGGCGAACCACTCCACTGAGCTACATGACAAACTGCAGACTCTAAAAATCTGATCTCCAGGGAGGGAGTTTCACCCAAGTCCTGATAACCTCAGTGGATTTAAGAGGACAGTCTTAGATTCTGCATAGCTTAAATAGACTGGTTTATAATCATTGGGTTTATTGTGAGTAAATAACTGTATGAGTTTAAGGTAATAAAAAGCATCCTGGTATCTACTACAGTAAGCAAACCATCAACATGTTGGACGCAGGAGAAATGGACAGTTGTGAAAACTTGAGTGACTTTGACAAAGGTCAAATAATTATGGCCAGAGAACTTGGTCAAAGCATCACAGAAACTGCAAGGCTTGTCGGTTGCTCCACTTCAGCAGTGATATGCACCTACAGAGAATGGTCCCTGGAAGAACTTGGCACAAACCAGCATAGCCGTTCTGAAGTAGAAACTGTGGGAAATGAGAAAAGTAAGGACAAAAACAAAGAAAGAAGAAAAAGAAAGACAAAAGTAAAAGAAGAACAAGAAGACTGTTCGGACCAGAACACAGTAACTGAACTGAGTGTAGATGCCAAACCTAAGTGATGGTGCTTGGGATTACCGGGATAATGAGGAGCATTAAATATAACCAACTTATAAGACTCAACATTGGGGAATGGAAAACATCCCTGTGGATTTATTTTAGAAACTAAAATCAGCTCTTGCAAAAAGCAAAATGTGGACACCATGTAGTAAATAAGACAATATCATAGCTTTCAATGTCATTCAGTGGCCATTTTGATTGAACGTTCAGTAAATGAAAGTGCGGTCCCTGACTTAACTGTAGATTGTTAATCTCTAAAAGAATAATGAATGATCTTCATAAGCCTATTATAAATGAAACATACCTTACACTAGCTCAGTTGTCCAACTATAACTAAATTAAACTGAAATATATAAAAATAATTTAAGTCCATATTTTAAAAAAAGGTCTTGTTTGAATATTTTCAATCAAGCAAGTACTTAAATTGTAAGCACTGAAAATGAGTACTTGTACAGCAGAAATTATTTTGTTCCCAAATTACACAGAGGTTTCATGGAAGAATATAGAAATGCTTTACATTGTTGAAGACAGTTTCGCTGTTGTGGCCCATTTAAATGCAAAAGACAGTTGGCCAACATTAGAGCTTTGCAAAATTAGTACTCAAAATATGCTAAATGGTCAAACGTATGTGTAATATCTTTATAAAAATGTTCAAGGAAAATATTTAAGTAATTGAAAAAGGCAGTTTAGTAGTTCATGGGAAAGTCACTAGAAAATAATGCTGGAAACTGTGGTCAAAGATAGATCCAATGATTGTCCTACATTATAATATATACATGGCCATAATTTTCACCCACAGAATAATGTACTTCTAACTCCCCCAATGATGAAGTTTTTTAAAAGTTTTTTAATGATTTGGCAGTAAACCTTGTTCCAATTTTTGTATTATTTGTGCAATAAATGTTACTGTAAATGCATGTATTTTATGGGGCTATAATTTTTAGAATGTAATAAAAGGGTGAACACGTATAAATCCTAATATATCGTACTGGATCACTGAAAACGGGGATTGGTTGGGTCATCAGTAACACTGTTGTGTGTTTTTGTGGTGTGACTCAAAAAGAATTTGAAACATAACAGAAAAAGTGACATTTTAATGTACCAAACACATGCAGTAGCACACTGTGGTAATGTAGATTTTTTTCTCATTCAAAGCCACATTCTGAAACCAGTCATAAAGTCATAAGCATTTATTAAATAGAATCCAGTGATTGACCATCTACTCATATTTATGACATTTTCTGTAAGGAAATGCCTGATTAGAGGTTTTAGATTGTAATTGCACAAAATTAGATACATTTGATCAGACTTCAGAGCACTACTGATTATTAAGCTATATTTAAAATGCCCCAAAAATCCTTGAATCTTACTAAGGCCACCATTCAAGAACTTGCTTGGAACCTCCTAATGCCCTTTTCTTGGCATTTGAATGTCATCAGGCAAAGCGAATTCATCAAACTCTGTTCATCACAAACACTACAAAGTTTACAATTTTCAGTCGCCCCCCCACTTGTTCAGATGACAATTTGAGTCAATTTAAGACAGCATCTGTAAAGCAGATTCTTTTGAAAAGTACAGCTGAGGCTCAGCAGTGTTTAACAGCTGACTGAAAAAGGCAGGATGGTTATACTGTGTTGAGGTGTAAATGTGTAGGTATATGTGCATTTTATTTTATGGATTTGTTTATATATTATATTTACATTAATCCTACAAATGTAAGCCTACCCTTGGCTACTGGAACCCCATGTGGGTTTCTATCTACATAGTGCATGAAAATAACACACATCTCTTCCAGTGTGCTATAGCATTTACTTCGGTATAACCACACATGCATTATTAGCAAATGCATGAACATAATTGCTTAAAACTAAAAGTGTCTGATTATGCCACTCCTTCACATAAGTGCAGGTTTGCCTGATTGGTTGTCCAGCCAAAGAACTGTTCCATAAACTGAAAGCATAAAATCCAGTAGATTTTTAAACATATGAAATAATATTCAAAACCAAAACAGACATTCCACATTCCTAAGTCAACTAGAAGTGCCACCTATTCAATATAAGGTACAGGTTTTAGGCTGAAACAGCTGGATTGGATATCAGAGGGGAAAAATGAATCCAATCATATAACAAATCTATCCACACGGTATGGTACTGTGTTATTAGCTGTTTCTTCCTTGTAGTAGTAAAGTGAGCATGTGTTTGAGCTGTCTGATGCTGATATGATTCTGATATTACTGTAGATATCTAATTAATTTTTTAATAAGTCTTCCAAATCACAGCAACCCTATTTATTCCCAAAATAAAAACAGCTTAAACCAATGGGCAACTGCTCTCCATCTGGCAATTCTGCATACAAACTTGACTAAGGGAGATCAACCTTGCTTTTAGAGAAATTGCAGGCAAACACCTTTTAGAAGCCATGACTTTTGACATAGCATTGATTTCAAACTGGATTCTAAGTTTGTATCTTGAAGCAAATATGTAAATATTAAATATGTCTTGTGCTAATTTACGTCTGTATTGATTGGTCTGTAAAAAAAATCTGTTAAACCGATGAAGACTTTTTTAAACATGCACTATGTGTGAACTCAATGTGTAAACGACAACCTTTACTGTTAGCTTTGGGCAGTTAGAGTGGTTATATTATGTATGACTGGTGTTTATGTGGTATTACTGCTGGATTTTAGAGCAGTCAGGGTGGGTTTTCTCCATATTTGCTGTGCTTCCTGGGTCTCTCCAGCCACTGAAGGCTTTCTCCAGGTACAAAGCAGTAGCCAGAGAAAGCCGGTCCTGCAGCTTTCCTGTCACAAGCTGGAGCCCCAGAGGCAAGCCTTCCATGCTGAGCCCCAATGGACACTGTGTTACTGGCAAACCCAGGATGTTAAAAATCCCTGCAGAAAAAGAGGGAGATTGAATGAGAAGAGGGTGATGCAGACTGAAGGCAAAATAGACTCAGTGAAACTGTCAAAAAAAACAACAACGATCATGTATTTCCAAAAGTGGTGACTTCACAAGAGAATGCAAACATGACCAGAATTTATTGCAAAGAAAAGGAAAGAGTCTTTCTGTTGCTTTTATACTGGTCCAAATAGCAGATTATGAACTCAACTGATGGTGAAAAATTAATATTAATAAAAAGGGAGAACATTGTTTTCTTTGGACATTGACAAAAACAATAAAAATACACAATATACATACAAATACACAGTTAAAGAATGAAACAGTGTTGGGTTGAATGGGTTTGAAAAGGACAAGTCCCTAAACTGTGCTTCACTGAAACTCCAGACAAAGCCAGATCCAAGCTCTTCTAATGATAACCACAGAATCCGGAAAACTCACCTGTATAGGAGAAGTTAAAAGGAGTAAATATGGGGTGATGGTGTTTAGGAGCGAGTTGGGGGTGAGAGGGGTACAACATAACACCGTCTGTGCCCAGCAGCTCTTCAAGGTCTCTCTGCAAACTCTCCTTCTGCTGCAGGATAAACTGAGATGGCTGTGAACTTTGGAACATCTCCACCAGCGCCAGCCCTGAGAAACAGTTGATTCAATTAGAATACCCAGAGGCAGATAAAGAGAATCGGAAGGTTTGAAGAGGAGCTGTGATGATACGTTCATGCCCTTCATTCTCTCTTTATTTTTTATTACTTTTGTTAATTATTCAACCCTATTTCCTTTACTATAAACTGGAATTACATTAATATCTCAAAAGAGCATTTTTAAAATACTAAAATGTACACAGTCATTCAGTGAGAACAGGTGTAAAATGCTCCCCTACAGAAAGGCTTGTTAAAGAGAATTGTTCACAGTGGCGATGATAGAAATCAGAAATTAGTATATTAGAGTTACAAGCCCAGTTCCTGATGCCTGATTCAGATTTATGATATGATTTATCAGAACAATAGCTCTGAGATAAATTTTTTTTGGGTCTAAATGCCATTTATGGAGAAAAGGTAGGGGCAATGTACTATAAGACAGAATCATCTAATTTACAGGTTCATTTGTTGTCTTAAATAGTTCATAAATTGCATATAAATTTCAGTACAATTATTTGTTCCTATCACAACATAAACATTTTGTTGTCAGTAATTTACTCTAAGGGCGGCACGGTGGCACAGCAGGCAGTGTCACACAGCTCCAGGGGCCTGGAGGTTGTGGGTTCGATTCCTGCTCTGGGTGACTGTCTGTGAGGAGTATGGTGTGTTCTCCCTGTGTCTCCTCCAGGTGCTCCGGTTTCTTCCCACAGTCCAAAAACACACATGGGTAGGTGGATTGGCGACTCAAATGTTTCTGTAGGTGTGAGTGTGTGTCTGTGTTGCCCTGTGAAGGACTGGCGCCCCCTCCAGGGTGTATTCCCGCCTTGCACCCAATGATTCCAGATAGGCTTTGGACCCACCGCGACCCTGAACTGGATAAGGGTTACAGATAATGAATAATTTACTCTATAATGCACAATTTTCCAATGAAAGGTTGCATTAAAATCAATCCATATTATTTCTGATTTTCAATTTGGCACACTAGGAACAAGGTCAGTAATTGTGTTCTGTAAAAGTAGAACAGCAGGTTCTGTACATAACTGTTGACTATGAAGTCAGGTCTGATTTTAAACATCTAAAATGCTGAGTGTTGAAAAAGACTTTGACTCAATATTCCTGAGCAATATTAATAATATCTTCCAAATTGAAGGCTGAATATTCAAAACAGAAACACACATACCTATAGCAGCTATAGTATGAGAGGACAGTCCTAGCATCCATTTGAACAGTTCCCATACAGGCCACACCCTCTTTCCTTCACCCATGAGCTCAGCAAATGTGGTAGGTGACTGAAAGGAAAACAATCCTCAATTTACACTTAGCCTCACACGTTTTTATAAACTATTTTAAATACAATATGAGTGAGAGCATATCATAATGCTCAGCATTTAGTGCTTTTCAGTTAATTTATTAATGACTCAAGCTCTTAGAAACAAAATAAAATCATGATATCTGCAATAATGTAATGAATATGTGTATTTTAACTATCCCACCGTCCACTGAGATGTGATGAAACAGCACTAAGGTTTTTATTGTTTTAATGTTTCTTTTACAGCTCAGTGTGTTTTACATTACCTACTGATCTCATTGTTACATATTAGCTCTTATTTGCAGTATAAAGAATGCTAAGGAATAGTTTGAAATGTACAAAACGCGTCTTAACTACTTAGATTGTATGTCAGAATGATTCCAATAAATCATACTGAGTTTAAAGATGGAACAATTGTTCTTTGTTTACCTGAACAATATTCTTGAGCAATAAACCACACAAAAATACTACCCACTACCTTGCAGCATTCACATGATGTGAAGAGAGGTAACATCTTTGTAAACACACAGCCTTGAGCTGATTACTAGTTTTATGAAACAAAGCACAGCAATAACGTGACAGTGAACACAAACGGTGCAGTACCTTTCCATCTTTACCAGGTGCTGACATCATAGCTCCCCAGATCTGAAAAGAGTATTTGAGCTGAGGGATACGCAGTTCTTGAACTTTGACCCCAAGGTCAGCCTCCAGCCGTTCAACAACCTGGAATACAAGAACATATTATTGGAAGCTGCTTGTTTAGTTCTTCTGTTGCCACTAAGATAGAGTTAGTAGTACAAATATACCTTTTTCTGTGCCTGGATCAGTTGTGGGTCTACTGGGGAGAGGAGAGGTGATCCTCCATCATGAGGAACAGAGAAAAATCTGAGTCTCTTTAGGTCCACTTTGACAGACAGTGATAATCTGGTATAAAGGTGAGTGATATGGTATAAATAGAAAATATTAAAGAATAATTACCCCATAAGTAATGGTTTATAATTATACTAAGACAATTTCCTCTCAACAGACTTGAATACACTCAATAAAAAAATTAGACCAAGCTTTTCTCTAGATTTTTGTGCTTGTCATTAATCAGAAATTAGTCAGAAATTAGAGAATTTCAGTTCAGTCAAAAAATAAGTAGTGTAAGTGTGGGCTATATGACAAATTATACTGTAATAGCACTGAACATTTAATTATCAATTAAATTACTAAAATACTGTTTTATAATACTGAGTATATTGTATTTTGTTAAGAAAACCTACAAGATTAAACTTCAGAAATAGTTCCAAAATGTTACAATGCATGAATTATGATTAGATGTATTATTACATTTCTGTCATCTTCTATCACTAAGTTATTACTATTATTCTTTTGTACTGTTCCAAAAATAAAAATATATCTGCCACAAAGATCATTCTGAACCTGTTTTATGACTGCAGACAAATTTAAACATCAGAATACTCTAGATGTCAGTAGTGTGGTGGCTCTGAGTTACCTTTCTGCATCTGGTCCTGCCATTATCCTCAGCATGGGCAGTAGATCTTCAGCATAGCGGCACATAGGTCCTGTACAGATAAAGCCTGGTTGCTGCCCAGTGGGTGGAGGATACTGACCAGCATTATTCACTATACCTGTAAACACAAACAAACTCAAAAACACAGGAAATGCACAGTGCAGTTTATTACCGGCCACAATATAAACAAATAATTTTTAATATGCAGCATTTATATATCAAATGTTCAGTGTTTACTGACATCACACATTTACACACCTACCTGCTGTTGACTTATGTCCAAATATACCATTAAAAAAGCAAGGAATGCGAATGCTTCCCCCAATGTCTGATCCCACTCCAATTACAGAGGCACCAGCTCCTATTATACTCCCCTCCCCTCCTGAGTGAGTGAATGAGTGAGAGAGAGAGAGAGAGAGAGAGAGAGAGAGAGAGAAATACTATGAAGCATGTCACGAAAATAAACATTACAATAATGGACTATCTGCATGACCAAGTAAAAGCACAGAGCAATTGTAAGTTTTGATCTCAACAATGCAAGGATGTGAGCAAAGCTGTTTCTAATTAATGGGTTTTAATATTGCACACATTATCACAATTGTTTCATAATGCTTCATTTTGTTTCAACTTCCAATACAAATTAATTATTCATTCATTCGTTTAGGGTCAGGATCCTGTTTAGAGTCAGATATGGAGAGAATGCACCAAACATGCCACCCCCAATATCTTACAGTAAAATGTCTTCCAGTATTCTAAAAGTATAGATATTGATCATTGATCCTAACCAGAGCTGCCGCCTGCTATCCTCTCCAGGTTGTAGGGGTTCCTTGTGATGCCATACAGATGATTGTGAGATTCCAGCCACATACACAGCTCACTGCAGTTAGTTACACCCAGAGGTATTGCCCCTGCCCTCTTCAACAGAGCTACAGATGGAGCATCCATCCCCGAAATCACTGACCTTCTGCTCAGCAGTCCAGTGGAGTTGGGCATGCCTGAGTGGAAGGAGTTAAGAAATGGTGTAAGTGAGAGATGTAGACAGAAGGGCAAAAAACTGCCATTAAACTTGGGTCAAAATGTAAATTAAGATAATGGACATAAACAATATCACTGTGATCCAAATTACATACCAAATGTTAGTGTTACAGAGCCTGGCCCAACTTACCAAATGTTAGTGCAATTACATTTTAAGTACCATAATACAATATAGTGCTTTTAATAGTTTGTCATTTCTTTGTGATATTTTGCTATAAACCTGATAATGCTTCTAAATATGTAATTATAATGAACAAAGAGGAGCTTTACAGGTTTAATCAATGACTAATTTAATCAATGAACTTTCAATGTGAGTGAACTAGTTGCAAGCCAGTTCCACAAAGTGGTGTCTAATACAAATATTCCTTTAATTACACCTTTTTTCAGAAGACTGTATAAATATAAGCATGTAAATGAACGTGAACCTGTATAGGTTCCCCCAGTGGGGGTCAACTTATTAGCTACATGTATAATCAGTACATGAAGTTTGACCAAAGGGTAAAATCCAAGAAGGAGAGACTTGTTATCACTGTTACCCTGAAGAGAAAAGGCCTCTTTCACAGTGAAGGGCACTCCCAGTAGAGGGAGCCGGTCCTCCAAAACATCCTCCCCTCCTCTCTCTTCCTCTATCAGCTTATCCACCTGTGCTGCTTCTTGAAGTGCTGCAGAAAACCTGAGAGAGAAAGAGAGAGAGGCTTATACATAGACTACATACTGAGTTAGAAAATAATAGATGACTGAAGATAAATGTAAGAGAAGATTATATATTTATTACTCACCTATCCTTAACCAAAGCATTGATCAATGGGTTTACCTCCTGGATACGATCAATGTAGGCCTGAACTGCCTCAACACTTGTTACCTAGAACCCAGGTAAAACATAATCATTCACAGGTTTATAAACTATTATGTAATAATTCTAAAATTAATTGATTGAGTTTGAGGCAGATTGATTGCAAAAATGAATGGAAGTTTTTCCTCCACTTATTTATTATGACCAACGAAGCACACATTGTACATACACTTATATACTGTTTAATCTGAAATACATGGCTTTCTCTCATCTTTTTTGCCCTTTGTAATTCTACATTTGCCTGATTGTTTTCCTTCTGTTGCTCTGTATACTTTGTTATCCCTCCTTCATGCTGTTCTTCAGTAGCCAGGACCCACACAAAACCACCTTGTGCTTATTCTGACATGGTGGTGGGGAGTTAATATATGTTGTGTACAAGTGGATCAGACACAGCAGTGCTGCTGGAGATTTTGAACACTGTGCCCTCTCACTGATGACTCTGAATACTCTGCTTTGTTGTGCCTTTAGGGAGAAAAATGATCTAAAATGTGAAAAGGAGCTAAAAAAGGACTGAGATGTGCCAGTCTGTAACTGAAGAACTGCAAAGTGTGTATATATAATAAGCATGATAATATTGTCAAAGTTTCAAAATATAATTCAATTCCAGCCTGATAAACTAAGCCCTGAAATGCATGTTTGTATGCTATTCAGGCTACAAAAATTGCTCATTAAAAGTTAAGAATGCTTCAACCTTGACTGCTTTTTATGAGGCACAACAGCTAGCCAGAAAAAAAGCTCCTTTAAAAAACAGCATTAAGTACAAAACAAAAACAGACTGTTAACATGTAAGGGATGAAAATAATAAAGGTCAGTATTAATTGATCAATCTGTAAAGTATAAAATGTTTGCAGAGGCTGTAAACCGTTACCACATATTAAACACAAGCTTAGAATTACAGCATAAGCCTTTCACAATAGCTGCTAATTTGCCTCAGTTTTCTTGACCTTTCCACTCAGCCAAACAACAGATTTCAGCAAAAACACGTGAACTGCCTCTACTTAAATAAACAGGCCCTGGTCTGTGTTACACACGGATATTTTGAGCGATAAAAAATTAAGCAATGACTTTGCAAACATTTTTGTGTGAAACGCTTTTTTTGTATTAAAAGCTTTTGATCAGCCAAATGACTACAATTCCCATAATTCCACACTGCATTTCACCTTGCTAGCCTGATTCTCTCCCTAACACCAAGCAATGACGACTACTAAATTGACGTTTAAGAAGTGAAATATCCATATTAGATTATCTACACATTTTAGAAAAGTTTTATTAAAGTGTTTTTGAGTCTTACCTCTTTCCTGCGGATCCTCTGGGCGAGCTGAATGGCCGGGACTAAGAGCAGTGGGTTGGTGATGGGAGGCAGTCTTGGCTGTACATCGCTTTTTCGCTTAGACACAAAAAACTCAAAGAAGGCGAAACAAACTCTCACAACGGCTCTCAGAAACAAGCCCAGGAGTCTTTCACAGCGATTCATGGCCATGGCGAGTGGATCTGGACGACGACAGAGCGTCGGTTTAGCGTTAATTCCGTAGGCTGATTCGAAATAGACTACTTTACATCCTGACACTTCACTGCCCCCATGATGTAGCATAGTGCAACTGAGAGCTGAAAATGCACATTACCATGACCAGGGGGTATTCCGCAAAGCAGGATTTAACGATTTGGCCAGGTAAATTAAGCCCAAATTAAAGCCTATCCACTAGGAATGGAGCTGAACGCCATTATAATAGCACAGGGTTCAAATTTGAGCTTAAGATATCTGTCTAAACTGGGAAGTCATGTGTACCCAGTCAATATACCCATGCAGGAGTATGTTATCATCACAGGGAGAAACCTTTTCCTTGCTTTTTTTTAAAAAAATAAAGACTTTGATGTGAAGACTCTGTTAAAATTTAAATCACAGCCCAGTACAAAAGCTGCATACATGGAAGTAGTAGTATTTGTAGTGATAAAATGTTGTAGTGAGAGTGATAGTAAAACTCTGTTTGATGAATGTAAATTCATTTGTTGTTTACAATATCTATACCACTCCAAATTATATGTGATTTGATAATTATATATTTAAAGAAATATAGCTGAGAACACATTTTAATTTATGTTAATGTTTTTTTTTTACACCCAGTATGTATTTTTATACCTTTCGGATGAGGAATACAAATTATTTTAATGCTTAGCCTCTAGTTTTTAAGTACAGTTATGCACCTTAAATTATTTAGGAAAACAAATAAAAGCCATGTGTAAAAGCATGAATTCATGAAGTCAAAGCAACTAAAAGTAATATATGAATTCAATGGAATAAGGTATAATATCTTTCCCACATAGAGTTTCTGATGTGGGGACCACACTATTGACATGAGCTAGTTTAGATCCTTTCTCCTAATATAAGAAGGAACATTAACTTGAAACTATCGAAGAACCAGCAGTGGTCAACAGATGAGCTACATGTACATCAGTTAAAGATGTTTGACCAATGTACAGATTACAGGTTAGCAGAACACATTGTCGTCATTGTTACTCTTCCCAGCAGAGGGAGCTTGTCCTCAAACACATCCTCCCCTCCACAGCTGATCTACTTGTACATATAAGATGTTTAAAACCACAATTCAATCAGTATTTGAAAATATGTGCCTAGTAGTCAATATTTTAATAAATAGTTTGATGTAAACAGCCCAATGAGAGGTTTCTGAAGGAGAATTGTTCACAGTGGTGGCAATATGTTTAAAGCCTTGTAATGTAAATGTTATATAAACAATTTTTAGTGGTTCTGAACCTTCTGCTGGATGCCTGAAAGATGTATGTATTTTGTACATGTATGTGCAAAAAGAATAAATGTAACTTTGCATAGCAAACACATGGATGAACCCTGGCTAGTGGTACATTTATTTCAGTATGGATTGAATAGCATATTTCAAAAATGAATTGTATACTCTACAATGCTTCCAAAGGTTTTTTTTTCCACGTGCCTTTAAAAATGATGCAAAACAAATGGATGCTGAACACGTGATTTCAGATTTGTGAAGAGTTGCTTTCAATTTCAGTTTCAGTTCCAGTCATGATGATGTCATGCAAAGGTTAGTGCATGCTTTGTTTCACTTTAAGGTGAAATATGTGGATTACATCACTCACAGGGACATCACTCTGACGTCTTTGGACTGAAAAAATGTGTGTGTGTGTGTGTGTGTGTATATATATTAGGGGTTTGGGGGGTGTACATCTCCTTGGAAAAATGTTGTAAAATCTGTTGCTTTATTGTGTAGGTACTTGTAAGACAGACATTAAATAAATGAATTATTAAACACTTATGAAGTAGCTGAAGAGATTGCTGTTAATATGAATGTAACACTTTATTACCTGAACCCATATGTAGGGTAGGGGTCATTGGCAAGGACTGACAGCAACAAGACAACAATAAACAAGAAGCCTAAAGACCCAAATAGAAGAGAAGAACTATTCATCTGACTGATATATACAAATGGATTGACTCTTGTCAAATGGAGGACACTTAATTATAATACAATAATAATATAATAGGATGAGGTTTATGCTTTCCCATTAAACGTTTAGCCGTTGATTCAACGTTGAAATAACGTAATGACTGCCGTCTAATCAACGTTCTCTTAAGATTTGATTTGATTTTTTTAAGTTGAAAAGACGTCCAAACACAGACATTGAAAAGACGACTATTAGACGTATTTTGGACGTCCATTGACGTTTAAAATATGTCCTTGACGGACAGACTACTTTTAGACCGATTTTGAACGTCCAGGGACGTTCCTTGTTTACTGGGTTAATGCTTCTACAATCTGGAACTCACTACCTTTGTTCTGCTTTGTTCACGAAGAGCGCTTTATAAGTATAATGTATTATAATTAATTATATTAATAAATAGCACCTTGTAACTATTTCATTTTAGAACCAGTCTGTACGCTCAGAGCCGGTATTGCTTTTGCGGTGACTCGGCTCATTTAGAGCTTAATGGGCCAATGGCTTTAATAACAGTGTGTGTGGACCCCCATTTAGTTTAGTGCGTAGGGAGCCATTGGCGGATTTGATACACACCCCCTTTTGCGAACCGCGTAAAAACTGGAAATGTGTCATACTGGTACAGCGCATGCGCGCAGAGAAGACCCGCCTCGGCTGCTCTCCAATGAGAGAGAGCGAGGCGTTTAACCGACACAAAACGACAAGCCCCGAGGATTGAGGAGAGCCGAAAGAGCGAACGGGGACGGAGGCTTCACCGTCGCCGGTCGAGACAGTTTTAAGCTGGTCCAGGGAGATACAGAGCCGGTAAGATGCGTTTATTTTTCGCCTTTTCCCAGTGATTAATTCAAAGGCACTTTACACCGCAGACCGGTGCACACTAATGAGTCTAATGGATGAAACACGGATGGACGCTGAAGGCATCAAGGCATCTCTCCGAGTCTGGGGTCAGATATACCGGTGTGCATTCTCAAACCTGATGCTGGAACCCTAAGAAAACTATTTACCCTACCCTAAGAAAGCTATTTGAAGCAGCTCATTACACCGGGGCTCTTGGTCTGTGCAGGCGACCATAAAACGAGCAAGAAATTAAAGCGAAATTGATGCATCTTCAATCAACGCCAGCATATATATATATATATATATATATATATATATATATATATATATATATATATAAATCATTCTGCACTACGCTTATTTTCCAACTTCTTCATCGAATATTCAGTTCCACCTTAAATAATGCTGCAGCACCCTGGCGCCCGGGGCACCGTTTAAGGTGGAACGGAAAATTCGATTCGATTGCTACTATAAAACAGTCGGCTGTTATGAGATCGAATATGGTTACCATTATAGTCAAACTGTATATTTATGTTTCAGCAGAACATTTGCAGAAACTTGATGAATCTGATGGTTTGATGCAGCCCAAGGGCGTAAACACTGGAGGGGTTTAACCCATCTTTTTTGGGGGCCCAAGGGCATCCATACGAAAGAAGTGATCAAGCTATTAAAGACCTTTTTAAAAAGCTTGCAAAATATAACTTGAGCACTTACCATAATTATTAGCCTAATTAACCTTATGGCAGTGTTATGATTGTATGATTATGGCTGTGATGCCCCTCACCCTCGTTTTCTGGAGTCTAAATCTATGAAAGCAGCTGATGTTGATGGTACAATGGTGCTTACAATCAATAGATAACTGCATTTGTTTTGTCTGTCTGTATCAGCAGGTGCAGAGGTCATTGGTGCAGTGTGGTGGGGAAGAAAACCATGTGAGGTGTCAACCCGTGGAATAAGCTTATTTTATTTATTTGTTTATTTTACCTCTGCCTCCCCATCACCAGATTCCTTCCATTGGTGGTTTGCAGCTTTGGGATGCAAATGCTCCTCATGTTTGCTGACCTTATCATCCTCCACCTTGTGAGGTTGTTGGTTGTCTATGAGACGCCTACAATGGTGTCACAATCAAGCAAGATTTGGTTTTGACTGACGCTCCACACTCATTTGTCATGGACCAAGAGGAGCCCGGTCAGGAGGTGTGGGAGCCACCCCCACATGGCCTCCATGGACCCAACCGGGTCAGGCCTTCATCGTACCGGGCCCTGAGGAGCGCCGTGTCCAGCCTAGCCCGCATCGATGATTTCTTCTGTGAGAAGATTGGCTCCGGTTTCTTCTCGGAAGTTTTTAAGGTAAAAAACACCCTTTCAGCCACACGTTCTTCTAGTGCTGGTTTTATAAATTGAGATGGGTGATATGACCATGTGTATTGTCAGCACCTAAAGACCTGCTGCCTGTTTTTCTGAAAAGGCAGCATAACTAGTCCTATTTAATTTTGCTTAGTGTGACACATTATGTGCAATGTGAATTAAAAGTAGTATGACCTAAATTTTCCATGCCATGTTACTCTACTACTGCAATGTGCCTTTGTATATTAAGATAATTTTCTATAGTAAATTTCAAATGATGAATTAGCAAAAGACCTAAATAATGGTTTACCCTATAGATAATGGTTCTTCATTTCCAGCAGAGGGCTGGTGCCCAGTGAATTTGGGTGACTTCCATGCTCAGGCAAACCTGATTTAACTCATTTGCTAATTGGCAGGGTTAGAAGATATGTGCTAGTCTGGGGATTACCAAATTATGCTGAACACCAGCCCACCAAAAGCAAGAGTGAAGAACCTTCTTATATAGCTGTAGATTAATTAAAAACACCTGCACTTCAATGAGTATATGGGTAAAGTAGGATTATGGCAATAATTGAATAGTTTTATAGCTATTAAATTCTCTGTAGCGTCCTTTGGGACTGTACATGTGCTTTCACTGTTGGTGTATGCCATGCGGTTAAAGAAATGCTCACTTGTGCGTTTGTGCGCATGTATCATTATAGACATCAGTGTTGGTGCTTGCTTGACAAGACAGGTCATCCCACCTATCAAGCTAATCAGATTACATCCCAGGCCTAAGCAGACAGACCTGTCAACGGCACTTGTGTGTGTGTGTGTGTGTGTGTGTATAGTGTCTTTGTGTAAACACGTGTTTTGCTCACTCCATGGCCAGTGTTTAAGATACATTGCTATGAATTAAGGTGCTTTCAATGCATTGTGTATTTAAAATAATTGTAGGCAATGATCTTAATCCTGGGAGAAGTACTGTGGGCTTGTAGAATTTGTTTACTAATAAATTTGAGTAATTTGGGAAGTCCCAGAGAGTTTCAAGCCCTAAGATTTCTCAGAAGCAGCACTTATCAAGGAATGGACTGTGAAGAAAAACCCCAGGGGGGGAAATGTTTTCAGTGACACTGCAACCTGTTTATAAAAGTATGTGTTTTCTTATCTACAAATCAGATGAAATTGATTAAGACATTGGTTAAAACATTTATTTTGTTGGTGAACAAAGTTATTTTACCTGTCACTCAGGTTACGATGAGCACAATTAATGGAGAAGTTTTATTTACTCAATTTAACACATGGATATTTATCATATTCTTTTCCATCTCCTCCCTTTAGCTATAGCTTCCTTTCTTTAGTTCATTCATATCAGTAATAATTAACATGCACCAAGGCACACCTTTGTGGACTTCGTTATGTTCCTGTACAGTGTGTTATAGGAACCTTGAGCACTCAGTCTTTCCGTTGTGCTCTTTCATTTTCTTTGTTGAAAGGGTCATATTTAATGACGGGCAAACACTGAATGACGTTTACCTTGTTTGCTCTTGATATGAGGCTTGTTGCGTCACAGCAGTCAAATGAATCAAATGAAAAAGTCTTGAACTTTGTGGGATAGAGAACTGTGAAATTCATGTTGGGTAACAAACTGGAAAGCACTGCACTTGAAATGGAAATACATGTGGTTAACTCCAACTGTAATTCACATCTTGTTTTATGATGAGTGATGGTTTTTTCGTCATTAATGTTATGCAGTGTTTTATTTTAAAAAAAAAACGAGACTGTATTTATCATTTGAGATCGTCACTGACCAGCTTAACATGGAATGAATTGGAAAAATGATTTACAAAAAAGCAGTTAGAAACATGCAGGTAATGTTAATGTTGCGATATTCGAATGATTTAACAATTAAATTTGAAGAACAATTAGAACCAGATTCTCACAGGAAAAATGACTAATTTATCTCTGGGGTGGTACCTGCAAAGTGTTTCTTAGTTGAAACTCAAAAAAATGAAAGAAAAATAGAAGAGGAGATAAGCAGGTTAAACTTGGGTGATTTCCATAACATCTTGTGAAGTGTAAATGGTATGAATTTGATATTGGCTGACTCCTAAAACGATTAACAGAAGCGTGTGCAAATTAGTAAGAGTTGATTCCAGATTTAAAGGTCAAGTTTTTCTTAAGCCCTAACAATTTTTGTGTATTGTTATAGCCTATTGAAAATCTAATTTGAATTGAATTAACAGTAGCAAATTGGAAAGTTGGGGGACTTTTCAGAGAGAGGGATTTCCCCCTGACACCCTACCAAAATATAGAGTACTTGAAAAACGAGAGCAAAGAGAATCTAAGCATGCCTAGTTTACCAGGAGTGCCCTTAGCCATATAGCCATTGTCACAGAGGTTTTTCTGGCATTTCAACAGGAAATGCCCAAAATACATACCCTTGTCATTGGAAGGTCTGGAGGAGCTTTGGTGCTTCATATCAATGCCTCAGTTTATTTTGAGTAACACCTCGCTCTGGTGTTCTGGCTTTAATAATCCCGAGATTTTGTCAGGTTTTGTTTAAAGTTAAACAAAAAGCTGTGCAGCTGTGATTTACTCAAAGTTAGTAATGGTAAGATGTGACCATGTATTCGTGTTGTTATAGAGACAGACAAGATTTCTGCTTGTTAAATATATAGTAGAAAACAAAAGGCCGTGTCACAGAAACATTCTCTAAACATAAAGAGGAGACTATAATGAACATTACCTCAATAACGTTCAACATTTATGTTCGAGGCTCCAGCAAAACACTGAGCTGATCACCGCGGTGAATGGTGGACCTGCAGCGTTGAAGCGGCGAGTGTGTCCCAATTCAGCTCTCAACTCTGACCTCTTAATCATTGACACATTTTTTAGGTCCCAAAAAGAGTACTTGTCCAGGAAACAGAGGACCTCTGGTCACCGCAGAACAGTTCCAGATATAATTTATGAAGTGGAATGTGAAATATGGCAGAACTAACAGTTCCTACTCACACGTGTTTCAACATTAGGTGTCAGTCAGTAAGCGCATATGCCTCTTCTAGGCCTGTTCAGCAATAACTCAAGTTCATTAATTACAGCAGGGTCAGTTAGACCATGTAAACTGCTAAGAAGCTAGCAATTTAATTTATTTTTGACTCTTGTTAATAACATTCCCTCCTAGGCAATAGTGATTAAAATAATAATCATGGCTTTTCTTCTCCATTATTACCAATCAATTTGGAAACAAATATTTAATCTCACTCTAGATCTCTTCAGGTTGAATTCTAATTGGGGCTTTTGTATGTGACATTTTGCATTTGACCCTGGAAATTATGATGATATTGAGGATGATTTTGCATTTGACATTCACCTCATGAAATGTCTCATCTTTCAATGGGATCAATTGTTCTCTGCCATCATATATTTATGCTGTTTTAATAGGAACACTGCCAGAGCCGAATATCATTTGCCTGCACAGATGGTACTCAGTGGGAATTAGGTCAAAATCAGAATTGATTGTTTTTAAGTGCAGTTCTAGTAAAGGAACCAAATCATAGCAGAAATGAAATGGGTACTTTATTTATTTGCAGCCTGTTCTTAAGAATTTTATCCAGAATGTCTTCTTTCAATAGGCTATATTCAGTAAAGCTGAAAAAGCCATAGCCTGTGTAATGGCTACTAAATGATTCATTTACTTAGATTATGCTTAGCATGATATTTTGTTTTGAATGTTCAATAATGCAGGAAAAAAGCTATAGTAAGAATTTGAGTATGCAAAGATGGTAAAATTGCAGTGAATAAAGCAGTTTAAGCATTTTTTGAAAGACGGGTACTGTGATTAAGAGACACAGGTCAAAATGATTACTGTTACGTCTGTGGTAAATGTACACACTTGTATAAATAATAGGAAAACTTTTCATGTATCTTGAAAGTGGGAGAAACATATAAACTTGGACTGCTGCAACTGCTTTGTAGTAGTTGTTTGAGAATACACTTAGCTGGTGGATTGCTGAAGGCAGGTTGATGGTTAACACCCTTGAATATTTTTTTAATATAAATGTAGCTAACAATGTGCTGTATTGGAGAAAATTTACAGTGAAAATGACTCCACAGATGAGGCCTACAGCAAGTTAAAACCTAAAGTTTGCAAGGTCTCACAACAGTGTGGCTTCTTAGAAATCTAGGATTGCTATGTTTGTTAAAATTTTGTTAAAAAAAACCAAGTAGCCATTATGCTAATGCTAGCTTAATTATATATTATTATGGATGAGTGGCTAGGCTAGGAGTGAGCATTGGTGGACACCACATGGACTTCTAGTGGTTGTATGGTGTATTTGCAGAACAAAAGACACATCTGGTGGTGTCAGTCCTGAGGGAAGTAAATCTAGGTTTCAAAATACCATATTACAAAAGACATAAACTCTAATTTTAATCTGGAATGCCCCTTTTAAAAGAAACAGTCTGCTTCCTATTGCTACAACTGCTTTGTCTGTATGTGCTGAGAGGTTTGTTAAGTGACCAGCAGGTCTGTGTGGGAGTGTCTGTGGTCAGCGTATGTGATGTCATTGTGACGATGCCCTGGATTCCAGCAGGTCATGTGGGATGTTGGGAAATCCAGAAAGCCTATTAGTGTTGAGCAGCCACTAATACCCCCAAACCGTACTGACTGTGCAAATGGTCCTTTACTCTCACTATCTTGTTTGTTGTGCAAATCTTTTCTCTGCTTGTTATAATAACTTATTCATACACTTCTTTTTGCACATCATTAACCCAAACCTTGAAACCCACAGAGCATTATTATATATATATATTTATTTTCGAGAGCTTTTCTTGTTCAAATATCTGCCACAGTCCCTCTTTGCTGCACGCTGTTTCACCTTTCCTTTCTTCTTTTTGCCTCTGTACATGCCTCTTCTTCCTCCCTTCTCCTCTTTTTTTTTTTTTTTTTTGTGCTGCCATTCTTCATCATCTTCAGTCCCCATGCTTACACAGCCTAAAGCAGTTTAATGCATATTTTTACCAGTGCTCTAGCCAGCATAATACTTGGCAGAAGGATCTTTAGCAGACAGATCTGATTATAGATGTATAGCTGAGTGGAGATCATGCACACATGGGGCCATGACCTATCAGCATATTGCTGTGCTGCAGTGCCAGCTATGAAGATTATGGAGGCCGGGCAAAGCAGAACTATACCTGTAATCAGGATCAGTTTTGTCAAGTGTGCACAGTTGGGGCAAACTGACATCCCAGTACAGCGTATCAGAGTGTGGCCTTCTCTATCTGGCAGCCTATGCATTATTCACTAACAAATGGGAAATGTTAATTGTTCCTTGCCATACACTGATTCACATGGGGTGCATGTGTGTGTGTAATGACCAGTTCACTTCCCACTCTAGAATGGTCACTAGGCAAGCATTGTAACACTACATTCACCAACCATACATTACAGAGCAGTGTTTGCTAAATGCTGACAATATATACACTGAATTATTTTTGGGTGTTTTTAAACCAAATTTATTTTATTTTACACTGAGCCGTCATATAAGGTTTTACAGGGTTTGTAAAACAGTAAAGGACCCAACACTCAATTTTCATTTATTCATTTTCTTAGCTACCTGATTCTGATCAGGGTTGGAGTGAGTCCATTGTCAACCAGAATCATTGAGTGTAAGGCAGGAACTTATCCTGGACGGGCTACTCACCTATCACAAAGCATCACATATTCACGCAGTATATACTCAGCCATGCTTCCTATTTTTTTTAAAGGCCTTGGTCTCTGTATCTCACAGGTCCAGCACCGGATCACTGGGCAGGTAATGGCTCTGAAGATGAACACTCTGGCTAGCAACAAAGCCAACATGCTGAGAGAGGTACAGCTAATGAACCGCCTCTGCCACCCCAACATCCTGAGGTATACCACATGTTTCTACAACTGTTGTCATCATAAAAAAACCCTACTGTGGTTATTTAGAGTGGTGTGAGACTTGACCTGAGTGTTTGACTATTTGTGCAGGTGTTTTAGAATTTCAATAGATGGATGACCAGCAAAAATATGCTCTTTCTGTCTTGTTCTCCTTCAGGTTTTTGGGGGTGTGTGTCCATGAGGGCCAGCTTCATGCTCTAACTGAGGTGAGACACTGTCTCCATAGTAACAGAAAGCAGACTGAAGACAGCATATAAAGTTGTTCTGAGCTGTAATGCACTGTCTGGTTCTCATGGTTACAGTACATTAACGGGGGTAATCTGGAGCAGCTGCTGGACAGTGACATGTACTTGTCATGGGTCGTGAGGATGGGCCTATCGCTGGACATTGCACGGGGACTACAGTACCTTCATAGTAAAGGAATCTTCCACCGAGACCTCACCTCCAAGGTACACACACATTTATTACAAGCAGCTGGTGTGCTTCAAAGATAAACAAAATAAACAGATTAAAATATGTAATTTTGTCATACTGCTTAAGTATAAAGCCATGATCCATTTGAATTCCCCAGTAGGTAAATAAATAGTAAGATTAAACTGGATATCTGCATATTCAACAAATCATGTATATCCCTAGTTTTTACATTGTGACTGGAAATTCTTCATCTTATTTTTACAGAACTGTCTTGTGCGATGTGAGAATGGCATTTTCACAGCTGTCGTTGGAGACTTTGGGCTGGCAGAGAAAATCCCAGATTGCAGGTTAGTGCCTTTTCTAATTTTTACACATTTTCATGAAGTACTGCACACTTCAGAACTTTAAAATTACATTTGAAAAGAACTTGGAAGCATGTTGCCTTCATTTGAATATTTTCACATTAAAGTATTTTTGTCTAATGTGGTTTGAAGTGGATGATTAGGGTTAAGAATACACAAATGTGAAGATTTCAGTACAACTACTGAATAGGGTGACCTCTTTTACCCGGACATGTCCTCTTTTTTTTTTAGACTTAAAAAACTGTCCGGGCGGAATTTCACAAACATCCGGGATTTTGTTTTTCTAGAGCTTACATAGAACTTCGAGAAGCGTTTCGTTCACAAACTAGTCCTGCCCTCCCCTACTCTGATTGGTTCGCTTGAGTGAGAAGGGGGTGTGGTGAAGTAGCCTAAAATCTTCTGATTGGACGGTCTGACTGTAGAGCTACCGTTATTGGTTGATAACCTTCTCTGTAAACATTTAATTGGTCAGTCTGCACGTCAGTAGTCCTTGTTTACATCAGGCAAAGCTCATTTACCTACCCCCATCTCAAGCAGCTATGCCGAAACGTAAATGTAAGTTCTCAGATGAATAAAAAAAGAAATTCCCATGTTTTGTGTAGCAAATAAAGGTGTAAAGGACCTAAAAGCACACACAGGTTCAGCTAAGCATACATCGGCAGCGAGGGGCGAGAGCTCATCACACCCCCCCCCCTCCCCCAAACGTGTCCTCTTTTTCACGATCTCAGATCTGAGTGCACCTAATTGGAATATTGGCCAACATGCAGGTTTTTAAAATAAATGAGTGTTCTTGAAATGCCTGTGTGATTAACTTTCTCCTTGATTTTGTTTACTGTGATGGGATAGCATGTAATTCATAATTCAAATGTGAATTTACTGGTATAACCTAAAACTTAACGTAATCAATATTTGTCACTGGTTAGGTGAATTAGAGACAAATCGCTGGGGTTATTTGTGTTCTGCACAATTTTTGCAGTGTTAACATCATTGTATGTTTATTACAGTGTGTTCAATACAAGCTGCAGGCCTTGTGCCGTTGTTAATGACGAAGGTAATGGTTATGTCATGCCGTTTTACAGTGATGGTGCAGAGAAACAACCTTTGGCTGTGGTGGGCTCCCCCTATTGGATGGCTCCAGAAGTACTGAGAGGAGAGTTTTACAATGAGAAGGTATGTGTCACCTTTTACAAGCAGTTTATAGCAGTCGCACAACTGTTGCGGTTGCAGTTTTGGAGTTTTGCTGCTAATGCATTCAACAAATAATGAAAATGTGCACTCTGCCTGTTACTTTGCCAAGATAATCCCATCCTGGCCTCAAATGGCATTGATTTGTTAAGCAATCTCAAATTGACTCATTTATGTTGTTGCTGATTGATGGGGTGAAAGCTTTCCTCTGCTCTGTAGCTGCATTAGTCTAATAGCTTCAGTGCAAAGCAGTGAAGAGGAGAGAATCGTGTCGCTACTCTATATCCTTTAGGCATTTTTATTTAAAGTATCCTTACATTGTTTATGTTGATGACAATTGCCTGACAGACATCAAAATCTAGACTTCTTGTTACTCCATGTGTATTACTCAGGTTTTTCAAATGTAATAACCACAAAAAGAAAAAACCTGGTTGTCTGGGTTTGCGGCATTTGAATTAGTACATGCACTAAACATACTCCTGAAATATTTCTTTTGCCCAACAGGTAGATGTATTTGCATATGGCATCATTCTGTGTGAGATCATTGCTCGAATCGAGGCTGACCCAGACGTACTCCCCCGAAAAGAGGTAATGATTTAGTCTGCCTTGCACTACTCAAACCCACTTTCCCAAACCCCTGCGCATATATATGTTGTGTAACGCAATATGCATTTTTCATATGTTTTTACTGCAAGTATCTATGAAGAAAGATCTCCTAGTAACTGCAGCAGGAGTGTTGAATTTTTCATGACTTTCTGCTGTGTAAAGCATGCAGATGAAACTCTAGAAGAAACAGGGTCCCCTGTTGATGCCAATTAGTACAACACACCCAAGTGCATTTTTGTCCCATTGTTTGCTCTGTGTCATTTTGAAATGTTGTTGCTTTCAAAGTGCGAGAGTTTTGTAAATAATGTGTGATGATAGAACCTGTGATGCAAATGATTGTTTCTGTGTAGGATTTTGGACTGGATGTGCAGGCCTTTGAGCAGATGGTTGGGGATTGTCCACCAACTTTCCTTAGCCTGGCTGTTAACTGTTGCAATGTAAGAGAGAGAGACACACACACATCTCCTCCATCCACACTGTATTCTTTCTGAAAATAGACTTTGCCTGTGGATGTTTGTTTTCAAATATGGTTTTTTTTTTTTTTTTTTTCAACCATTTGTAGATGTGTGCAGAGAGTCGTCCTTCGTTCTCAGACATTGTTCTTAGCTTGGAAAGGATGGAAAGAGAGAAGGAAAAGACTGAGCCACCAGTTATCCTTGGTAAGTGGCCTTTACTCACTTTGATGTGAATAAGGCATGAAGATGGCTACCACTAGTGTTGTGTTTCTGTGTGGGGTTTTTTTTCTCTTCTTCAAAGTAATGTTGTTGTGTACTTTTTGGAGAACTGAGGAACCAAACTTTGGTTTTTGCTGATTGATGAAATCTGAAGTGGTGTCCTGCACATTTGATCTATGAATTTGCATGGAGAAATATATTGCTGTAAAACATTGTAGCTGCACGCTGTTAATTCCTAACTTTTGTCTTCTTATATCCTCAGAACCTGTTGCCATTGATGAGAGCCCATACAGGAGGAGGAGTTCACCATGTCCTGTTGGTGACCAGCGTTTGTCGCGGAGTCAATCAGACATGCTTCCACCAGCCTCCTCTCCATGCTTGGGCACACCGGCACGTGTCAACCCTTTCTCCCTCCGCCATGACCTAAACGGAGGGCGCATCAAACTGTTCGACACACCGAGCAAATCTGTCATCTCCCTTACCTTCACTCTACCCCCACCTCCTGACCCATGCGCCTCTCCCCCTTTGGGGGGAATCTCTCCACCGCGTAGGTGCCAGTCTCTGCCTTGTACTCCTGAACTAGGACGTCCTTTGTCAATGTTCCGAGAGCCTGAGACTCAGACTGTGGACAAGGAACAAGAGACAGGGCAAGTGCTGGTCAATAGAGGGAGAGAGGAGCACCGGAAAGGCCTAGACAGTTACAGTGACGTTGGCGAGGACTCTGGCTTTGCCTTGGATCTAGAGATGGTGTCCCTGGAGCGAGTGAAAGAGGAGGACGAAGGTCAGGGAGAGGCAGAGGGACTGTTTCGCTCTGAACCTATGGACTGCAGTAGCTCACCTGATGCAGCAGAAGGTGCCCTCAGCACATCAAGAAAGCCCCTCTTCGTTAGCAGCTCCTCTTCATCCTTCTCTTCGTCCTGTCGGCAGCCAAATGGCTGGCCACGGCCAGTTTCAAATGGTCCTCCATCTCTACCTCCCTTGCCTCGTCTGGACAACAACAACAGCTGTTTGCTGGGGGCAATCAGGACACCGCAGTGGGCTCGGCTCAACGGTTACCGTGGACGTCGGGTTCAAGAGCCCTTAGTGCCCCCTGCAGAGCAGGATGAGGTAATATCCTGTCCAAGCTGCTGTCTGGTGGGCTTTAGTTTTCCTACCGTGTGCCTGCGCGGAGCTTCAACTACTCGACCTCTGCCTCGTGCATACAGGAACCTTAATGGAGGGGAGGCTGCAGCAGCTGCTGCTACAGCTACCAAGGGACTGCTCTGCAGAGGAGCAAATGGCCTGGTTCCTCCCACAGCGCCGTGTGAGCCAGGGCTGCCACTTCCAGAGGCACAGACATAGAGTAAGCACCCACTGGCTGAATGGTGATGCAACGTGCTGCACACCTCTTAGCCCTGGCACTGAGGCGGTGCTAAACAGTGCTATGGCAACATTGTTAGTTACTGTGATGTGGTGGGGGAAAAAGCAGTAGGAGTTGCCTTTGTGTGTGCATAAATGTGCTGGTGAAATGAATGGAGGGCTATGTGCAGTTGGAAAAATCTTTGTCGCTGCACTGTGATGCTTTGGTTTACATCGAAAAAAAAACATACTATTTGAATTTAAAGAAAGGTGCTCTTTGGCTACAGACCATCTTCAGAAGCCACTGTGCTACAGAAACTAGAGCTGGATGAGGATGGCAGGAAAGAAGTTTAAGCTTTTATTTACTTTGAGAATCACAACTCTTAAACTCAGAGTTGTTCACTTTGAGTCTGGACTGAACGATTTGGGGAAAGTATCCAAATGCAATTTTTCAGAGTAATATTGCATCTACACATTCCTTTCGGTTATATGCGATTATTTCTATTAATGAAGCTCCACATTTGGGCTTTTATTACCAGCTGTGTTGTAAGGTTAAAATTTCCCCTTTAAGGAAAAAAAAAGCTTAAAAATGTAGCACAAAATTCAAATTGCAGCTCAAGAGATACATGATTTGCACTTTTTTTTAAAATTGCAATTTTGATATGACAACTGTTAATCGTTCAGCCCTACTTTGTGTGTGTGTGTGTGTGTGTGAAAGACTGAGTGTGAGTGAGAGAATGTATGTGTTTTGAAGTAATGTGTGCAATAAGCCAGTGTTGATGAACTACTTTGTACATAGATCCCTTTTTTAAAATGAAATGAGGAATGCACCAATTTGAGTATGAATGGAAAAAATAGTTTTGCTTATGTTGTAAAGTGTGTCAGTTTTCCCTCTAGTGGCAGAGAGGATCCTTGCTGGCCAGGTTATTGCTGCTTAAGTTTAAAGTACTGTTTTGTATGTGTATTAAATCAAGACAAGTGTAAAACTACCAGATCACACAGGACAGGCATATCTTCAGATTGAGGAATTATCGTTACAGAACTATTCTTTTTTAGATGGGATGTGATTAACCTACTTGGAAACTTTGGATGCAAATTTCATCATTAGATCGGTGCCAATTATGTGGCATTTTCCTCCATTCTGCACTAAAATAGAAATCTACTGAAGTTTTAGACGTATGGTCTTCAGGCTTAAAAAAAAAAACATCTGTCTAGTGTCCTTTGTATTCTGGTCCACTTCTCTAATGTAACAGCATGATTTTTGTTTTTAAACTTGATCAAACCCCTTAAGTCCATCCAAAGAATTCTTTCAAGCCTGTATAAGAACACCTTCCCACAGCAAGCCCACGATGCGAGTGCTGAATGCCTCTGCATGCAGAGAAATGTGCTAAAGGCTGATGTGTACATATCAATGCATGACCAACACTAGCCACCTCTCACTGCATCCTCAGTATGGTACTTTATCTGCAGACTGCCATGTTTAGCCAGTGTGTCTGAAGAGGTTCCTTTTCTGATGTGGTATTGTAGAGTGCTTTGTTGGAAGTTAGATATGGATGTGGTAGGAAGAAGCTCTTCAAAAGCCTGTTGGTAAATCTAATAAGCTATCTTTTATGAAATAGAACAGACAATGTATTTAATTTCAAGGTGAAAATGCAAATAGCTTGTGCTGGTCACTTGAGTAGGATTTGACTTCAACAAATTTTTTTATCTTAAAAAATGTGTTCACATTTTAGATAAACTGTTGTTGAAAGGTTTATTAATATTGTATGGGTATTATTCTGAAGCAATGGGAAATGATGTAAGGATATTTGTAGGATCCAGCTCTTGAGCGCTAGATATGGAACTTTTTAATTGACACGATGGATGTAAAGATGGAAATTTGATTTTACTGTGTACAAGGTTCGTTTTTTAATTTTTCCCCTTAAAAGCACTTATCACAATGAACGTTATCAATATTGGGGGAAAATCAGCTTTAATAAATGTCAATGATTCATGTTATTTATGAAACTGTCTTAAATATTAAAAAAAGACTGAATGTAACAGTTTGTTTTGATTTTATCATACCATCATACACACACAAAATATCACTGTCAGAAAAAACATGTATATCCACAATAAAAAAATATGGAGGGCAGGACTAAATGCAGAAATGGACCACAAAATTTTGTTCATAATATATAACACCGGCATCAGTGTTTTTCTTGTTCATTTTATTTAAAAATAAATACTAGATGATCTACCACCAAAGACCAAGAACAATTTGTTGATTTTTAAGAATTACTTTTCTATTCAATTAACACAAAGTTTAATGGTGCTGTGCACAGATATGTTTTGTAAACGGCACAACATGACTCCCCAACACAGACACACACTCATGCAAAATAAGAGTCCTCCTCTCTCTGTGAGTTATAATACATGTGTAAATGTTGCAGAGATCCAAGCCGTCCTGCTGAGCTTGTGAACTAACCAACGCCAAGCCCAGGCTCTGGCCAGAATGCATGGTGTTGAGCCAAACACAGCCCCAGAAACACACAAATGGAGCATATTCCTGTCTTATTTCCTATTATTCTTCACACTGAAGAACCTACTGTTCTTTGGTTCCAGCTGTGAGCAAATTTTTCTCATTTCACAAACCAGTTTGTTGGTGGAAACACATCAAACTGTTCCAAATTTAGTTCACAAACTGGAATTTGAAACATGGCTAAACTAACAGAGGGTGCAGTAGTGCCACCTTAAGTCTCTCTGTGAAATATGGCTGAACTAACAGTTCCTACTCAGCATTAGGAGTCAGTCAGGAAGCAAAAATGTCTTCTCTAAGCCGCCCAGTAGGCAGTCTGGCAAAAAGCATTTAAATTAATTGCAAATGTGTTGCTGCCATCTTGTGGTGAGACATGAAAACAGTACATTGACCAAATCAATAAAACAAAGCTTTTATTTAAAAAAAAAAATATATATATATATATATATATATTATTTATAAATTCATATTTGCTTTTAAAAAATATTTTTTTTTGCATTAAATGTAATGTTTTTGATGAAACCGGTGTGGTTTCAGCAGGACAATATGAAACTAATAGATGTGGTGTGATGAACAGAGTGCTGCTGAGATATCCATATACTCTCAGTGAATGTATTTGTAAACTGGATACAGGGTACTTGTTTATATACTGAACTCTTACTGTTGTAGCTCAGACTCCTCAAATATGTATGCTGTGTTGCCGTTTAAATGCCTCAGTTTATCTATTTTCAGAAAGAGTTCCTGAACCTGACTTGGATCATCGGTTGTGTTTTTGAACATATGATATCGGCCTCTGTACTTCATGAGAAGATGCTTCAGTTGAGCATCAGCTTCTTCCATAAACCTTTCTTCAGGCAACATTAACTGGTCTCCATGGGTGAAGAGGATTATGGTTAAGTCTCTGCTTCTGACCCCAAAAATCTGTTCCATTTTTTCCACCACTTGCTCCCTGTCCTGAATGGATGTCCCCAGCTTCACAACCAGCAGAAACACATGAATCACTGGAGCACACCAGTCCACGTCAATGAGCAGCTCTTCTGTGCTAACCTCTGGAGAGTCTAGCCCAGGGGTGTCCACTACATGGATCCTTCGGTCACAAAACTGACCATAAAACCAGTCACAGCGTCTGGACACAGCCCGAAAGCTACAATGGGTGAACTTCTCCTCTCCCAAAATAATATTTCCTGAGGTGCTTTTCCCACAGCCAGCTTTTCCCACCAGAATAATCCTCAAACATTTACCACCTGTAAGATAAATCAGTAAAAGTTACATGCAAAGATATTAAAAGAGAAGAGAAAATAGAGTAACAAATGTGTAATACCTGGAAGACCAGCAAAACAGGCTTCACACTTGCTAAAAATCCACAGTTCAGTTTCTGTCCAACCGTCTACTGTGAGATGGTCCAAAACTGAAAGGATGTGTAGCTTACATACTGTTACCTCCTGTGTTTATACGCCACCTGGCACAATATTCTACAAACAATGTCTATTTATTCACCTCCTCTGATCATAGGTGGAACTTTCTGAGTGCTGTAGTGACACTGAAGTGGTGCTGGTGTGTTGGTGTGCCTTGTGGTGGTCTGTAATTGGCTGTAATTGTAGAACTAGTGTGAATCGATATGGTAAGTGGAGTTGATAAAATGTATAATGAATAGAATATTAGTGTGTGAACTTGTTTACAGTGTGTTTAGTGTGTGATAGGCACAGTATAATGGAAGACGATGAAAAACATCCTGAGCAAGCGAAGCACTGTGGTGCTTTTGTTAAATGCGATTGAGTGAGTTACAAGCACTATAAGGAGTCAAGACTCTACTAACCATCTACAGAGTAAAATTTTCCCCTGTTCAGGTCCCTCATCTGGTCAAGTTTCTGAAAGAGTTCAACCACCTGAATGTGGTCATCAGATTCATTGTTGAAAACGTGGTATCTGTTTCCATGTGTTTTAACTATCTGCTGAAGTGGAGTTCCTGCTTTAGCGATGAAGTCTTCTATGCTGCCCCTCAGGCTGTCTCCATGGGTGAAGAGGACCAGTGTGATATCTCTTGTAGCTTCTCCAAATACCTTCCCCAGCTTTTCCACTGCTTCCTGCTGCTCTTTGGTGAACCTCCCAAGTTGTATGACCAGCAGAAAGACATGAACCACCGGAGCCCACAAATCCACGTCTCTGAGCAGTTCGTCTGTTTTGAGCTCAGGCAGGTCCAGTCCTGGAGTGTCCACCACATGAACTCTCCGTCCACAGACGGGACCATAACATCCAGTACAGAACTTGGTCACAGCCGAGAAACCGAAGGATGAAGTGAAGTGCTGTTGCCCCAGGATGGTGTTTCCTGAAGCACTTTTCCCACAGCCTACTTTTCCAACCAATACTATTCCGAACCGGTGTTGATAACCTGCAGGACAAGAACAATGCAGTTTGTGGAGTGATCCAGTGATGCTCAGATCCTTTCCCTAAAATCGTATATTTTCTCTGCTCCAAGTCTGTAATCCATCTGTGGCTCTGTATACTTCCTTAGCCCCCTTTCATCTTGCTCTTCAATGGTCAGGACTCCACAAGTCAACCACAGAGCAGGTATAATTAAACTGCTGGATCATTCTCAGCATTGCAGTGACACTGACGTGGTAGTGGTGTGTTAATGTGTGTTGTGCTGGTATTTATGAATTGGACACAGCGCACCAAACACAGCCCCAGAAACACACACAAACGGAGCGAGTTCCTGTCTAATTTCCAGCTCCACTGGACGATAACATTGTGTGTGAGGCTTTGAGCTCTTTCTTGGGTTACTGAACCTCAACATGCCCCCAGAGGAAGCCACAGTTTGCGCTGAAGAACCTACTGTTCTTTGCTTCCATCTGGGAACTAATTTTTCTGGTTTGAGAACCAGTTTATGTCGGTGGAAAGCGACGAATGGTTCAAAATTTAGTTCACAAACCAGAATGTGAAATATGGCTGAACTAACAACAGAGGTGTAGTAGCGCCACTATGTAAAACACGGCTGAACTAACAGCGGAAGGTGAAGTAACGTTCCTACTCACACATGCAACATTAGAAATCAGTTAGTCAGTGAGTAAGAGAAAATGCCTCTTCTAGGCAGGTAGCAGGTCCAGCAAAAACTAAGATGGACTACTTACCAGCAATGTTACCAGCCTCTGCCATGGTTTTAAAGATGACCAAGAACACATCTTCAATTTCAGGTGCTTACTATCAGCACATACTAGTGACAGCAGAGCCTTTTTATTATTTTTTTATTTCTTCTCCTGTAACGAAATACAAAATAATATTCAATTATATATATGGTTCTTTAGTATATCTAGGCTCTTTAAATTTCATATATATATATATATATATATATATATATATATATATAAAATGTTGGATCATAACATACAAAACCTTACAAGTAAATCAAGAGCTGTCTCTGTTTTTAATATTAACACCCACCAACCCACATAAAAAAATGATAAAATGATTACCTAATATGGGCAATGCGATAAGGAAGGCAAGATTTAATTAAAACACTTTCTAAACTTTCCCAAATGTGGAGAGTAGAAAGTACCAAAGAATTAAAGGTGTATTTAGAAAGTTTAAGTGGTAGGGGTGGGGTGCCAAAGCCGATGAAGCGGATAAGGAATACACTTCCAATTTGGACTACCACAGATCAGGAGAGTGAAGCCAGCACAATACTTTTTGGATATGAGCTGACCAATAAAAATACAGAAAATTAGGAAGAGCCAGGCCTTTATCGAATTTAAACTGCTGTAACAGTGATTTACCCACCCTCTGGGCTCTCCCATCCCATATAAATGTGGTGATAAGCTGGTCTAATCCTCATGGTTTCTTTAAAAAAAATCTTTGGTGTATACCTTGTACTGGGGTCAGTTCCCAGCTCAGGCAGAACTCTATACCAATTATTTCTTGGTTAAAAGTGCAAACACTTCTTTAACCTACCTCTGTGACACAATTGTAATTGTACATTGCTCTGGATGAAAGTGTCTACCTAATGTCTTGAACGTAAATTGAAACAAATATGATCTTACCTTAATGGTCCAGGACACTATGCTCTTTCTCTCTGGCTGTTCTTCATGGTATGAAAATTTGAAAGTGAAATCAGTACTGAGTCTGTATGAAATTTTTCTCACCACTCTCACCTCCTCAAATTTTTCTTTGTTATAGAAGACTTTGGAAGAAGGAACAACGCTTGGTCTGTTAATGTATTAACTTTGGGTACATTGTTAATGTATTATGTTCTGTATACTAACACATTCAAGGTCACGAGAATATTTCAGAGAATACTGGAGAGAACAACAAGAGCTATTGCAGAATCAGCGCTATATTTCCTAACAATAATGGCTACTTCAAAAGATGAAAATCCAGCAGGTATGTCTATTAATTTTCGGCTGCTTCATTTCTGCTCATTCATGCTCAAATGTGGAGTTATTTTGAAAGTTGGAGCTCAGAGTGAGATCGCAGAACTTCTCTGATTATGTATTTAACATGTCTCCCACTCCTTCTGTGTCCGCTTGAAAAATTATCAAATATCTCATTTGTGTAGTTAAGATATTGTTGTATATATCCTTATATTATGTAAATTACAGCCAGGATATATATATATATATATATATATATATATATATATATATATATATATATATATATATATCGTAACACAAGCATAGACAGCAGAAAGAGAAAAACGTAACCATGCAGTGAAAAAGTAAGAAAAAATTGGCCTGTTTTTTTAGCCCATGTTTATTTTCTAGATTCCTTATCAATGTGCTTAAGTGTAAACATTAATCCAAATGCCTTTGGATTGCATGACATGCATGTAGAACCTTTGACATTATACTTTGAATTCTTTATTTTATGAAGTTTATAAAATATAATGTAGTTTTTGACATCAAACGTCCAGTAAATTGCTGGGTAAATTAACCCACTTCTGTGACTAACGATTAAGAGTGTGGGTCTTCATTTACAGCAGGAACATCGTATGATCACAATGAAGTTTTTATGAGAAGACACAGCAAAACTCCACCACCATACAGTAAGTCTCAGTCAGTACAGAGACAGAGGCCCAAAATGTATCTGGACACTGAAAACTTTCCATTTGAATAAAAATGCTGAGTATAATTCATAAAAATATTTCACCAAAGGATTTACAAGGGGAAATCTCATCTAGAACAACATCAAACTGATGGCAGAGTCTTAGTGGAGAACTCCTGGTGGAGCATTGTAACATGACTGCACTAAAGTCACCTGCAAATCACAAAGGTTTAAACATTAAAGTCTCTGGTTGTTTTTCTTATAATATGTTAATAGTCACTATGATCTGAAACAAACGGGTTTCCTTAAGTAAGAAAGAAAGAAAGAAAGAAAGAAAGAAGGAAAGAAAAAGCACTGTCCAGATACTTTTGGGGCCACTAAAATTACAGTAAAGTGTAAATACCTAATAAAAAAGATAAAACTTGTGCCTTTGTTCTGTCTGTGGCAGTGAGGGACTTGAGGATTGTGCTGGTTGGAAAAACTGGAGCAGGAAAGAGCACATCTGGAAACACCATTCTGGGCAGTAATGAGTTCAGGGTGGACTTTGCTGCCCAGTCGGTGACCAAACAGTGCCAAAAGAGCAGTGAGATGGAAAGCAAGATTGCAGTGGTTGATACACCTGGCCTTTTTGACACAGAGCTCTCAGAATCTTCACTCATGAACCGGCTGGTGGAGTGCATCGCTCTCTCTTCTCCAGGGCCCCATGCCTTTCTCCTGGTCATTGCACTGGGCCGCTTCACCAAGGAGGAGAAGCAAGCTGTGGAGCGAATCCAGAACATCTTTGGAGAGAGAGCTTCCAGGCATACAATGGTCCTGTTCACCCATGGAGACAAACTGAAGGATGTGAACATTGAAGAGTTCCTCAGAAAGGCTGGCGAGGATCTTCAGGAGCTCCTCAAAATGTGTAAGAACCGTTACCATGTCTTCAACAACATGAGCCAAGACCCACATCAGGTCTTGGAGCTGCTTGATAAGATAAAGCAGATGACTGAGGACAACAAAGGGACGTTCTACACTAATGAGATGTATCAGCAGGTGGAAAGCGCCATCTGTGGGAAACATGATGAACTGCGGCTAAAATATGAGAAAGAATTGAAGGAAAAAGAAGACATGGAGACACAGCTCTGGCAGATGATGGTTGAGCTGAGACTAAAAGACTGTGATCTCAGGGTGAAAGAAGAGAAGATCCAAAGGCTGCAGAAGCAGTATGAGCAAGTGAAAGCTGATAAAGCCAAACTGGAAAAGAGAGGGTTAAAGCTTAGAGATAAAGCAGAGAAAGAAAGCAAACTGGCACACATTATTAAACCCTTTTCCCACAAGGGTAATTCAAAATGTACAACTCAGTAAAGAAAAATTTGTAGGAGCTCTGGCCAGGCGTATTAACATGGCCTTATTTTGGCTTGTATTTATTGAGCACTGGTTTATATCAGGTTTTGTTTTTTTGGCTCTGCATCTACAGGGGTTAGACAATGAAACTGAAACACCTGTCATTTTAGTGTGGGAGGTTTCATGGCTAATTTGGAGCAGCCTGGTGTCCAGTCTTCATTAATTGCACATTACACCAGTAAGACCATGTGCATCCAATGGTTCAAACATTGTGTCCTGAAGGCGGTGCCGTGTATCAGGACGACAATGCACCAATACACACAGCAAGATTGGTGAAAGATTGGTTTGATGAACATGAAAGTGAAGTTGAACATCTCCCATGGCCTGCACAGTCACCAAATCTTAATATTATTGAGCCACTTTGGGGTGTTTTGGAGGAGCGAGTCAGGAAACGTTTTCCTCCACCAGCATCACGTAGTGACCTGGCCACTATCCTGCAAGAAGAATGGCTTAAAATCCCTCTGACCACTGTGTAGGACTTGTATATGTCATTCCCAAGACGAATTGATGCTGTATTGGCCACAAAAGGAGGCCCTACACCATACTAATAAATGATTGTGGTCTAAAACCAGGTGTTTCAGTTTCATTCTCCAACCCCTGTATTCTGTATGGCCACACAGTCTAGTCAGACTGGTTACCTGCTTTCAACTCAATATGTCTATTGCAATTAGTGTCATATAAAGTATGACAATTTCTTTTGTTCCTTGCTTAACTACAGAAAAGATAATTGCAAAGGTTAGACATGTCAAATGGGTGTGTAGTGAAGTCATGACAACGTGGGACATGTCCTTATCGAAACAGAAGCCCTCTGATATTAGTGTTCAACTCACATAAGCTGGTGTTTGTTTTCTTGTTTGTTAGCTCGTTTGGTTGTTTTGGCTAATCTAACATTTCTTTCCATTTGTGTTGTTCAGTTTTAACTGTGTTATTGTTTTATATTGTTATGTCTTTAAGTATGTTTAGCATGCAATAGAATTTATGATAACAGATAAAGTAAAATATACTGGAAATGTCTGGGGGGTAAATAAAGTTTCAATATTTGTATATAGCAAAGCAGACACATGAGGTTTTAAAGATAATAAAAGAGTAATCAGTAAAAAGCAAATTAGTCATGCCCTGCAATTGACAGGCAAACAGATATGAAAAAAACATGAGCACAGCCATGTTTTTTTCTGACATTTGAATGAATCCTGTTCATCGGGTTTTACTTCAGTGACTCATGTTGGTCCTGTCAAATCAAATTAAATATAAGATCAACACAGCAAGTCAGTACAAGTCCTCAGAAAATATAAGATCCTTACATTTTATTAATCATCATGAGATACTGAAGTTCAAGAATTACAAGAATGAAAATGTTTCTACAAGTCATTTAGTTCATAACAAAACAGGAGTGTTAAAGTAATTTACATAAAAAGATGGAAATGATAGACCATTTTTTTTCTTCCTTAAACACAGATTTTGACATTTATTCCTAGGAAAAACTTGTATTTATTCATTTTTATCATAAAACATTTGATCATTGAAGTATTTAAAACCTCGATTACAATAAACCAATACAACAAAACAATGATGCATGTAAGAATTAATCATCTGAATACAGGGTGTTCATAAGGTGATTTAACCAGTGACAGCATGTGATGAACACTATCATTACTTCAGCCCAATAACTCCAACCAGTAAAAACCCATTAAAACTCAACAATATAGTAATTATATTATTATTATATTATTATATACAATAATGTATTGTATACTGCAGCTGTGGCCTTGAAGTTAGAGAAGCAATCATGAGGCCAGAGGGTCGCTGGTTCAATTCCCAGGACAGGCAAGAAAATAAAATTAATTTGCAGCTGAAATGCCCTTGAGTAAGGCACATAACCTCCCCGGGTGCTGAGGTGGTGGCCCCCTGCTCCGGTTGTGTGTGTGTTCACTGCCCCTAGTGTGTGTGAACAATTGTTCATTAGTGTGTGTTTGTGTGTTCCCTGCCATGGATGGGTTAAATGCAGAGAATCAGTTTTCCCAAGGGGATCAATAAAGGTGCTTCTTCTTATTACTATTTCAAGAGGGAATGCTCCACTAAAGAGCACTTAAGAGTAATTTCAAAAACTTGAAATTAAATCTGTATACATTCACTTCTATTGAAGGTTAACAAGGTTATTTCCTTCTTCTGTAAAGTTACTATTTTGGGAGATACATGTTTTTAATTAGACAGTGATGATATTTTAATTATGTCCATGAGGGAAACCCACACCATAAAGTATGAGCATAAACTATTTCATTCAAAGACAACAAAAAATGTAGACCACTCGTCAAATCTGATTTGCACAATTCATAAAATATATATCAGAAAAGGCGCAAAAGGAAATTGTTTGGTAACTTTTGTTTGTAAAAACTTATTCATTACTCTTTAAAATAGCCAACACAACAGCAATCAGAGCCATCACAAAAAATGAATTAACTAGCACCTGTGAGCTGTTGTAACACTGACTTCCTAATAAGTTATTGGTGACTTTTGCACAACAGAGATTACTATATGTATTTACACTTTCGAGTTCATACACTACATTACACCACAGATTGTTCTGCTCGTTTTTCTCTTTAATGGCAGTGATTAAAAAAACCTCGTATGGAGGGATTAACACCTCCTGCTCACTTGGGAAAGCTGAGTATTCATCCACTGCAGCTCCAAAACAAGTCTTCACTTTGAAACAGGACTCTTCACCAAAGTGGGTCAAATACTTGTTTTTGGAGGTGGAAGTGAAAAACCCAAATCTCATTTTTCTATTGAGAACATTGGTGATAAACCTAGCTTTAGTTCGGCGAAATGTGGTCACACAGTCTTTTTGATTTCTTTTGAGTTGTTGAATGGCATCAGTCAGAAAGAAATGCAGTGTGTAAAACTGAAAGTCACCTGACTTGCAGGCTTCTGATCCATTACGTGTTGCTATATTAAACTGGGTATAGGAACAATCATTCCTACACTGAGGTTCCTGTGTATACATGTATATGGCAGCAGACTGGTTTATGCCGAGTCCATTTTTGTTGCAATTAATAAGTGCAGATTCCCAGGCAGCTGAGAATCCAGGAGTGTTTTTTTTCTCTTCTTCACTGTAGTTTGACACCACTAATTTGTTCATGGCTTTGGACAGTTGTCAGCCATGTCCAAGGGAAGAACCTGACCACTGACCTGCAAGAGAACATATAAAACAGTCAGATGCTCTGTGTTACTTTTAATGTGTTACATAATAGCAACTTTAATAATAAAGGCTTTATACATCAATGTTTGTAGCAATAAAATATTTTATGTTATTTTCTGCCATAAACATTGTTGCCTAGTTAATGGTTAATAAATATAACATGTTTCCACCTCTAATTCCAGATCAGATAAAACATTCCCAAAATTATGAGTATATTCTGTGTATATTTTATATGTTTTTTAATTATTATTTTCTTATTTCTTTTGCCATTTTATCTGTGGTACTAGAGGCCATGTTCTTTGACATAAATAGCTGTTGGACCACTTTTGACACAACTCTCTTCTGAAGTGCTGAAAAGTTGCAGCATTTCTTTTAAAACAGGCTGCCTTTAAAATAAGTTACCTTCTTTGTATTTGCACTATGTATTTCCTGAAATAATGGCTTATGCTCCCACACCCAACAGGAAATCATTTATATTTAGTCATATGACGCGCTATCAAACATTTAGTGAATTATTTAATTCTAGATGTTTTCTTGACTTCTGCATTGTATTACATAGGAAATAATTAGGATTCAAAAACAAGAATCTGTGATTATTTTTTTCCTTGCACTTTTATTTAACTGAAAATACAAAGAAAAATTTTAAATAATTTCACTGATAAACTTGATTGTAAACAACCTTTTAATTTTTTGCTTGCAACACATACCACAAAACTTGGGGTGTTACGAAGCGTAGTGTCAACAACAACAACAAAAGTATGTTAGTAATTATGGTTATTTACTGAGGTAGAAAGTAACTAATTAAATTTACTTCTGTTATTGTAATTGAGTACATGAGAGCATTTCTGCATTGAATGGTGTTTTTCTTGTGTAATAAAATTCCAAGTTGATTTTCTTGTTGCAGTTGATTTTCTTGTTGTGTTAACTGTCATCAGCTTTTCAAAGTACTCTGCGATCCGTGTGACTATATTTATCACGTTAGCATGACTGGTTTCCAGCTTTGTCCTACATATAATGAGATCTCTCTTGATCTCATGAATCTGTTCAAAATGGCATTTAAAGTAAAAGCTAACATTTGTAAATGCAAGATTGCAAATAATTTTTTTTTTTGCCTTTTGAAAACTCTCTAAAAGACTTGCCAAGACTGAGCGTTCAGTGTATGCTCCTTTTAAACCATTTACATCATAGTAGACTATTTCTAAACAGTATGCCTTGATACTTAAGTAGTCTGTAAACCTTTGTTATTTTGCCCCTTGGCCTTTAACAAAAAAAATGTAATAATTTTCCAGAAATAGGGTTTGTATCTGTTAATGAATCTGTTAATGTTCACATGAAGAATCGTCTTTAAAGGCACTTCCCAAATTTTTTGTCAAAAACTGAATTACTAACAAGCCATTTTTCGAATGTTTTCATTATTCTCAAAATTTTATCAACAATTCCCATTTCCATATCCTTCATTGGCAGTGTTTTTAAAACATTTCTAAATGTTACTGTTACAAAAATACTTTGGCACGGAAACTGTCACTGTTAGTGTTCCAAGGATGGAGATGAGATTTAATCACTGTGTAGTTATTTGGCACCTACCTTCTTTTCAGACAAAGAAACTGTCAACAGAAACAGCAAAGCACAGATCAAAGACATCGTGATCTTCACACAGATGAAGTTTTCTAATAGACAACCACACACTGCAGAGAAACCAGTAATTTTGAGAAACTCAGCATAATAATAACACTGTACATCACAAACCTATAACGATAAAATCAGTTCACTGAAGCATATACAACTTGCTTTAATGTCCTTTCGGGCATGAGGTCCATTGCATGGAACATTAGAATGTAAAAATATAAGCGTACTTGTAAATTCAAACTTAGACCCTGTGTTTGAGACTTAGCTCATTGCAAAATGACAACTACAAAATTAAAAATTGTCTCAATGTTTTCTCAAACAAAATTCACTTTAAATGCATTTTTACATTTCTTTCATATTTTTAGTTCAAGATTAACCAAATCCATCACAAAACACCTGACCATTTTACTAATCTTTGCCAATGTAATATTAACTGTGCTTGTATAGACCAAAAAGAAGATGCCAACATTTCAAGAAGCTCGACAGTTTGACCTCGGTATAGTAAGCAACATCAGAAGAAAAACTCCTGGAAAAATTAGTTCAGTTTTTAACGTTGCATTAATTTAGAACTCAATTCATAAAATTCATAATGTTTACATTTACAAAACATTAGTTATTTCATGCTCTTACCAAGTTTTGGGAACGCGTGTTAATCCAGTTAGTGAAAAGTAGAAAAGACAAGGGAACAAAGAATTTGAAGTTAAGAGGAAAAAACAACTGCTGAGACCGGATGGGCAAAGCTACGTTTTTGCTTTCGTTTTCTTTCTGACTGCTTGACCTAATCTGTAAACTTTTTACATTGCTTTTCTTTGCTGTGTGTTTTAGACTGTTTGACTTCCTTCTTTTTATGACTTTCATCATAAACAGCTCCTAGTTTTAAAGATGATTGATCATTTACCTTCAAGACTGCCAGAGTCGTTGCCATATTGAAGAAGCCAGCTCTTGACAACTTGGGCATCAAGTAGAGACCAGTTTCTTTTCTTTCTTCCATCCCAAAAATTCCTCAAAATTCTGCCTGCTACCAACTGTCACTCTTTCTCAACAGGACGCAGTCTAGTTTCACTTCAAAGTGCTGCACTCTACAGAGACTGGTCTGATTACAGTTACAGAAAAGCTCCATTCTGTAAAAGATAAGTCAGACTGTCTTCAGTCGTCATTCTCCTTCATCTCTCTTCAGTCTTTGATGCAGTTGATCACAAGATTTTCCTGTCAGTTCTCAGCAGTCTTGGAATCATCCGCTTTGAATGGTGGTGGTGTGCACTGTACCTGGACCATGCTCGAAGGTGATTTCCGGGTTGCGAGAGATACGCTGGCGCGTTTGGCTTCTCCCCCTGTGATAAAGTTTTTATAACGGTTTTTCTACCCGCTGTGTGCAAAAGTGCTGCGGAATCCAACACATTGTATCGAAAATTGTACTGGATTTACTCTAATATGAGCCTTGTGGAGTTCTCCTTGTGGCTCTGAGCTCTTTTTTTAAGAGTGGAGCGTATGTGACTGTGTGCTTAACACCTGCCGCGAGAGTACCACCTGTGTTGCCCGTGCTATGTGGATTATTTCGGGATTATTTCTCTGGCTTTTACTGGGCTGTTACGGCTGTGGGCATCGTATCGCTGTAAATCTTCCCAGACGACGCCAGGCTCAACTGATCACATAAATAACAGGAACTTATGTTACGTATACAACATCTCTACACGCCCCGATCAATGATCATGATTAAATGTGCTCTGCTGTTAAAACAGTATTGTTTCTGCTTATCTATCGTCCCCCCAAACGTCATGTTTTTATGGCAGTTTTATGAGCTAACCTCCACATTTATTCCTGTTTATTGTGATCTGTTGCTGCTTGGTGATTTTAATATTCATATCAATTCTGGTAACTGTTTACTAAAGAATTTCTTAATGTTTTACATTAATTAATTAATTAATTCATTATCTGTAACCGCTTACCCACTAAACATTTAGCCGTTGATTCAACGTTGAAATAACGTACTTCACTGTCGTCTAATCAACGTTTTCTTAAGGTTGAAAATGAAAGTTGAAAAGACGTCCAAACACAGACGTTGAAAAGATGACTAACAAAGTCACGTTAAAGACGTTCTTTTAAAGCCGTTATTTCAACGTTGAAATCACGTACCTAAATGTCATTCAATAAACATTGAATTAAAGTTGAAAAGACATCCAAACATAAACTTTGAAAAGACGACTAACAGAGTTACATTACAAATGTACTTTCAAAGTACAGTAGGTTCCATTAAGAATTTTTGACTAGAATGGTTTAGACTGGTTTTTACTGGTGTCTACATCTAATAGTTTCCTTCACATAACCCATTAGCACTTAATGGTTCCTAATAGTTTAACCATTATTTCTCTAATAGTTTCCATTATGTAACACTTCTATTAGTATTTAATTGTACCTGTCAGTTCACAATCCCGGTTGGAAAAAACATTACACCCATAGGTAAAAGCAAAACATTTATAAACATATTTGCAAATTTTTGTAATTAGCCCAAAATATGCGACTCAAATATGGCACACAATTACATGTATAAATGTATTTGAAATATATATATATTTAATGAAAATATAAAAAAATATATATTTTTTTTATTTGATTACACCTGTAAATAAAACAAAAATTTACATACTAAGAAAATGAAGTACAGATTTGAACAAAGTACAAAGTACAGAGTGTACAAAAGCTTGTCACTGGGGCTGTACCCCTTTTAGGTACAATACAGTACCTTTCAGTGTAAGTTCTTTCATATACCCATGTTTTTGTACTAGTTAATATACTTGAAACCATAAGGGGCTAAAATGTATCATTAACATTAGCTTTATATATACCACCCCAGTGACAAACAATTTTGGACCCTGGGCTGACTAAAGTGTACCAGAATTATTCACACAACTATTCATAATGACTTTCTGTGCTCTTTATTTAGTTGTAAACATGCACAATACAGCATCAGTTAAAAAAATTAAATGTCAATAGAAGTCCAGATGTAAATGGAATTATTGAATTGTGATTTTGAGATAAAACTTGCATGTACGAAAAGGGAAATTTAAATTCAAACTTAGGATTTTATTGCCATTTTGCATATTACATTTTAATTTTAATTTTAATACTGATAAGCTTCCATAATCAACAGTGTACAAAACAATTACTTAAGTAAAAAAGCAAAATCAAAAATATAGCAATTTTTGAATTAATAAAAATCCATATGAAGAGGAAATATGCAAAACTGACATTTTAAAATAAACATTAAATTTTTACCTTTTTTTTAATCTGTTTAACCCAATATATTTAATTAATAAAAATATGTCAGTGTATGAATGAAACTTAGAAAATAGTGTACTGGCAGTGATATACCTTAGGTTATACTGTACATGTCCACGCACAGGCCAATGTGTTGTTTGAATTTGGCAAAGGTAAACTTTCTATGCAGGAATTGTGTGCATTGGTTCAGTGGAGGCATGAAAGGTTTAGTACAGGAGGTTGATCACTCGAGTCACACTCTGCAACTATGCAATGTTTAAAATGCATCTCTGGAGAAATGTCATGGTGTTTTAAGGTGGGAATAAATTATATCAATAAATACAATAGTGTAGCGCAAATAAGCTAGAATAAGGAAACGATAGTAGACAAAAAATATTAATAATGGTCTTGCGGTAAAAAAACGAATATATAGCTAGTATGCCAGTCACTGTGATCTGTACAAAACCATAAATATTTTCAGAATTATAAAAGATACAATAATACTTATATGATGTTGGTTCACTTGCTACCAGCACTGGGCATTTGGTGACAATGCTGTTGATGCATCTGTTGACTTCCTTGCCTGATAAAATTACTGAAACCTTCAGATCTCTGCAACATTGAAAAGTGGCACATTTTCTAGCTTTTGCTTGAGTGACACATGCAAGGTGTGCTGGAGGATGGACAGTATTGACTCAAAACCTGTATGCTTTCATTAATAATCTGATCACCGCTTATAAGTTTAAAAATATTATTATTAATTCTACAATATAATAAAATACATACTTGCATTAGTGTTCCTCACAACATTCATAATTCACAGTTAAATCTTTGGGAACATGAACATACTCCATGTTAGTTGGATACTTGTGTGGGAAAAAAATTGTCAGTCTAACAAAATATTGTATCATATATAAATGTTTTGGTACCGTTCATCTATTGATTTTCACATATTTGGAAAAGCACAAGTGTGGCCTGTGCAAATGTTATTGTATGATTTTATTTTCCAGTACTTCTTTTGATATTTGGTTAACATTCACATTGTTAGCAAGGTGTCTTGTATGTAACTGCAACCCAGACCTGCTGAAATAAGTCAAAAACATTACTGTTAATAATGTAATATTACTTTGAATTTTTTATACAGAATGGGTTAACTATTATCCTCCTCTACTCCTTCACTTGTCTTCTCTGAGATGCTAACCTAGCATAGCTGTTACTTTGCTAGAGCTCTTTAAATGATTATACTTTACCAGAATGAGTGAAACTCTCTCTCTTTCTCTCTACATAATTGCTTTTCCTGCAACAGTCAGGAGGCTTAGTGACACTACTGTTTGTATCCCTGGTTTTGTTGTCTCTACCTCAACACTGGTGAGAAATCTTGGAGTAATTTTTGATTCTACATTATCATTTGAGGGCGGCACAGTGGTGCAGCAGGTAGTGTCGCAGTCACACAGCTCCAGGGGCCTGGAGGTTGTGGGTTCGATTCCCGCTCCTGGTGACTGTCTGTGAGGTGTGTGGTGTGTTCGCGTGGGTTTCCTCTGGGTGCTTTCGATTTCCTCCCATAGTCCAAAAACATACGTTGGTAGATGGATTGGTTACTCAAAAGTGAATGTGTATGTGTCTGTATTGTCCTTTGAAGGACTGGTGCCCCCTCCAGGGTGTATTCCTGCCTTGCACCCACTGATTCCAGGTAGGCTCTGGACCCGCCGAGACCCTGAATTGGATAAGTGGTTACAGATAATGAATGAATTATCATTTGAATCACATATTAACAACACATGTAGGACTTCTATCCACATTAAAAATATTGCTAGGATTCGCCCTTTTCTCTCATTCACTGCTGCTAAGACCATAGTCCATGCAGTTGTAACTTCCAGACTCGACTACTGCAGTGCTCTGTTGTGTGACCTCCCTGCTCGGGCTTTGAGCAGGCGGCAGTATGTGCAGTATTCTGCTGCTAGGGCGCTGATCCATATAAGATCATGGGAGCATATTACTCCAGTCCTAAGTCGTCTTCATTGGCTCCCAGTGCAGTATCGTATACAATACAAATTGCTTGTGTTGGTGCTTAAATCCTTGCATGACCTTGCCCCTTCTTATCTAAGTAGTTTACTTCAATCATACTCTCCAGTGCGTACTCTTCGGTCCTCAAGCCTCCATTTGCTTGAGGTCCCACATTTTAAGCTAAGTACCACTGGAAATAGAGGATTTTGTGTGGCGGGTCCAAAGCTGTGTAATAGTCTTCCTGATGAACTGCGAGCTTGTTCATCTGTATTTGTTTTTAAAACCAGACTCAAATGCATATGGATGATATTATGTGTATGTGTTTATGGTTATGCATGTGTATTTACCTTTTTATTTACCTTTTATTTTTTCTTTTATTATCTATTATACAGTGCCATTGGGTCTCTTGAAAGGCGCTTTCAAATAAAAATGTATTATTATTATTATTATTATTATTATTATTATTATTATTTCAGGTGACATGGAAAGGTACCACATAAGTTCCATGTAGATTCTCCACTGGTGTCCCACAACCCACTCAGCTTGACCCAAGCACCCAGACTTTTTCAGTCCTGTCAATTTTGAGGTGGAATTAACTTCTCCTGGATATCCAAATGTCAGAGTCCCTTGCTGTCGTCAAACGCCAACTAAAGATCTATCTCTGTCAAGAGTACTTAAATCAGCACTTATCTTGAACTTGTTAAAGGTTTAAAATTGTATTCATGTCTTACTTTATTTGACATTCATGCAAAGTGTAGAATGTGAGCATTGTGTATCTAGGCAGCCGACTGTGGTATTTGGCAGCATCTAAGCTTGATGTTTCTTTTGGATCTTAGCCTATACACACTAGTTATGGTAGGTCGCTGTAAGAGCGTCCGCTAAATGCCTTAAATGTAAATGCAGAGAGACCTCTGTGTTTTTGGTTAAGCTGTGATAATCAAGTGTGAGAAAAATGTAATACTTCATGAAACACTTTTTTGGGGCAAGAGCTTTGTGGTAATTCAAAGGAAAAAACAAGGAGCAGAAGAATGAATGAATGAACATTCCTTTCCATATGAAGAGTAAAGTTTTAGAAATATCTGAATTCTAAAGTACAAGGGAAATGTATAACCTACATAATAATAATAATAATAATAATAATAATAATAATAATAAAACCCTTTGGCTTTTTTCATATTCTGTCATATCCAAGTCTTTATGACTTTAGACCTGAATCAAATCTAAAAATCACCATTTACCCAGATTGGCCCACACTCATAAACATTATTTGGGACACGGTAGGTTGTTTAATGAGTAATTTATATTACACAAAGAGAGCCAAGAGAAAAAAAAATCTGAAGAAGATATAAACAATTGTCTGACACATTTGTAGTACAACACAAACTTACACACCACCACAGAATGATTCACTACTGAGAATGTCTCACCAGCCAAACCTTTCCTGGGTAACAATGTATGGCTTTCAGTCTGTAATTACAGAATTACAAACTGCACCTTCTGCCAGTGGAGCTGACTAAATGATCAATGACTGTAGTTACAAGGTCATTTGAATTATTCAGATATATTTCAAAGATCTGAAGCTCTTTTCATCTAATAAAGAGCTTACGTATTTAAAAAATAGCTTAGTGCAACACAAGGGTTAGTGTTAGTGTTTCACCTAAAAAATAAAGACATAATACAGGGTTTAGGCAGATGTCTCTTTATTTCTCTTTATTATCTTGTTTAATGTGTATAATTTGTTTCCTGAAGAGCACTTAAGTAGAAGTGTCATCTCACACCTTTTCATATAATATATGTACAAAGTGTGTTTCTTATGTCTGTTTCTTATGTCTGGGCTACTGTACTAAACACATAACAATATGTGTTTGTTATAATAATGCAAGGTACTTCAGACTCATTCGCATCATCTGAGCTTTCACAATGGTGCCAGTTCTCATCCCTGTTCTCGTTAGTCGAGTTAGAACATGGACTTTTGTCTAGGGTTTCGTCCCGTGTGTGCGAGTTTTGGGGTCATCCGTGGTCCTACATATTTTCTTTGGGTGCTGGACTCTCATGCCTACTGGGGGGGAATTTATTCTGAGTGTGCCCTGACATTAACTGATTAACACAGGGGTTTGAGTGGTGTTGGGTTTCACCTGACCAGTGAGGACTGGAGTGAGGAGAACTCCTATTGGATTGTAAAGGTTTATTATTCTCCTGATTTTCTGTAAGCCTGTGAGATGGAGTGGACTTTGGATACCATGATTCAGCCCTAGGGGCTTCCTCTAGCTCGATAGGGTAAGGCTGAGTATAATGGCTAAAAGTTTGTGGCATTTGTGGCCATTGGTTTAAAGTTTGTTGATCTTTTAAAAAGACTTTGAGTGCTAAGTCACGCAGCTGTTTGCTAGACAGGGTGCGTGGACATGCTGCAACCCCTAGATAATAACTAGTGTTGGGATGGAGATTTAAGAGAAAGAGTGTTTTGAAATTCAACTCTTCTTCCATTCCTGGTTCATTTCGGGGCCAGAAATAAGCTTGTCTAAGGCGGTGATAGTACTGATGGGGTGACTCCTGCCTTTGTTGTTTAACTTGCAGTGCTGTCATCAATCCTGCCTGTGACAACTGATTGGAGAACTCCTTCTCCAAAGCGTCACAGAGCACATCATATTGTCTCCTGACATAGTTAGGTTGCCGTTCAATGAAACTGCTGACTTCCCTGCTGGATGTCATTCTGATCAGGTAGATTCTGTCATCTACTGTGGCTCCGAGGAACCTTTGCAAAAAGAAATCTATATCTTTTAGGTACGAGTAAATTTCATTTGAGCCATCTGGCTTTGGCTTGAAGCGCATTATGTGGATCATGGCTGTATATTCTGACACTGTGGCTCCTGTTGAGCTTGCTAATTACAAAAACACCTCAGTCAGGGATCTTACCACTGTTGCTTGGTGACTGGGTTGTGTGTCAGATTTAATACTAATTAATGTTTAATTATTGCAGTTTTATTTTATTTCACCTAAACCAATAGGTTTTATAATCAGTAATTGGTTACTTCCACTTATGGAAGAATGAGTAAAGGATAGAAACAGTACATCAAAAGTAACTTACAATTTACATGTGAATGTAACAATAATGGCTACTTCAATAACAATAATGGCTACTTCAAAAGATGAAAATCCAGCAGGTATGTCTATTAATTTTCGGCTGCTTCATTTCTGCTCATTCATGCTCAAATGTGGAGTTATTTTGAAAGTTGGAGCTCAGAGTGAGATCGCAGAACTTCTCTGATTATGTATTTAACATGTCTCCCTCTCCTTCTGTGTCCACTTGAAAAATGATCAAATATCTCATTTGTGTAGTTAAGATATTGTTGTATATATCCTTATATTATGTAAATTACAGCCAGGATATATATATATATATATATATATATATATATATATATATATCGTAACACAAGCATAGACAGCATGTAGAACATGTAGCATGTAGAACCTTTGACATTATACTTTGAATTCTTTATTTTATGAAGTTTATAAAATATAATGTAGTTTTTGACATCAAACGTCCAGTAAATTGCTGGGTAAATTAACCCACTTCTGTGACTAACAATTAAGAGTGTGGTTCTTCATTTACAGCAGGAACACCGTATGATCACAATGAAGTTTTTATGAGAAGACACAGCAAAACACCACCACCATCAGTACAGAGACAGAGGCCCAAAATGTATCTGGACACTTAAAACTTTCAATTTGAATAAAAATGCTGAGTATAATTCATAAAAATATTTCACCAAAGGATTTACAAAGGAAAATTTCTTGTAGAACAACATCAAACTGATGGCAGAGTCTTAGTGGAGAACTCCACTAAGCAAGATTGCAGTGGTTGATACACCTGGCCTTTTTGACACAGAGCTCTCAGAATCTTCACTCATGAACCGGCTGGTGGAGTGCATCGCTCTCTCTTCTCCAGGGCCCCATGCCTTTCTCCTGGTCATTGCACTGGGCCGCTTCACCAAGGAGGAGAAGCAAGCTGTGGAGCGAATCCAGAACATCTTTGGAGAGAGAGCTTCCAGGCATACAATGGTCCTGTTCACCAATGGAGATAAACTGAAGGATGTAAACATTGAAGAGTTCCTCAGAAAGGCTGCCGAGGATCTTCAGGAGCTCCTCAAAATGTGTAAGAACCGCTACCATGTTTTCAACAATATGAGCCAAGACCCACATCAGGTCTTGGAGCTGCTTGATAAGATAAAGCAGATGACTGAGGACAACAAAGGGACGTTCTACACTAATGAGATGTATCAGCAGGTGGAAAGCGCCATCTGTGGGAAACATGATGAACTGCGGCTAAAATATGAGAAAGAATTGAAGGAAAAAGAAGACATGGAGACACAGCTTTGGCAGATGATGGTTGAGCTGAAACTAAAAGACTGTGATCTCAGGGTGAAAGAAGAGAGGATCCAAAGGCTGCAGAAGCAGTATGAGCAAGTGAAAGCTGATAAAGCCAAACTGTAAAAGAGAGGGTTAAAGCTTAGAGATAAAGCAGAGAAAGAAAGCAAACTGGCACACATTATTAAACCCTTTTCCCACAAGGGTAATTCAAAATGTACAACTCACTAAAGAAAAATTTGTAGGACCTCTGGCCAGGCGTATTAACATGGCCTTATTTTGGCTTGTATTTATTGAGCACTGGTTTATATCAGGTTTCGTTTTTTTGGCTCTGCATCTACAGGGGTTAGACAACGAAACTGAAACACCTGTCATTTTAGTGTGGGAGGTTTCATGGCTACATTGGAGCAGCCTGGTGTCCAGTCTTCATTAATTGCACATTGCACCAATAAGACCATGTGCATCCAATGGTTCAAACATTGTGTCCTGAAGGCGGTGCCGTGTATCAGGACGACAATGCACCAATACACACAGCAAGACTGGTGAAAGATTGGTTTGATGAACATGAAAGTGAAGTTGAACATCTCCCATGGCCTGCACAGTCACCAAATCTAAATATTATTGAGCCACTTTGGGGTGTTTTGGAGGAATGTGTCAGGAAACGTTTTTCTCCACCAGTATCACGTAGTGTCCTGGCCACTATCCTGCAAGAAGAATGGCTTAAAATCCCTCTGTACAGGACTTGTATATGTCATTTCCAAGACGAATTGTTGCTGTATTGGCCGCAAAAGGAGGCCCTACACTATACTAATAAATGATTGTGGTCTAAAACCAGGTGTTTCAGTTTCATTCTCCAACCCCTGTATTCTGTATGGCCACACAGTCTAGTCAGACTGGTTACCTGCTTTCAACTCAATATGTCTATTGCAATCAGTGTCATATAAAGTATGACAATTTCTTTTGTTACTTGCTTAACTACAGAAAAGGTAATTGCAAAGGTTAGACATGTCAAATGGGTGTGTAGTGAAGTTCACGCAAATGTCATGACAACGTGGGACATGTCCTTATCGAAACAGAAGCCCTCTGATATTAGTGTTCAACTCACATAAGCTGGCGTTTGTTTTCTTGTTTGTTAGCTCGTTTGGTTGTTTTAGCTAATCTAACATTTCTTTCCATTTGTGTTGTTCAGTTTTAACTGTGTTATTGTTTTATATTGTTATGTCTTTAAGTATGTTTAGCATGCAACAGAATTTATGATAACAGATAAAGTAAAATATACTGGAAATGTCTGGGGGGTAAATAAAGTTTCAATATTTGTATATAGCAAAGCAGACACATGAGGTTTTAAAGATAATAAAAGAGTAATCAGTAAAAAGCAAATTAGTCATGCCCTGCAACTAACTGGCAAACAGATATGAAAAAAACATGAGCACAGCCATGTTTTTTTCTGACATTTGAATAATTATTAATTAGAAAAAGTAATTTACATAAAAAGATGGAAATAATAGACCATTTTGTTTCTTTCTTAAACACATATTTTGACATTTATTCATAGGAAAGACTTGTATTTATTCATTTTTATCATAAAACATTTGATCATTGAAGTATTTAAAACCTCGATTACAATAAACCAATACAACAAAACAACGATGCATATAGGAATTAATCATCTGAATACAGGGTGTTCATAAGGTGATTTAACCAGTGACAGCATGTGATGAACACTATCATTACTTCAGCCCAATAACTCCAACCAGTAAAAACCCATTAAAACTCAACAATATAGTAATAATGTTATTATTATATTATTATATACAATAATTTATTTGTAGGTTGTGTGTGTGTTCACTACCCCTAGTGTGTGTGAAGAATTGCTCATTAGTGTGTGTTTGTGTGTTCCCTGCCATGGATGGGTTAAATGCAGAGAATCAGTTTTCCTAAGGGGATCAATAAAGGTGTTTCTTCTTTTTATTATTACAAGAGGGAATGCTCCACTAAAGAGCACTACAGAGTAATTTCAAAAACTTGAAATTAAATCTGTTTACATTTACTTCTATTGAAGGTTAACAAGGTTATTTCCTTCTTCTGTAAAGTTACTATTTTGGGAGATACATGTGTTTATTAAGACAGTGATGATATTTTAATCATGTCCATGAGGGAAACCCACACCATAAAGTATGAGCATAAACTATTTCATTCAAAGACAACAAAAAATGTAGACCACTGGTCAAATCTGATTTGCACAATTCATAAAATATATATCAGAAAAGGCGCAAAAGGAAATTGTTTGGTAACCTTTGTTTGTAAAAACTTATTCATTACTCTTTAAAATAGCCAACACAACAGCAATCAGCAGAGCCATCACAAAAAATGAATTAACTAGCACCTGTGAGCTGTTGTAACACTGACTTCCTAATAAGTTATTGGTGACTTTTGCACAACAGAGATTACTATATGTATTTACACTTTCGAGTTCATACACTACATTACACCACAGGTTGTTCTGCTCGTTTTTCTCTTTAATGGCAGTGATTAAAAAAACCTCGTATGGAGGGATTAACACCTCCTGCTCACTTGGGAAAGCTGAGTATTTATCCACTGCAGCTCCAAAACAAGTCTTCACTTTGAAACAGGACTCTTCACCAAACTGGGTCAAATACTGGTTTGTGGAGGTGGAAGTAAAAGACCCAAATTTCACTGTTCTATTGAGAACATTGGTGACAAACCTAACTTTAGTTCGGCGAAATGTGGTCACACAGTCTTTTTGATTTCTTTTGAGTTGTTGAATGGCATCAGTCAGAAAGAAATGCAGTGTGTAAAACTGAAAGTCACCTGACTTGTAGGCTTCTGATCCATTACGTGTTGCTATATTAAACTCTGTATAGGAACAATCATTCCTACACTGAGGCTGCTGTGTATACATGTATATGGCAGCAGACTGGTTTATGCCGAGTCCATTTTTGTTGCATTTAATAAGTGCAGATTCCCAGGCAGCTGAGAATCCAGGAGTGTTTTTTTTCTCTTGTTCACTGTACTTTGACACCACTAATTTGTTCATGGCTTCTCTACAGCCATTATAGCAATCATCCACTGAGTTGTCAGCCATGTCCAAGGGAAGACCCTGACCACTGACCTGCAAGAGAACACAGTCAGATGCTCTGTGTTACTTTTAATGTGTTACATAACAGCAACTTTAATAATAAAGGCTTTATACATCAATGTTTGTAGCAATAAAATATTTTATGTATTGTTATTTTCTGCCATAAACATTGTTGCCTAGTTAATGGTTAATAAATATAACATGTTTCCACCTCTAATTTCAGATCAGATGAAACATTCCCAAAATTATGAGTATATTCTGTGTATATTTTATATGTTTTTTAATTATTATTTTCTTATTTGTTTTGCCATATTGTCTGTGATGCTAGAGGCCATGTTTCTTTGTCATGAATAACTGTTGGACCACTTTTGACACAACTCTCTTCTGAAGTGCTGAAAAGTTACAGCATTTCTTTTAAAACAGGCTGCCTTTAAAATAAGTTACCTTATTTGTATTTGCACTATGTATTTCCTGAAACAATGGCTTATGCTCCCACACCCAACAGGAAATCATTTATATTTAGTCGTGTGACGCGCTATCAAACATTTAGTGAATTATTTAATTCTAGATGTTTTCTTGACTTCTGTATTGTATTACATAGGAAATAAAAAGGATTCAAAAACAAGAATCTGTGATTATTTTTTTCCTTGCAATTTTATTTAACTGAAAATACAAAGAAAAATTTTAAATATTTTCACTGATAAACTTGATTGTAAACAACCTTTTAATTTTATGCTTGCAACACACTCCAAAAAAGTTGGGGTGTTACGAAGTGTAGTGTCAACAACAACAACAAAAGTATGTTAGTAAGTATGGTTATTTACTGAGGTAGAAAGTAACTAATTAAATTTACTTCTGTTATTGTAATTGAGTACATGAGAGCATTTCTGCATTGAATGGTGTTTTTCTTGTATAATAAAATTCCAAGTTGATTTTCTTGTTGCAGTTGATTTTCTTGTTGTGTTAACTGTCATCAGCTTTTCAAAGTACTCTGCGATCCGTGTGACTATTGAAAACTCTCTAAAAGACTTGCCAAGACCGAGCCTTCAGTGTATGCTCCTTTTATACCATTTACATCATAGTAGACTATTTTTAAACAGTATGCCTTGATACTTAAGTAGTCTGTAAACCTTTGTTATTTTGACCCTTGGCCTTTAACAAAAAAAAATTAATAATTTTCCAGAAATAGGGTTTGTATCTGTTAATGAATCTGTTAATGTTCACATGAAGAATCGGCTTTAAAGGCACTTCCCAAATTTTGTCAAAAACTGAATTGCTAACAAGCCATTTTTTGAATGTTTTCATTATTCTCAAAATTTTATCAACAATTCCCATTTCCATATCCTTCATTGGCAATGTTTTCAAAACATTTCTAAATGTTACTGTTACAAAAATACTTTGGCACGGAAACTGTCACTGTTAGTGTTTCAAGGATGGAGATGAGATTTTATCACTGTGTAGATATTTGGCACCTACCTTCTTTTCAGACAAAGAAACTGTCAACAGAAACAGCAAAGCACAGATCAAAGACATCGTGATCTTCACACAGATGAAGTTTTCTAATAAACAACCACACACAGCAGAGAAACCAGTAATTTTGAGAAAATCAGCATAATAATAACACTGTACCTCACAAACCTATAACGATAAAAGCAGTTCTATAACGATAAAATCAGTTCACTGAAGCAAATACAACTTGCTTTAATGTCCTTTCAGGCATGAGGTCCATTGCATAGGACGTTAGAATGTAAAAATACACTTATATAAAGCGTACTTGTAAATCCAAACTTAGACCCTGTGTTTGAGATTTAGCTCATTGCAAAATGACAACTACAAAATTAAAAATTTGTTTTGTTTTCTCAAACAAAATTCACTTTAAATACATTTTTACATTTCTAATTTATTAGAAAATAATTTAGAACTCAATTCATAAAATTCATAATGTTTACATTTTACATTTACAAAACATTAGTTATTTCATGCTCTTACCAAGTTTTGGGAACGTGTGTTAATCCAGTTGGTGAAAAGTAGAAAAGACAAGGGAACAAAGAATTATGCTGCATTTAAGTTAAGAGGGAAAAAAAAAAACTGCTGAGACCGGATGGGCAAAGCTACGTTTTTGCTTTCGCTTTCGTTTTCTTGCTGACTGCTCGACCTAATCTGTAAACTTTGTACATTGCTTTTTTTTGCTGTGTGTTTTGGACTGTTTGACTTCCTTCTTTTTATGACTTTAATCATTAACAGCTCCTAGTTTTAATGATGATTTATCATTTACCTTCAAGACTGCCAGAGTCGTTGCCATAACAACTCTTGACAACTTGGGCATCAACTAGAGACCAGTTTCTCTTCTTTCTTCCCTCCCAAAAATTCCTCAAAATTCTGCCTGCTACCATCTGTCACTGTCAACAGGATCTAGTTTCACTTCAAAGTGCTGCACTCTACAGAGACTGCCCAGCAGGCACAGGACGTCAATTTGACGTCAGAAAGGCGTTGGTCTCTAAAGTTGGACAGACGTTGAGTTTTAGTTGGAAATGAAAATCGGGTTCACGTCTAAACCCAACGTTGCCTTGAGAACAAGCTTCAACGTTGGACAGACGTTGAATTTTTGTTGGAAATGAAATCGGGTTGACGTCATAGCCCGATGTTGCCTTGACAACAATTTTCAACGTTGGACAGACGTTGATTTTTAGTTGGAAATGAAAATCGGGTTGACGTCTAAACCCAACATTGATGTGACGTCAAGACTCAACGTTGGTTAGACATTGAAATATGGTTAGTAATCAAAGTCAGATATTACTCAAAAATTAACGTCAGGATGACATCAAACTCCAACGTTGTGTAGATGTTGATTTTTAGTTGGAAATGAAAATCGGGTTGACGTCTAAACCCAACATTGATGTGACGTCAAGACTCAACGTTGGTTAGACGTTGAAATATGGTTAGTAATCAAAGTCAGATATTAGTCAAAAATTAACGTCAGGATGACGTCAAACTCCAAAGTTGTGTAGATGTTAATTTTTAGTTGGAAATGAAAATCGGGTTGACGTCTAAACCCAACATTGATGTGACGTCAAGACTCAACGTTGGTTAGACGTTGAAATATGGTTAGTAATCAAAGTCAGATATTAGTCAAAAATTAACGTCAGGATGACGTCAAACTCCAACGTTGTGTAGATGTTGATTTTTAGTTGGAAATGAAAATCGGGTTGACGTCTAAACCCAACATTGGTGTGACATCAAGATCCAACGTAGGTTAGATGTTGAATTATGGTTAGTTATCAAAGTCAGATATCAGTCAAAAATTAACGTTGGGATGACGTCAAGCTCCAATGTTGTGTAGTTGGTGATTTTTAGTTGGAAATGAAAATCGGGTTGACATCTAAACCCAACATTGATGTGACGTCAAGAACTAACATTGGTTAGATGTTGAATTATGGTTAGTAATCAAAGTCAGATATTACTCAAAATATAACGTCAGGATGATGTCATGCTCCATTGTTGTATAGATGTTGATTTTTAGTTGGAAATGAAAATTGGGTTGACGTCAAGCTCCAATGTTGTTTTAGTTGTAATGAAAATCGGGTCAACGTCTAAACCCAACACTGGTGTGACATAGAGACTCAACACTACCGTATTTCACATTTACAGCATACTACTGTAATTAAATAGTACAATACTTTACTGTAAAAACTGATTTACAGTAAATAACTGGCAGCTGAGCTCCCAGACAATTACTGTTTTTTTACAGGAACATTAATGCATTTCAACTTTACAAAATACTACTGTAATTGAATAAAACATAACTGTAAATATTGGGATTTACAGTAAATACCTGGCAACAGAGTTTCCAGCCAATTACTGCATTTGTACAGGTACAAGATTGTATTTAAAATTTACATAATACTACTGTAATTGCATAATACAATGTTTTACTCTAAATATTTAAATGTACAGTAATACTTTCAGCAGAATTGCCAGCCATTTACTGCCTTTTTTCAGAAACAATACCTTTTTACAGAGGAACACTAATTACAAACAGTATCTAAATTACATTCAATTATTTATATATACTGAACAATACCAGCACGTAATATTTTTGTATTAAGATTATAGTGTTACTATTGAAAAAAAAAAAAAAAAATCAAGTCTGCCAAGCATGAATACTTTAAAAATACTATAACCATAACATACACAAAAGAAGTCCAAATCTACATTCGGAATTAAAATCAGTAACACGCTTTATTAAAACTGAATATATGCAAAATGTGGACAAATTTCAAGTACTACATAACATGTTCAAATCATTTATGTTTTTACTTGAACTTTATATTTTTGCCCCTTATGATATTTGCTTTTTTTTTCTAACCAAAAATACTTCACAATATCCAATTACATTATTGCCTTGATGAATTACAAGAAAGGTGCCCAAATCTTTATAGTAAAACATTACGTTATATCACATGACTTTTGATCTTACCAGACAACACAAATAGTGACCGTAAAACATCATGAAAAATGTAATAAAAAATATTTAATCTGGATTACTAAAACTTTGTATTTCAGATATCATCAGTGAACCCAACATGTTACTTACTTAGAGTCAGTTTTGTGTTGAACATGACCCTTTAAATACAAACCGGATTCCAAAAAAGTTGGGACACTAAACAAATTGTGAATAAAAACTAAATGAAATGATGTGGAGGTGCCAACATCTAATATTTTATTCAGAATAGAACACAAATCACAGATCAAAAGTTTAAACTGAGATAATGTATCATTTTTAAGGGAAAAATATGTTGTTTCAAAATTTCATGGCATCAACAAATCCCAAAAAAGTTGGGACAAGGCCATTTTTTACCACTGTGTGGCATCCCCCTTCTTCTTACAACACTCAAAAGGTGTCTGGGGACAGAGGAGACCGGTTTCTCAAGTTTAGAAAAAGGAAAGCTCTCCCATTCATGTCTAACACAGGCCTCTAACTGTTTAATCGTCTTGGGCCTTCTTTGTCGCACCTTCCTCTTTATGATGCGCCCAATGCTCTCTATAGGTGAAAGATCTGGACTGCAGGCTGGCCATTTCAGTACCCGGATCCTTCTCCTACGTAGCCATGATGACGTGATTGCTACAGAATGTGGTCTGGCATTATCTTGTTGAAAAATGCAGGGTCTTCCCTGAAAGAGATGACGTCTAGATGGGAGCATATGTTGTTCTAGAACCTGAACATAGTTCTCTGCATTAATGGTGCCTTTCCAGACATGCAAGCTGCCCATGCCACAAGCACTCATGCAACCTCATACCATCAGTGATGCAGGCTTCTGAACGGAGCGTTGATAACAACTTGGGTTATCCTGTCCTCTTTGGTCCGGATGACATGGCGTCCCAGTGTTCCATAAAGAACTTCAAATCGTGACTCATCTGAGCACAGAACAGTCTTTCATTTTGGCACACTCCATTTTAAAAGACCCCTGCCCCAGTGCAAACGTCTGAGCTTGTGGAGCTTGCTTTGAAATGGCTTCCTCTTTGCACTGTAGAGTTTCAGCTGGCAACGGCGGATGGCACGGTGGATTGTGTTCACTGACAATGCTTTCTGAAAGTATTCATGAGCCCATTCTGTTATTTCCTTGACAGTGGCATTCCTGTTTGAGGTGCAGTGATGTTTAAGGGCCCAGAGATCACAAGCATCCAGTAGAGTTTTACGGACTTGACCCTTATGCACAGCAATTGTTCCAGATTCTCTGAATATTTTAGTCTTCCAGCTGTTTGTTATATGCTCAATTTCCTCCTTTTTGCCACTTATTGCTACTTTTCCCAACTTTTTTGGGATTTGTTTACACTGTGAAATTTTGAATGAACATATATATTTTTTAAATGTTACATTTACTCAGATTAAACTTTTGATCTGTCATCTATGTTCTATTACGAATAAAATATTGACATTTGCCATCTCCACATCATTGCATTCATTTTTATTCACAATTTGTTTAGTGTCCCAACTTTTTTGGAATCCGGGTTGTAAATAAAATTTCATTCAAAGTCCATCAGTTCCTTTAAAGAGAGGATACACACGGATGCATGGTTCAGGACTTCTTGGTTGCTCTTTACGTTGACCACCCCTGGGGATTTGTACCAATGAGGCATCTATAAAAATAAAAATTCCATAGTTAGTAACATAGCATGTGGAAATAAAGGCACAAAAAAGTTGCAATAAAAATTTTGTACACAAGAGGATACAGTAAGGGGAAGATCAGATGACATCATGGGCAAGACAAATTTTAAAACTAAACATAGCACAAAAATAAGGATATTTTTGTTTGGTAGATTATATATTTGTTGTAACAATGCTTCTTGGCAATAAATCTTATACTGTTGGAATCATGTTAATTTCCCTTCGAAATGGTGCCACATTTATAAGGAACATGCATTTGTGGGATGAGCAGTAGAGATGAGTATGTGGGTTGTGCCAATGAAACATTAGCCCAATCCTCTCTGCCGATGCCAAAGAGCTTATTCTGCCATTGACTCGTTCAATGAGTTGTGACTGGCTGACTGAAGTTTGAAAAAACAAGACATATTGGCAATTTAACAATGTATTCTTTTAACAAATAGGAGCTTCAGTAGCGTGTGGAAGAACCATAAACAGGCAAAACAGCCCAGGACTTTCTCTTCATGATGGTCACCATCCTGGTTACACACTGCTGGTCACACATGTGGTTGTGTTGGTCACTGTGGCATGAACAGCACGCCCAAGCTGATCCCACAAGTGTTCATTGGGGTTGAGGTCAGGAGCTAGCAGGCCATTCCATCCTCTCCACTACCAAATTCTGGAGGTAGTCTCTGATAAACACCGCTCTGTGGGGGCAAGTGTTGTCATTTTGGAGGATAGAGTTTGGTCCCAGACTGTGGAGATATGGGATTGCCACTGGTTGTAGAATTTCATCTCAATATCTTTTTCTGCATTGAGATTGCTTCCAATGACGATAAGCCTCATTTTTCAAGTGAAGGAGATGCCGCATCACACCATCACACAAAATAAGCTGTTTGGCACTGGCAGTGAGTATTTGACAAATTTTTCACTGGCGCAACCCACATACTCAGCTCTACTGCTCATCTCACAAAAGCATGTTTCTTACAAATGTAGCACCATTTAAAAGAGAAATTAACAGTAATGGTATAAGGTTTATTGGCAAGAAGCACTGTTACAACAAAGAAATAATCAACCAGACACAAATTTCCTTACTTTTTGTGCTATGTTTATTTTTCTGCAAGTAATCAGAGCAAATGAGTGAGGTAAAGGGTGAATTACATTAATTATTACAGTTAGATAATGCAGCATGTCTTATTTGGTGCTAAAAATAAACACTAATACTTTGACATTGTATTTTGTTATGGCTTTCATAATGTCATATTGTATCATATATCTCCATTTCTTTTAGGCATATCGAGATACGAATATTTGGTCATATCGCCCAGCCCTAGTTGTCGCTTGCTCACACTTTTTGTAGTGCAGACTGAGGATAGATATTAATACGAACTCAACAAAACCATTTTTTTCCAACAGTACTGCAATTTCAATTTGATACCTGATCTAAAAGCCATGTATACTGATATGATATGCAATATTTCAATGTATCATAGTAATAAGAAAATCCTGTATTTGACCTTTAATTTCACATACCAAAAGCACAAATTTCAACTGCATCAAATGATTCCCACAATGACCCTGATTAGAATTAAATGGTTGCAACAGATGAATGAATGACAGTAAACAGTAACTGCTCTTCATAATAATTTCATAAAGAATTATCCAACAGAAACGGGTCAAAATATTAATAAGCAGTTACCTTCAGATAATTTTAGAATTTTTTTAATCCATTTTCATACATGGGGTTTCTGCTAAATTAAATTAATTCTGTTAAATTATTTGTTAAATTAGCATTTATAACTACATACTCATTGTGTGAAATCTTGTACCTTATATGCATTTATATGAATGACTAATGAAGATTAAATTGCTCTTTTGGACCATTCTCAAAGTAAGTAAAATTTAGAAAATCTCCAAAAGGTCCAAAATACACCCTCCCTCTTCGGGGAGACGTGTTCGTTACGGAAGAGTCGCAGAGACCAGTCGAGTGAAGTTCAAAGCAAATCAAAGTATTTATTTAACAATACTGGATCCAGGAGAACTAATACATGAGAAAAGAGTTTAATGCCCCTTCCACGTAAAGCTCTGATCTCTCCAAGATCTGACTCGACAGTTATACCCCATATGACGTATACCCTGCTGGTGAGGCGTTTCTGGCTGATTAGCATATATTAATATGCATAATTTCACGTGTTAGTACTCAGCTCTTCAGGTGCAAGTTTCAAGTGCATTCCGTGACCCCAAAAACATTCATTATGGCCAGTCTGACAATGGACCTTTTCTTCCCATGACTCCTCTCCCGTGAGCAAAATTTAGGGAGTCACTAATGCACTTCAAGGTCATCAACATGCCCCTACACTTCAGCCCTCCTAAGCCAACACTGTGATTAATGTCAGTATGCTAAAAGCCTAAAGGGCACATCTGTTCAAGGTTAGACGTTTAAGAACTAAGAAGGTGTAAATATCAGGTGTGTCATCATGCCATATAGTTAGTCGTGCAAGATCTAAAATGTTTAACTACATGTGTAAATGCTACATAAAGTTAATGCTGGTTAGTCATTCATATAAATGCATATAAGGTACAAGATTTCACACAAAAAAGTATGTAATTATAATTGCTTAATTTTAACTAATCATCATTTAAGGATATTTGTCCACAAACATAAAGTAATAAAATTGTTTCCTACGACACTAACCAGCATTTATATTATGTATTACTTACACATGTAGTTAAACATTTTTTGATCCTGCACGACTAACTCTATGGCATGATAACTCACGTGATATTTACACATTCTTAATTCTTAACGTCTAACCTTGAACAGATGTGCACTCCAGGCTTTTAGCACACTGACATTAATCATAGTGTTGGCCCAGGAGGGCTGAAGTGTAGGGGCATGTTGTTGACCTTCAAGTGCATTTCTGACTTCCTAAATTTTAGTCTCTCGGGAGAGGAGTGCTGGGAAGAGAGGCCCATTGTCAGCCTGGCCGATAACGAATGTCTTCGGGGTCACGGCATGCACTTGAATCTTGCACGTGAAGAGCTGAGTACTGACACGTGAAATTATGCATATTAATATACGCTAATCAGCCAGAAAACCGGCAGGGATTACGTCATATGGGGTATAACTGTCGGAGTCAGATCTTGAGAGGTCAGAGCTTTACTTGGGAGGAGTATTACACTGTTCTCGATGTATTGTTCTCCTGGATCCAGTATTGTTAAATAAATACTTTGATTTGCTTTGAACTTCACTCGACTGGTGTCTGCGACTCTTCCGTAACGAACACGCCTCCCCAAAGAGGGAGGGTGTATTTTGGACCTTTTTGATATTTTCTAAATTTTAAATACTTTGAGAACGGTCCAAAAGAACATTTTTATCTTCACTAACTAAAACTCGAATAGTACCCGCAAGAAGCCCAAAACTGGGCTTTGAGTTTACAATTGTTTGTACAGTTAAATTATCGTTCTCTACCTGGTGGCCTCTACTACGCTAAATATAAATAAATAATGCTACGACTGACCCGTCCTTTCACCGGCAGCCTGTTTCAATGGAGCAGAACCCTCTCTTTGTTTTCTTCCCGCCTCTTCTCTCCTACCTTTCCCTCAGCCTCCTGCTTGTAAGCCGTCACAAAACCGGTGATATCTCCTGCTCCAATCCCCTCCAACGGACTAATTTGAGGGGGGGAAATGCCAGTTGACGGTATCTGCGATGATAAAACGTTAACATTTTTTGGGGGCAAACAAGTGTGCAAATTCCACAGGAGTTATCTGGTTAAATGTTCGCGGCTATCATAACTAGCACCATCTATCTTGCTAAAAAGCAGTACCAAGACAATGTGGTTGTAAACGTTTAGAGCTGTATGATTAAAACATACATTTACTCATTACTTTTGTTCCAAAATCCCTAAAGTACGACGACGCTTGCAGCCTCTGAATACTTTTTGTCTCTTTCTCTCCGTCTCTGTTCTCGTCACCCCGCCCCCAGGGAACCGTTAGCCCCGTTCTCGCTAACCGCCCCACCCTCAACAAAATAATTTAAATAAATAAAACAATATTAACGCAAATCATCACCATCATCATCATCATCTTTTAAGCTTGTCCATTTCAGGGTCGCGGTGTAACGAAATAAAAAAACACAATTCTTTCTCTTTTTTATTTGGACGAAAAGTATTCACTTGTCCTGTTCTGGTTTTGTTTTGTAGTGAGGCCTACAACTGACGTTAAAAAAATGTATTGTACCATTTCCTAAAGGGGGAGGGGGGGGGACAAAAACACGAATGTAATTTTGGAATTAAGCTATATTTACGTTGTCAAAACAATAAAATAAGTGATAAATAAATGGTGTAAATAAGTTACTTATCTTTAGATGCCATTTGCAGTTCTCAGCCTCCCCAGCTCACAATACAGTAAAATACTGTAAAGCTAGTTGCTTCATTGCTGCTTCCAGTCTGTTACCCAAGATACATTACAATACACAGTAAAATACTGTATTCAAAAATACATTACAATACAGTAGCAAACTCGCTACAGCATTTATTTATAGTGTGTTTTGTATTCTTAAGACGACAAGCATATACCTGTCAAATGGCTTGAAAATGTTGGTAACCCACTGATGGTAGGCCACTGTTGGTCCACCATTGGACCGCTCAGATTATTGCCCACTGAAGAACATCTCAGTAGTTTTTGATCTCCTAAAACTAATTTTAAATGATTTTAATGATTTCTTATTCTATAATTTTACATTTTGGTCATGGTATCTCACAACTGAATTTTGTTATGTTATGTCAATATGGCATCAGAATAATGTTTTGAACACACTGCATTTTGGTTTCTTAACATTGCAGCTTGAGGCAGCATGATGGTGCTGCAGGTACGGTCGCTGTCACACAGCTCTAGGGTCCTGGAGCGGCAGGTGACTGTGAGTAGTTTGGTGTGTTTTTCCTGTGTCCACGGGGGTTTCCTCCAGGTGTTCAGTTTCCTTCCAAGGTCCAAAAACACATGTTGTTAGGTGGATTGGCAACTCAAAAGTGTCCATAGGTGTGAATGTATGAGTGTGTGTCACCCTGCGAAGGACTGGCGACCCCTCCAGGGTGTGTTCCTGCCTTGCTCCCAGTGATTCCGAGTAGGCTCAGGACCCACTGCAACCCTGAACTGGATTAGCAGTTACAGACAATGAATTAATTAATTAATTAATTTTAGTATGGTAGAGTATCAGAATGATGTTTGGAATTTTTTATAAAATTCAACTTGGGACTGCAACAGGTAGTGTCGCTGTCACACAAATCTAGGGTGCTGCAGCTGTAGGTTCGAACCCTGCTCCGCATGACTGTCTGTGATTAGTTGGGTGTGTTTTCCCTGTGTTCATGTGGGTTTTCTCTGGGTGCTCCAATTTGCTCCCATGGTCCAAAAACACATGTTGGTAGCTCAATTGGCTACTCAAAACTGTCCATAGGTATAAGTGTGTGAATGAGTGTGTAAGTGTGTGTCACACTGTGAAGGACAAGTGCCCCACTGATTCCAGGTAGGCTCCGGACCCACTGCAACCCTAAAGTGGATAAGCAGTTACATTTAATAAATGAATGAATGAATGAATGAATGAATATTGCATCTTAAACCAACTAAGTATATCCAATATTGTGAAAATGTCACATTGAGTTGACATTTAGATTATGATGTTTATCATACACTGGATTTTGATTACCAATACCTAACAAATAAATGTAGGTATTTTACATCAAGATGACGTTAAATTTGAAGTACTAAACCCCACGACCTAAAACCAACAAAATATCAACGTCTATTGATGTTAGTCTAATGTTAACCAGGCTTGGGTTTTGGTCACCCTATATTATAACTTAAGGTTGGCATTTTTTTATATCAACTTGACATCAGGATGTGACGTTTGGAAAATGTTGGATTTTGGTTACATAACATCACTACTTAAAACCAACAAATTATCAACGTCTATTGATGTTTGAATGGCAGGTTGAACTGACGTTAAATTTCAAACATTTATCAGACGTTGGGATTTGGTCACCATACCTTACAACTTAATGTTGGTAATTTACGTCAATTTGACATCAGGATGTGACTTTTGGAAGATGTTGGATTTTGGTGACATAACGTAACAAATTAAAACTAACACATGTTCAATGTGTATTGATGTTAGAATGGCAGGTTGATCTGACATTAGAAGTTTGACGTTTACAAGATGTTGGGTCTTAGTCACCATACCTTAGAACTAAATGTTGGTATTTTACGTCAATTTGACATCAGGATGTGATGATTGGAAGATGTTGGATTTTGGTCACATAACAGGACAACTTAAAACCAACAAATTATCAACGTCTATTGATGTTAGAATGGCACATTGAGCTGACGTTAAATTTCAGACGTTTATCAGACATTGGGATTTGGTCACCATACCTTACAGCAAAATGTTGGTAATTTATGTCAATTTGACATCAGGATGTGACGTTTGGAAGATGTTGGATTTTGGTTACATAACATCACAAATTAAAACCAACACATTTTCAACATCTATTGATGTTAGAATGGCAGGTTGAACTGACGTTAAATTTCAGACGTTTATCAAACGTTGCGATTTGGTCACCATAACTTACTGCTTAATGTTGGTAATTTACGTCAATTTGACATCAGTATGTGACGTTTGGAAGATGATGGATTTTGGTTACATAACAGCACAAATTAAAACCAACAAATTCTCAACGTCTATTGATGTTAGAATGGCAGGTTGAACTGATGTTAAAATTCAGACACTTATCAGACGTTAGGATTTGGTCACCATACCTTACAGCTTATTGTTGGTAATTTACGTAAATTTGACATCAGGATGTGACGTTTGGAAGATGTTGGATTTTGGTTACATAACAGCACAAATTAAAACCAACAAATTATCAACGTCTATTGATGTTAGAATGGCAGGTTGAAATGATGTCAAAATTCAGACGTTTATCAAACGTTGGGATTTGGTCACCATAACCTACAGCTTATTGTTGGTAATTTACGTCAATTTCACATCTGGATGTGACGTTTGGAAGATGTTGGATTTTGGTTACATAACATCATTACTTAAAACCAACAAATTATCAACGTCTATTGATGTTAGAATGACAGGTTGAACTGACGTTAAAATTCAGATGTTTATCAGACGTTGGGATTTGGTCACCATACCTTACAGCTTAATGTTGGTAATTTACGTCAATTTGACATCAGGATGTGACTTTTGGAAGATGTTGGATTTTGGTTACATAACATCACAAATTAAAACCAACACATTTTCAATGTCTATTGATGTTAGAATGGCAGGTTTAACAGACGTTAAAATTCAGACGTTTATCAAACGTTGCGATTTGGTCACCATACCTTACAGCTTAATGTTGGTAATTTATGTCAATTTGACATCAGGATGTGACGTTTGGAAGATGTTGGATTTTGGTTACATAACATCATTACTTAAAACCAACAAATTATCAACGTCTATTGATGTTAGAATGGCAGGTTGAACTGACGTTAAAATTCAGACGTTTATCAGATGTTGGGATTTGGTCACCATACCTTACAGCTTAATGTTGGTAATTTATGTCAATTTGACATCAGGATGTGACGTTTGGAGATGTTGGATTTTGGTTGCATAACATCACTACTTAAAACCAACAAATTATCAACATCTATTGATGTTAGAATGGCAGGTTGAACTGACGTTAAAATTCAGACTTTTATCAAACGTTAGGATTTGGTCACCATAACTTACAGCTTAATGTTGGTAATTTACGTCAATTTGACATCAGGATGTGACGTTTGGAAGATGTTGGATTTTGGTTGCATAACATCACTACTTAAAACCAACAAATTATCAACATCTATTGATGTTAGAATGGCAGGTTGAACTGACGTTAAAATTCAGACTTTTATCAAACGTTGGGATTTGGTCACCATAACTTACAGCTTAATGGTGGTAATTTACGTCAATTTGACATCAGGATGTGACATTTGGAAGATGTTGGATTTTGGTTACATAACATCACAAATTAAAACCAACACATTTTCAATGTCTATTGATGTTAGAATGGCAGGTTTAACAGACGTTAAAATTCAGACGTTTATCAAACGTTGCGATTTGGTCACCATAACTTACTGCTTAATGTTGGTAATTTACGTCAATTTGACATCAGGATGTGACGTTTGGAAGATGTTGGATTTTGGTTACATAACAGCACAAATTAAAACCAACAAATTATCAATGTCTATTGATGTTAGAATGGCAGGTTGAACTGATGTTAAAATTCAGACGTTTATCAGACGTTGGGTTTTGGTCACCATACCTTACAGCTTAATGTTGGTAATTTATGTCAATTTGACATCAGGATGTGACGTTTGGAAGATGTTGGATTTTGGTTACATAATATCACTACTTAAAACCAACAAATTATCAACGTCTATTGATGTTAGAATGGCAGGTTGAACTGACGGTAAAATTCAGACGTTAATCAGACGTTGGGATTTGGTCACCATACCTTACAGCTAAATGTTGGTAATTTATGTCAATTTGACATCAGGATGTGACGTTTGGAAGATGTTGAATTTTGGTTACATAACATCACTACTTAAAACCAACAAATTATCAACGTCTATTGATGTTAGAATGGCAGGTTGAACTGACGGTAAAATTCAGACGTTAATCAGACGTTGGGATTTGGTCACCATACCTTACAGCTAAATGTTGGTAATTTACGTCAATTTGACATCAGGATGTGACGTTTGGAAGATGTTGGATTTTGGTTACATAACATCACTACTTATAACCAACAAATTATCAACGTCTATTGATGTTAGAATGGCAAGTTGAACTGACGTTAAAATTCAGACGTTTATCAGACGTTGGGATTTGGTCACCATATCTTACAGCTTAATGTTGGTAATTTATGTCAATTTGACATCAGGATGTGACGTTTGGAAGATGTTGGATTTTGGTTACATAACATCACAACTTAAAACCAACAAATTATCAACATCTATTGATGTTAGAATGGCAGGTTGAACTGACGTTAAATTTCAGACGTTTATCAGACGTTGGGATTTGGTCACCATACCTTACAGCTTAATGTTGGTAATTTATGTCAATTTGACATCAGGATGTGACGTTTGGAAGATGTTGGATTTTGGTTACATAACATCATTACTTAAAACCAACAAATTATCAACGTCTATTGATGTTAGAATGGCAGGTTGAACTGACGTTAAAATTCAGACGTTTATCAGATGTTGGGATTTGGTCACCATACCTTACAGCTTAATGTTGGTAATTTACGTCAATTTGACATCAGGATGTGACGTTTGGAAGATGTTGGATTTTGGTTGCATAACATCACTACTTAAAACCAACAAATTATCAACATCTATTGATGTTAGAATGGCAGGTTGAACTGACGTTAAAATTCAGACGTTAATCAGACGGGATTTGGTCACCATACCTTACAACTAAATGTTGGTATTTTACGTCTATTTGACATGAGGATATGACGTTTATTAGACGTTGGATTGTGGTTACATAATATCATGACTTAAAACTAACAAAATATCAGTGTCATATGTCGTCAGTTTCTTACGTCAGTTTAACATCGGTATTAGACGTTACCCTGACGTAAAATTATGGTCATCCGATGTCACGACCAACATTCAACCACATATCAACGTCTTTTGACGTTGGTGGCCAGCTGGGTGGTCTGATTACAGTTACAGAAAAGCTCCATTCTGTAAAAGATAAGTCAAACTGTCTTCAGTCCTCATTCTCCTTCATCTCTCTTCAGTCTTTGATGCAGTTGATCACAAGATTTTCCTGTCAGTTCTCAGCAGTCTTGGAATCACCCGCTTTGAATGGTGGTGGTGTGCACTGTACCTGGACCATGCTCGAAGGTGATTTCCGGGTTGCGAGAGATACGCTGGCGCGTTTGGTTTCTCCCCCTGTGATAAAGTTTTTATAACGGTTTTTCTACCCGCTGTGTGCAAAAGTGCTGCAGAATCCAACACATTGTATCGAAAATTGTACTGGATTTACTCTAATATGAGCCTTGTGGAGTTCTCCTTGTGGCTCTGAGCTCTTTTTTTTAAGAGTGGAGCGTATGTGACTGTGTGCTTAACACCTGCCGCGAGAGTACCACCTGTGTTGCCCGTGCTATGTGGATTATTTCGGGATTATTTCTCTGGCTTTTACTGGGCTGTTACGGCTGTGGGCATCGTATCGCTGTAAATCTTCCCAGACGACACCAGGCTCAACTGATCACATAAATAACAGGAACTTATGTTACGTATACAACATCTCTACACGCCCTGAGCAATGATCATGATCTTAAATGTGCTCTGTTCAATGTTCGTTTCTTAAAGAATAAGGCAATGATTGTCACTGATATTAAAACATGATATCGACCTGCTCTGTCTAACGGAAACCTGGCAGCAGCCCAAAGAGTATTTAGCGCTCAATCAGACTCTGCCTCCACATTATCAATACGTGGATAAACCTCGTTTAACTGGTCGAGGTGGAGGACTTGCAGAGGTGTACAGACCTGGCCTCAAAGTTAAAGCAGTTTTAATCCCAAATATGACACCATTTGAGTGTTTGGCACTGTTGGTCTCTGCTGTTAAACCAGTATTGTTTCTGCTTATCTATCGTCCCCCAAAACGTCATGTTTTTATGGCAGTTTTATGAGCTAATCTCCACATTTATTCCTGTTTATTGTGATCTGTTGCTGCTTGGTGATTTTAATATTCATATCAATTCTGGCAAATGTTTACTAAAGAATTTCTTAATGTTTTACATTAATTAATTAATTCATTCATTATCATTTCATTCATTAACAGAGTTACATTACAAATGTACTTTCAAAGTACAGTAGGTTCCATTAAGAATTCAATGGTTCAGACAGGTTTTTACTGGTGTCTACATCTAATAGTTTCCTTCACGTAACCCATTAGCACTTAATGGGTTTCCTAATAGTTTAACCATTATTTCTCTAATAGTTTCCATTATGTAACACTTCTATTAGTATTTAATTGTACCTGTCAGTTCACAATCCCGGTTGGAAAAAACATTACACCCATAGGTAAAAGCAAACATTACACCCATAAGTAAAAACAAACATTACACCCATAGGTAAAAACAAACATTACACCCATAGGTAAAAGCAAACATTACACCCATATGTAAAAACAAACATTACACCCATAAGTAAAAACAAACATTACACCCATAGGTAAAAGCAAACATTACACCTATAGGTAAATACAAACATTACACCCATAAGTAAAAACAAACATTACATCCATAGGTAAAAACAAACATTACACCCATAGGTAAAAACAAACATTATACCCATAGGTAAAAGCAAAATATTTATAAACATATTTGCAAATTTTTGTAATTAGCCCAAAATATGCGACTCAAATATGGCACACAATTACATGTATAAATGTATTTGAAATATATATATATAATAATAATATAAATATATATATATTTTTTTATTTGATTAAACATGTAAATGAAACAAAAACGTACATACTAAGAAAATGAAGTACAGATTTGAACATAGTACAAAGTACAGAGTGTACAAAAGCTTGTCACTGGGGCTGTACCCCTTTTAGGTACAATACAGTACCTTTCAGTGTAAGTTCTTTCATATAGCCATGTTTTTGTACTAGTTAATATACTTGGAACCATAAGGGGCTAAAATGTATCATTAACATTAGCTTTATATATACCACCCCAGTGACAAACCATTTTGGACCCTGTGCTGACTAAAGTGTACCAGAATTATTCACACAAATATTCATAATGACTTTCTGTGCTGTTTATTTACTTGTAAACATGCACAATACAGCATCAGTTAAAAAAATTAAATGTCAATAGAATTCTATGAAATTCCAAATGTAAATGGAATTATTGAATTGTAATTTTGAGATAAAACTTGCATGTACGAAAGGGAAATTTAAATTCAAACTTAGGATTTTATTGCCATTTTGCATTTTACATTTTCATTCTAATTGTAATACTGATAAGCTTCCATAATCAACAGTGTACAAAACAATTACTTAAGTAAAAAAGCAAAATCAAAAATATAGCAATTTTTAAATGAATAAAAATCCACATGAAGAGGAAATACGCAAAACTGACATTTTAAAATAAACATTTTTTTTAATCTGTTTAACCCAATACATTTAATTAATAAAAATTTGTCAGTGTAAGAATGAAACTTAAAAATAGTGTACTGGCAGTCATATACCATAAGTTATACTGTACATGTCCACGCACAGGCCAATAAGTTATTTGAGCTTGGCAAAGGTAAACTTTCTATGCAGGAATTGTGTGCATTGGCTCAGTGGAGGCATGAAAGGTTTAGTACAGAAGGTTGATCACTCGAGTCACACTCTGCAACTCCATGTTTAAAATGCCTCTCTGGAGAAATGTCATGGTGTTTTAAGGTGGGAAGGGTATTCAATTTTGAAGGCATGATACATACAGGAGTTTATGAAGATGGCCTCATCTACTGCACTATGACAGCAAACCTCAACTCAGCTTTCACCACACTCTGGCTTCCTCTGGAAACACCAGTTTCCCAGTCCTGATCTTTCAGCTGAATTATCAGATATAATGTTGTAGGTTCACCCTACAGAAAAACAGAAATAGACTTGGCATGACACACTAAGACATAATACTGACTTTCCATTGACTGTGACTATTTCAGTTGGTGTGGCAACAGTTTACTTTATCATATTTAGTGAGGGGGTCAGAGTTGTAAGTCAAGAAAAATATGTTTATTCTTGAAGTCAATGCCTATACATCATGAAGAAAAATGCTTTAATAATGATCCCATACCTATTAGCTATAGGTATATCAATTTACATTGGTGCCCTGTCAGGGACTCGCCGGGTGGACTGACGGAGGTGGAGGCACTTGCTGAAACACAGTACTTTATTAACTAAACAAAACAAAAAGACTTTAACAGAAAGATAACAAAGGGAGCGAACAGAGACAGACACAGGGAGGTAAGCAGACTAAACTTAAATACAAAGAACTAGACAGACTAAACCTAAAATGGAGAACTAAAGCAAACATGAAAGACAGACAGACTAAAGACCTTGACAGGGATACTAAACAGAGAGCTGAAGATAAACCTAAATACAGAGCTAAATATGAAACTTAACACAGAGGGATAGAGAAAACACAATAGACAGACTTAATAACACGACACAGGAGATGACTGAGACAGACAAACCAGACTGGGTAACACAACACGGCAATACAGGAAAAAAGACCAACATGACTTAGGGAGTGAAACAACAAATGACTGATAACAGGAAGTAACACACAGGAGCTTAAATACTACATACAAACGAGACACACCTAAGACAGATAACGAGGACAGCGGACAAGGAGGCGGAACAAAGGCGGGACATGGGCGGAGACAAGGACAACAACAGACAGAGCCATGTGCAGAGAGAGCACATGGTGAGGAAAACAGGCATGACAAGATGAGGGCGTGACATGGCCCCCTCTGGAGTTTGGTGTTTTCTAACTGTGTCTGCATGGATTTCCTCTGTGTGCTTGAGTGAATGTGTGGTTGTGTGGTGCCCTGTGAAGGACTAGTGCCTTGTCTAGGCTGTGTTCTCACCTTGCGCAGACTGACTCCAACCTTGAACTGGACAAGCTGTTAAAGACAATGAATGAATACATGAATGAATGAAAGCACAGAAGCCACAACAATGAAATAATTGTTAAATTATTATTTGGGTCAAATAGCAACCTGCAAGCTTCTTTGAAGTCCTCTCTCATCTCAACGTCAATGTGGCGATGTGTACAGCTGTAAATCCATCACTGAACTGGTGAATTTTGTTCACTGTTAGAGTATGGATTCCATCAACCTCATCAAACTGTAAAAACAAAGCAGAAAGCAATAGATTAGAGCTTAATTATAATATTCCAATAAATTATATCAATAAAGACAATAGTGTAGCGCAAATAAGCTAGAATAAGGAAAAGATATTAGACAAAAAATATTAATAATGGTCTTACGGTAAAAAACTAATATATATCTAGTATGCCAGTCACTATGATCTGTACAAAACCATAAATATTTTCAGAATTTTAAAATATACAATAATACTTATATGATGTTGGTTCACTTGCTACCAGCACTGGGCATTTGGTGACAATGCTGTTGATGCATCTGTTGACTTCCTTGCCTGATAAAATTACTGAAACCTTCAGATCTCTGCAACATTGAAAAGTGGCACATTTTCTTGGCTAGCACGTTCGCCTCCCAGCACTGGGATCTTGGTTTCAAGTCCCATCTGGGTAGAGTTTTCCATGTTCTCCCCGTGTCTGCGTGGGTTTCCTCCGGGGTCTCCGGTTTCTTCCCACAGTCCAAAAACATGAAGGGTAGGTGAATTGGCTTCTGTAATAACTGTCCTGGTTTGTGAGTTAATGAGTGTGAATGTGTGTGTGCCCAGATATGGATTGGTGCTCTGTCCTGGGTGAAACCCTAGTGCCCGATGCAGTCCTCCAGGTGGACGGTCGTTTCTGGTTGAGAGTACGCTGTGTGCGTTTGGCTGCCGCTTCTCACCAGTGTGTGTGTGTGAATTGAGCATTCTGAGCAGTGTAGATTGTAAAGCTTGGGTATCTAGAAAGGCGCTATATAAGTGTAACGATAATAATAAAAAAGGTGTGCTGGAGGATGGACAGTATTGACTCAAAACCTGTATGCTTTCATTAATAATCTGATCACCGTTTATAAGTTTTAAAATATTATTACTAATTCTACAATATGTGGCAGCAGGTAGTGTCGCAGTCACACAGCTCCAGGGACCTGGAGGTTGTGGGTTCGATTCCCACTCCGGGTGACTGTCTGTGAGGAGTTGGTGTGTTCTCCCCGTGTCCGCATGGGTTTCCTCCGGGTGCTCCGGTTTCCTCCCACAGTCCAAAAACACACGTTGGTAGATGGATTGGTGACCCAAAAGTGTCTGTAGGTGTGAGTGAATGTGTGTGTGTGTTTGTGTTGCCCAGTGAGGACTGGCGCCCCCTCCAGGGTGCATTCTTTCCTTGTGCCCAATGATTCCAGGTAGGCTCTGGACCACCGCTACCCTGAATTGGATAAGCAGTTACAGATAATGAATGAATTATCATTTGAATCACATATTAACAACACATGTAGGACAGCTTTCTATCCACATTTAAAATATTTCTAGGATTCGCCCTTTTCTCTCATTCACTGCTGCTGAGACCATAGTCCATGCATTTGTAACTTCCAGACTCAACTACTTCAATGCTCTGTTGTGTGGCCTCCCTGCTCGGGCTTTGAGCAGGCGGCAGTATGTGCAGAATTCTGCTGCTAGGGTGCTGATCCATACAAGATCTTGGGAGCATATTACTCCAGTCCTAAGTCATCTTAATTGGCTCCCAGTGCAGTACCGTATACAATACAAATTGCTTGTGTTGGTGTTTAAATCCTTGCATGACCTTGCCCCTTCTTATCTAAGTAGTTTACTTCAATCATACTCTCCAGTGCGTACTCTTCGGTCCTCAAGCCTCCATTTGCTTGAGGTCCCACATTTTAAACTAAGCACTATTGGAAATAGAGCATTTTGTGTGGCAGGTCCAAAGCTGTGTAACAGTCTTCCTGATGAACTGCGAGCTTGTTCATCAAAACACATCTTTTTAAACATGCATATGGATGATATTATGTGTATGTTTTTTATGGTTATGCATGTGTATTTACCTTTTTATTTACCTTTTATTTCTTCTTTTATTATCTATTGTACAGTGCCCTTTGGGTCTCTTGAAAGGTGCTTTCAAATAAAAATGTATTATTATTATTATTATTTCAGGTGACATGGAAAGGGGCCACATCAGTTCCATGTAGATTCTCCACTGGTGTCCCACAACCCACTCAGCTGGACCTGTCAATTTTGAGGTAAGTAATAAATGTAATACTTTGTGAAACAATTTTTTTGGGGCAAGAGCTTTGTGGTAATTCAAAGGAAATAACCCAAGAGCAGAAGAATGAATGAATGAACATTTCTTTCCATGTGAAGAGTGTCACATCTTGACACTTTTTGCTTTGTTTTCGTCGTTGTCGTTTGTTGTGTTTTCTTCCTCGCTCATACCCGTCTCTCTTGCCTGTTTCCTGCCCGAGTCCTCTAGTGTTGTTTCCTTCTCTTTCCTATATTTATCAGTCATGTTATTTCGTGTTTCTCTTCAAGTTTGTTTCGTTTTGTTATCTCTCTATTAAAACCTTTCCGTGTTGTAGCGAGTGTGTCCGCTTCCCGTGAATCTCCTCATCACACCACCCTGACAGAATGACCGATCAAAAGATGGACACAGCTAACACGGACTATCCTTTTAAGAGAGGTGTAATTCGCCGTACTCCGTTCCGCCAAGATCCCGTGGAGGAGGCGTTGAAAGCGGCTTCGGAGTGGAGTCAACGGCTTCAGCTCATATCCGGTGCGGTTCATTTCCCACAAACAGAAGACTCGATTCATGAATCGAGTGATTCCTCCAGCGGGAATCGACGGAGCCGGAGAAGAAAACAGGCTGGAAGCTCCCCTTCGCTGGAGGATTATCCCCTCAGGTCCGGGGAAATTCTTGGGGGGGGGTTATGTGTAGGGGCTGTTAGCCTCTTACCGCAGGACAACGCAGGTGAGGCTAACAGAGGCGCACCTCTGAGGGAATCCCTCAAGAGTGCGCCCATCAGACCCCCTAAACATCATAAATCCACAACTCGTGCTCGGCGAGCAGCACGAGCACCTGCCTCGTTGGACGCCTCAGCTCCAGTTTCCGAGAGCACGGCGCCAACGGCTGCTCCAGTTTCCCTAAGCGCGGCTCCTCCAGCCACTCCTGTTCCTGGAAGAGTAACACCTCCGGCTGTCTCCCTGAGCGCGGTGCCTCCGGCCGCGCCTGTCTCCCTGAGCGCGGTGCCTACGGCCGCGCCTATCTCCTTGAGCGCATCGCCTACGGCCGCGCCTATCTCCTTGAGCGCATCGCCTACGGCCGCGCCTATCTCCCTGAGCGCATCGCCTACGGCCGCGCCTGTCTCCTTGAGCGCATCGCCTACGGCCGCGCCTATCTCCTTGAGCGCAGCGCCTACGACTGTGCCTGTCTTCCTCAGCGCGGCGCCTACGGCCGCGCCTGTCTCCATGGACGACGTCGCTGCAGGGCCTCCTGTTTCCATGGACGTCGTCGCTAGGCCCCCAGTTCCCAAGCACCGCTCTGCGCTCACTCATGACATTCAGGAGAAGCTTACAGGCCTCATGGCACGCCTGGAGCTCTCCTTGAAGGCGGCGCGCGCCTCTCCTGTCTTCATGAGAGCGACGCAGGTTCCCCTGTCTCCGTGGACGTCGTCGCAGGGTCTCCAGTCTCCGTGAGTACGGCTCCCTCAGCTGTTCCTACCCCTGAGACTGTGGCTCCGGCCGTTTCGAAGCCAGTGACTGTGGCTCCGGCCGTTTCGAAGCCAGTGACTGTGGCTCCGGCCGTTTCGAAACCTGTGACTGTGGCTCCGGCCGCTTCTAAGCCTGTGACTGTGGCTCCGGCCGCTTCTAAGCCTGTGACTGTGGCTCCGGCCGCTTCTAAGCCTGTGACTGTGGCTCCGGCCGCTTCTAAGCCAGTGACTGTGGCTCCGGCCGCTTCTAAGCCTGTGACTGTGGCTCCGGCCGCTTCTAAGCCTGTGACTGTGGCTCCGGCCGCTTCTAAGCCAGTGACTGTGGCTCCGGCCGTTTCGAAGCCAGTGACTGTGGCTCCGGCCGTTTCGAAACCTGTGACTGTGGCTCCGGCCGTTTCTGAACCTGTGACTGTGGCTACGGCCGTTTCTGCCCCCGAGACTGGGGCTACGGCAGCTCCCGGTCAAACCCGTAGGACGGCCCCAAGGACTTCGGGGCCGATCCCCAGAGCTGTGCCCAGGCTGGTCCCTCAGACATTTCCACGGACATTGGCCAGTCCTGGGCACCCACCAGTGATATTTGTTCCCATGTCTATCCCTGTCTTGGTTCCTGTTTCTCTTCTTGTCCCTGTGCCTTTGTCTGTTTTTGTTTCTATTCCGGTCCCTGTCACCGTGTTTGTGTCAGTTCCTGTTAATGTCATGGTCCCTGTTCCCTTACCTCAAGTCCAGTTTCCAGTTAAACCCTTTGTCCAGTCTCATGTCAAATTCCCTGTTAGTCCTCTTCAGTCCTCTGTCCAGTCACGTGTATCTGCTCCTGTTTTGTCTCAGTCCCCGTTCAGTGTTCAGCCCAAGGTCCAGTCACGTGTGTTTTCTCCTGCCTATTCTCCGTCTCTTCTCTCTAGTTCTGTCAAGTGTCCGTTTAAGTCTAGTCCCTTGTTCCCATCTCCATTTCCTATCTTGTCTTGAATCTTTTGGTTTCCTGTTTTTGGTTCTTCTGGCCCCCTCCTGCGCCAGCTCCTGGAGAGTCTCGTTTTTCACGCTCCGGGAGTTGCGTGTCTTGGGGGGGGCGTCTGTCACATCTTGACACTTTTTGCTTTGTTTTCGTCGTTGTCGTTTGTTGTGTTTTCTTCCTCGCTCATACCCGTCTCTCTTGCCTGTTTCCTGCCCGAGTCCTCTAGTGTTGTTTCCTTCTCTTTCCTATATTTATCAGTCATGTTATTTCGTGTTTCTCTTCAAGTTTGTTTCGTTTTGTTATCTCTCTATTAAAACCTTTCCGTGTTGTAGCGAGTGTGTCCGCTTCCCGTGAATCTCCTCATCACACCACCCTGACAAAGAGTAAAGTTTTAGGAATATCTAAATTCTAAAGTACAAGGGAAATGTATAACCTACATAATAATAATAATAATAATAATAATAATAATACAAATAATAAAGGCCTTTGGCTTTTTTCATATTCTGTCATATCCAAGTCTTTATGACGTTAGACCTGAATCAAATCTAAAAATCACCATTTACCCAGATTGGCCCACACTCATAAACATTATTTGGGACACGGTAGGTTGTTTAATGAGTAATTTATATTACACAAAGAGAGCCAAGAGAAAAAAAAATCTGAAGAAGATATAAACAATTGTCTGACACATTTGTAGTACAACACAAACTTACACACCACCACAGAATGATTCACTGCTGAGAATGTCTCACAAGCCAAACCTTTCCTGGGGCTAACAATGTATGGCTTTCAGTCTGTAATTACAGAATTACAAACTGCACCTTCTGCCAGTGGAGCTGATTAAATGATCAATGAGTGTAGTTACAAGATCATTTGAATTATTCAGATATATTTCAAAGATCTGAAGCTCTTTTCATCTAATAAAGAGCTTACGTATTTAAAAAATAGCTTAGTGCAACACAAGGGTTAGTGTTAGTGTTAGTGTTTCACCTAAAAAATAAAGACATAATACAGGGTTTATGCAGATGTCTCTTTATTTCTCTTTATTATTTTGTTTAATGTGTATAATTTGTTTCCTGAAGAGCACTTAAGTAGAAGTGTCATCTCACACCTTTTCATATAATATATAGAAAAAGTGTGTTTCTTATGTCTGACAATGTTTTAAATTTCCAGCTGTGATTGACTATTTTACACAATAATACACAGTTCTAGATACAATATATGGCTAAGACCTAAAGTATATCATATGATTCGTATTTCTGCATATTAATTGAGGGTATAATGGGCTACTGTACTAAACATATAACAATATTAGCTATAAACATGTTTATCTATAGGAATAATGTAACATATTATCACAATAATCATACACATACATCATACTTTTGCACACTAATTATCATAGAGGTTTTTGGTTTAATAATCAGTTATAACCTCAGGCACTAGATGCAGTTTTAGGGGAACGTCACAGAATGAAATAACAAAGCTGCAGCTATAATGAGGGTGAGGTAGTATACCAGGAGTTGCTAATGTCAGTTCTGGGCACCCAACACTGCTCATATAAAATGGCTTTTCCTCTCTCCTTTGAGAACATATCATTCATTAAATTATTAAAAACACATCATATCATCTCTGTGGGAACAAATAATTGCAATTTTTTGTTTTTAAATCATTTGAAAGATTAGCTCAATTTTATATTCTGAAAATGTCTCAGTGGATGTCTCAATTATTTTAAAAATGTGCTGAACATTAAGAAATTTTCTCTCTCCTGATACCTAACATTGAAGGACTTTGAGAACAATTATATTCTGCATTATCTGTGTTGAGTACTGTAATGCTGCATTAAATAAATAGGTAATTACTTGGTAGGGCTGTAGTTGTAATGTCTATTAAGAGCAACTAATTAGATTGTATAAAGTTTTAAAATAATTACATTAGAATGACTACAAATGGAATGGTTTACCAACAAATGATGTGGTAAAGCAAAGAGAAATAAAAAAAAAATGTTTGCACATTACCAGTGATTTTTAAGTGACTGCAGGTTTATATTAGTAATCAATCCAAGATAAAATAATTGGAAATAGAGCATTTTGTGTGGCGGGTCCAAAGCTTTGTAATAGCCTTCCTAGCCAGAGAGCACCACTTTAGTTGAGTCCAAAACTGCATACAACTGTACTGAGAAAAACTACACTAAGAAAGGAACTTCTAATGGTGTTATACTCATTTGGACAATTTTTAGGAGTACATATACAGGGGTTAGACAATGAAACTGAAACACCTGTCATTTTAGTGTGGGAGGTTTCATGGCAAAATTGAAGCAGCCTGGTGGCCAATCTTCATTAATTGCACAATGCACCAGTAAGACCATGTGCATCCAATGGTTCAAACATTGTGTCCTGAAGGCGGTGCCGTGTATCAGGACGACAATGCACCAATTCACACAGCAAGACTGGTGAGAGACTGGTTTGATGAACATGAAAGTGAAGTTGAACATCTCCCATGGCCTGCACAGTCACCAGATCTAAATATTATTGAGCCACTTTGGGGTGTTTTGGAGGAGCGAGTCAGGAAACGTTTTCCTCCACCAGCATCACGTAGTGACCTGGCCACTATCCTGCAAGAAGAATGGCTTGAAATCCCTCTGACCAATGTGCAGGACTTGTATATGTCATTCCCAAGACGAATTGATGCTGTATTGGCCGCAAAAGGAGGCCCTACACCATACTAATAAATTATTGTGGTCTAAAACCAGGTTTTTCAGTTTGATTGTCCAGCCCCTGTACATTAGAAAATATATTTGTGTAACAAGCAAAAATAATAGTAATAATAATACTACATAAAATAAAATAAAGTAAAAAGTCCTGACCTATCCTAATGATCCCTCCAATGGTTAAATAAGGATTAAAAAAAAACGTGCTATAATTTTCTGCCAGGCAAAAGAAGCTGAAGTGAATATCGACAAATATTAGCTTTAAGGCTTTTTTGTCTGCAGGTTATTTCCTTTTTATTTTTAAGTAACATACGCTCTACAGTAATTATGGTTTTAACCGTTTCTACAATCATATGACTTCAATAAGGAGATTTAATCTTAGCAATAGCATTCTCCATTCATGCATTATATATAACCACTTATCCAGTTCAGGGTTGTGGTGGGTCCGGAGACTACCCGGAATCACTGAGCACAAGGCAGGAACACACCCTGGAGGGGGCCCCAGTACTTCACAAGGCAACACACACACACACACATTCACTCACACACTCCCACCTACGAACAATTTTGAGCAACCAATCCACCTACTAACATATGTTTTCGGACCATGGCAGGAAACTCGTATGGTTACGCATGGTTACGCATGGTTACTCGTAGAAACCTGCAAAAGTTAACTCTCACATTCAGGGCAGTTAACTCTCATATTCAGGGCAGAGAACAGAATTAGGGACCACAATATGTCAGTGTACAGAATATCTGCTCAACACATATCACAGTATCCATGCCCTGGCAAACAAGTTCTGCTCTAAAGAGCAAAGATAATGCAAAAGTTTTCTGGATATGACCTAATAAACCGGCACTTCATTGTACAAGACTGCAGCAACCACTCATGCCAAGTATATTTCATTGAGGACAAACAGTATACACTAGTTACAGATTTATATTCAAGCTACTACTTTGGACAGGTAAGCACAGAACTGAACATACACCACGATTAAAAATACATGCACCGTCCTCTTGTTAATTTTTCTTAATATTGCGTGATTGTGTGGAGAATAACTTAATTAATCTGTACTTACAATTCATGCAATTCCAGTCATATTTTTTGACTTCCCTGCTTATACATGCACGGTTCAGTTCACATTGGACCTGGAAATGAGCTGAACCTAAAGCAGAAAAAGCCCTGACCTATATGAGAGAGGATTTCAGTACTTTTACTTAATATGACTCACTTTCATTTGCAGGAAGACAACTGAAACAGTGATATGGTCATTTCCCTGGACATTATCAGAGTGAAGTATGTAAAACTCACAAAAAGTTTATCTTGATACTCCTTATAACACACATTAATGCAGCATTAAAAATACTAAAAAGAAATACTAAATACATGCTTGAAAAAACTGCAAGTGAAAAGTAACTTCAGCGGTTCAGCCAGTAATTCACAGTAGTTTCAGATTTCCACGGGCAGACCCTGATACATTTATAAAAGGCCAAAATCAGTAACTGAGTATTTCTTGGCAATACCATCACTTTATGAGCATATGCTTCCGTTGGAGGACACCATTAACTGAGCAATTACACTCTATTGTGAATGAATAGTCTTTCCTTTGGTCCCTTTTACTTAATGCTTAATGTGTGTACAAACAAAGAACTACAGGAAATTTTGGGCAGGGCCCTTTCCTGTGCCGATGTTGAACTGGATAGCAGAGTCAGAAGAATTAAGGACATCAGTGGCTGGAGGTTGTCCCACCTAGCAGGGGAAATTAATGATTAGAATGAGAAATCAAAGACAGATATCGGATGTTATATTAGTTCTCTTTTAAATCTTCTAATCTACTCAAAAGCAAAAAAAAACAAAAAAAAAAACAGTACTTGTCCAGAAGTGCTTTCTGAACCTTGAACCACACAGAAAGTATCTACATCAATAGTTTTATTTCTCTGGAACCCCTTGGAATGTTTTCCCCTCTAAACCAGTTAACCACAAACATGATCCAAATATTTGTGGTTCTAGACTGTGTTCTAGACCACCCGACCCCAAACAGGGTCGTATTTAAGGTGTTATTCACCTTTGACATAAACATTGATGAAAGTTATTTTGCCACAACTAAGTTCTGGTGTAAAACAATTCAGGAATCATTTTCATAAATGTTACTTTACAGTGTTATACACAGCAATTCAACAAGCTGTATATGTTACTCTAATCCAATGAGATGATTTAATTAAAGACATTCATTCATTCATTCATTATCTGTAAGCGCTTATCCAGTTCAGGGTCGCGGTGGGTCCAGAGCCTACCTGGAATCATTGGGCGCAAGGCGGGAATACACCCTGGAGGGGGTGCCAGTCCTTCACAGGGCAACACACACACATTCACTCACACACTCACACCTACGGACACTTTTCAGTCGCCAATTCCACCTACCAATGTGTGTTTTTATGCATATAGGTAAATAAACTTACCTCAGAGTTGTAAGGTCCAATCAGTGGAGTAGTGGATAACCTTTGGTTCAACATTATGTCCCCTTGATTTTTTTCCATCTCAGAGCCAGGAGGGGCACTATACATCATTGGGGGAAAAGCCTGCAAAAACACATAAAGCATTTCACAATTAACATGACAACAGACACAAGGCCTCTAAGGCCCACAAAGAATATCTACTCTCAGAACATACATAGTATTTACATGTTTTTCATTATACGAGCCATTTAAACAGTAAGTATATGTAGTGGAAATAGTTATGCACATGTTGTGGTGGCATAAGTACTACATAGCGAAGTCAATGATAATTATTATTTTATTAATAAATAATTATTTAATTCATTTTGATAAGCTCCATGTTTGGGAGCCATTAAATAATATGTAGTGTCTTTACCTGTCTAATTTTAGCTTAGACAAGTAGGCCATCTTCACATATTATACAGCAGAATTAGCTAGAATTAACTATTATTAATGAATTAATTAATAAAATGAATTCTTGCTGGAATAACTACAGCCCTGTTTACTATAGTCCTCTATTAGGGACAAAATTAATATAGAACGTCTGTCTATTTGGGCCACGTTTAAGGGGCCCAAGACAGTTTAAGAAAGCCATGAGCCTGACGCCTGCAGAGGAGCCTGCAGAGTCATTTCAAAACCAGAGTCATTTTCCTCTAAAGCCTTGAACAAGGCTAAAAGAGAAAACGCCCCAAGTGTCTGAAGTCTTGAAGTGAAGAGTTGAGAAGCAAAAAGGGCAGAGAAAAGAAGGAGCAGAGAATTTGGCGCCACTGGTTTTAACCAGAGTTTAGAAGACCCGCCTTTAATACCGATTAGATAAGATTGGAGCCTCTCTTGCTCCTGATTGACTGCTTCATGTACCTTGGTAGTGACATTACATACAATTTATGACCCTTGACAAGACAAAGGCTTGAAGACAATTCCTGACCATCCCAGAATTCTGAATCATACTTTTGCAATATAAAAGATTAGATGTTAACACAAAGTAATATCATTAAGACAACCATGTTCTACATAATTATTAACCAACTACACGCATAGTATGTGGTTACCTTGGTTCTACACAAATTCATATAAAAAAAAAAATTTTTTAAACACATGTAAATTAATCCCACCCATTTTGATTGTTCAAATGGAATTAATTTCAAACAGTTGTGCACATATGTAACTTCAAATTGTTTAAAACCAATGGGAATTAAGGTTTAATTCTATAGTTTGAAAAGTTCTTCATTAAGCAGTTAAGCAATCCTCAGGAGCGTCTCCCAAAAGATTATTTTCTTGACCCTGTGGCTTTGGGTCATAAAAGAGATCCCTGGAGAGGGGTTTATGAGCCTGCTCTGGAGGTTTATCTCACCTACCTCTGTGACACAATTGTAATTATACATTGCTCTGGATGAAAGTGTCAACCTAATGTCTTGAACATAAATTGAAACAAATATGATCTTACCTTAATGGTCCAGGACACTATGCTCTTTCTCCCTGGCTGTTCTTCATGGTATGAAAAATTGAAAGTGAAATTAGCACTGAGTCTGTATGAAATTTTTCTCACCACTCTCACCTACTTAAATTTTTCTTTATTATAGAAGATGTTGGAAAGAGGAACAACGCTTGGTTGCTCTGTTAATGTATTAACTTTGGGTACATTGTTAATGTATTATGTTCTGTATACCAACACATTCAAGGTCACGAGAATATTTCAGAGAATACTGGAGAGAAAAACAAGAGCTATTGCAGAATCAGTGCTATATTTCCTAACAATAATGGTTACTTCAAAAAATGAAAATCCAGCAGGTTTGTCTATTAACTCTTGGCTGCTTCATTTCTGCTGATTCATGCTCAAATGTGGAGTTATTTTGAAAGTTGGAGCTCAGAATGAGATTGCAGAACTTCTCTAATTATGTATTTAACATGTCTCTCACTCCTTCAGTGTCCACTTGAAAAATGATCAAATATGTCATTTGTGTTGTTAAGATATTGTTGCATATTGCCTTATATTGTGTAAAATACCGCCAGGATATACATATATATATATCGTAACACAAGCATAGACAGCAGAAAGAGAAAAACATAACCATGCAGAGAAAAAGTAAGGAAAAATTGGCCTGTTTTTTTAGCCCATGTTTATTTTCTAGATTCCTTATCAATGTGCTTAAGTGTAAACATTAATCCAAATGCCTTTGGATTGCATGACATGCATGTAGAACCTTTGACATTGTACTTTAATTTCTTTATTTTATGAAGTTTATAAAATGTAATGTAGTTTTGGGGAATAAATAAATAAAGTGAGTGACAACAAAACATCCAGTAAATTGCTGGGTAAATTAACCTATTTCTGTGACTAACAATTAAGAGTGTGGTTCTTCATTTACAGCAGGAACATCGTATGATCACAATGAAGTTTTTATGAGAAGACACAGCAAAACTCCACCACCATACACATAGTACAGAGACAGAGGCCCAAAATGTATCTGGACACTTATAACTTTCCATTTGAATAAAAATGCTGAGTATAATTCATAAAAATATTTCACCAAAGGATTTACAAGGGGAAATCTCCTCTAAAATAACATTAAACTGATGGCAGAGTCTTAGTGGAGAACTCCTGGTGGAGCATTGTAACCAGACTGCACTAAGTCACCTGCAAATCACAAAGGTTTAAACATTAAAGTCTCTGGTTGTTTTTCTTACAATATGTTAATAGTCACTATGATCTGAAACAAATGAGTTTCCTTAAGTAAGTAAGAAAGAAAGAAAGAAAAAAAGAAAGAAAGAAAAAGCACTGTCCAGATACTTTTGGGACTACTAAAATTACAGTAAAGTGTAAATACTTAATAAAAAAGATAAAACTTTAACATTAAGTATTACATGTGCACTAATGCCTTTGTTCTGTCTGTGGCAGTGAGAGACTTGAGGATTGTGCTGGTTGGAAAAACTGGAGCAGGAAAGAGCACCTCTGGAAACACCATTCTGGGCAGTAATGAGTTCAGGGTGGACTTTGCTGCCCAGTCGGTGACCAAACAGTGCCAAAAGAGCAGTGAGATGGAAAGCAAGATTGCAGTGGTTGATAGACCTGGCCTTTTTGACACAGAGCTCTCAGAATCTTCACTCATGAACCGGCTGGTGGAGTGCATCGCTCTCTCTTCTCCAGGGCCCCATGCCTTTCTCCTGGTCATTGCACTGGGCCGCTTCACCAAGGAGGAGAAGCAAGCTGTGGAGCGAATCCAGAACATCTTTGGAGAGAGAGCTTCCAGGCATACAATGGTCCTGTTCACCCATGGAGACAAACTGAAGGATGTGAACATTGAAGAGTTCCTCAGAAAGGCTGGCGAGGATCTTCAGGAGCTCCTCAAAATGTGTAAGAACCGCTACCATGTCTTCAACAACATGAGCCAAGGCCCACATCAGGTCTTGGAGCTGCTTGATAAGATAAAGCAGATGACTGAGGACAACAAAGGGACGTTCTACACTAATGAGATGTATCAGCAGGTGGAAAGCGTCACTGTGGGAAACATGATGAACTGCGGCTAAAATATGAGAAAGAATTGAAGGAAAAAGAAGACATGGAGACACAGCTTTGGCAAATGATGGTTGAGCTGAGACTAAAAGACTGTGATCTCAGGGTGAAAGAAGAGAAGATCCAAAGGCTGTAGAAGCAGTATGAGCAAGTGAAAGCTGATAAAGCCAAACTGTAAAAGAAAGGGTTAAAGCTTAGAAATAAAGCAGAGAAAGAAAGCAAACTGGCACACATTATTAGACCCTTTTCCCACAAGGGTTATTCAAAATGTACAACTCAGTAAAGAAAAATCAATTTGTAGGAGCTCTGGCCAGGCGTATTAATATGGCCTTATTTTGGCTTGTATTTATTGAGCACTGGTTTATATCAGGTTTCGTTTTTTTTGGCTCTGCATCTACAGGGGTTAGACAATGAAACTGAAACACCTGTCATTTAAGTGTGGGAGGTTTCATGGCTACATTGGACCAGCCTGGTGGCCAATCTTCATAAATTTGCACATTGCACCAGTAAGAGCATGTGCATCCAATGGTTCAAACATTGTGTCCTGAAGGCGGTGCCGTGTATCAGGATAACAATGCACCAATACACACAGCAAGACTGGTGAAAGATTGGTTTGATGAACATGAAAGTGAAGTTGAACATCTCCCATGACCTGCACAGTCACCAGATCTAAATATTATTGTGCCACTTTGGGGTGTTTTGGAGGAGCGAGTCAGGAAACGTTTTCCTCCACCAGCATCACGTAGTGACCTGGCCACTATCCTGCAAGAAGAATGGCTTAAAAACCCTCTGACCACTGTGCAGGACTTGTAGATCATTTGAAAAATGATCAAATATGTCATTTGTGTTGTTAAGATATTGTTGCATATTGCCTTATATTGTGTAAAATACCGCCAGGATATACATATATATATATCGTAACACAAGCATAGACAGCAGAAAGAGAAAAACATAACCATGCAGAGAAAAAGTAAGGAAAAATTGGCCTGTTTTTTTAGCCCATGTTTATTTTCTAGATTCCTTATCAATGTGCTTAAGTGTAAACATTAATCCAAATGCCTTTGGATTGCATGACATGCATGTAGAACCTTTGACATTGTACTTTAATTTCTTTATTTTATGAAGTTTATAAAATGTAATGTAGTTTTGGGGAATAAATAAATAAAGTGAGTGACAACAAAACATCCAGTAAATTGCTGGGTAAATTAACCTATTTCTGTGACTAACAATTAAGAGTGTGGTTCTTCATTTACAGCAGGAACATCGTATGATCACAATGAAGTTTTTATGAGAAGACACAGCAAAACTCCACCACCATACACATAGTACAGAGACAGAGGCCCAAAATGTATCTGGACACTTATAACTTTCCATTTGAATAAAAATGCTGAGTATAATTCATAAAAATATTTCACCAAAGGATTTACAAGGGGAAATCTCCTCTAAAATAACATTAAACTGATGGCAGAGTCTTAGTGGAGAACTCCTGGTGGAGCATTGTAACCAGACTGCACTAAGTCACCTGCAAATCACAAAGGTTTAAACATTAAAGTCTCTGGTTGTTTTTCTTACAATATGTTAATAGTCACTATGATCTGAAACAAATGAGTTTCCTTAAGTAAGTAAGAAAGAAAGAAAGAAAAAAAGAAAGAAAGAAAAAGCACTGTCCAGATACTTTTGGGACTACTAAAATTACAGTAAAGTGTAAATACTTAATAAAAAAGATAAAACTTTAACATTAAGTATTACATGTGCACTAATGCCTTTGTTCTGTCTGTGGCAGTGAGAGACTTGAGGATTGTGCTGGTTGGAAAAACTGGAGCAGGAAAGAGCACCTCTGGAAACACCATTCTGGGCAGTAATGAGTTCAGGGTGGACTTTGCTGCCCAGTCGGTGACCAAACAGTGCCAAAAGAGCAGTGAGATGGAAAGCAAGATTGCAGTGGTTGATAGACCTGGCCTTTTTGACACAGAGCTCTCAGAATCTTCACTCATGAACCGGCTGGTGGAGTGCATCGCTCTCTCTTCTCCAGGGCCCCATGCCTTTCTCCTGGTCATTGCACTGGGCCGCTTCACCAAGGAGGAGAAGCAAGCTGTGGAGCGAATCCAGAACATCTTTGGAGAGAGAGCTTCCAGGCATACAATGGTCCTGTTCACCCATGGAGACAAACTGAAGGATGTGAACATTGAAGAGTTCCTCAGAAAGGCTGGCGAGGATCTTCAGGAGCTCCTCAAAATGTGTAAGAACCGCTACCATGTCTTCAACAACATGAGCCAAGGCCCACATCAGGTCTTGGAGCTGCTTGATAAGATAAAGCAGATGACTGAGGACAACAAAGGGACGTTCTACACTAATGAGATGTATCAGCAGGTGGAAAGCGTCACTGTGGGAAACATGATGAACTGCGGCTAAAATATGAGAAAGAATTGAAGGAAAAAGAAGACATGGAGACACAGCTTTGGCAAATGATGGTTGAGCTGAGACTAAAAGACTGTGATCTCAGGGTGAAAGAAGAGAAGATCCAAAGGCTGTAGAAGCAGTATGAGCAAGTGAAAGCTGATAAAGCCAAACTGTAAAAGAAAGGGTTAAAGCTTAGAAATAAAGCAGAGAAAGAAAGCAAACTGGCACACATTATTAGACCCTTTTCCCACAAGGGTTATTCAAAATGTACAACTCAGTAAAGAAAAATCAATTTGTAGGAGCTCTGGCCAGGCGTATTAATATGGCCTTATTTTGGCTTGTATTTATTGAGCACTGGTTTATATCAGGTTTCGTTTTTTTTGGCTCTGCATCTACAGGGGTTAGACAATGAAACTGAAACACCTGTCATTTAAGTGTGGGAGGTTTCATGGCTACATTGGACCAGCCTGGTGGCCAATCTTCATAAATTTGCACATTGCACCAGTAAGAGCATGTGCATCCAATGGTTCAAACATTGTGTCCTGAAGGCGGTGCCGTGTATCAGGATAACAATGCACCAATACACACAGCAAGACTGGTGAAAGATTGGTTTGATGAACATGAAAGTGAAGTTGAACATCTCCCATGACCTGCACAGTCACCAGATCTAAATATTATTGTGCCACTTTGGGGTGTTTTGGAGGAGCGAGTCAGGAAACGTTTTCCTCCACCAGCATCACGTAGTGACCTGGCCACTATCCTGCAAGAAGAATGGCTTAAAAACCCTCTGACCACTGTGCAGGACTTGTAGATCATTTGAAAAATGATCAAATATGTCATTTGTGTTGTTAAGATATTGTTGCATATTGCCTTATATTGTGTAAAATACCGCCAGGATATACATATATATATATCGTAACACAAGCATAGACAGCAGAAAGAGAAAAACATAACCATGCAGAGAAAAAGTAAGGAAAAATTGGCCTGTTTTTTTAGCCCATGTTTATTTTCTAGATTCCTTATCAATGTGCTTAAGTGTAAACATTAATCCAAATGCCTTTGGATTGCATGACATGCATGTAGAACCTTTGACATTGTACTTTAATTTCTTTATTTTATGAAGTTTATAAAATGTAATGTAGTTTTGGGGAATAAATAAATAAAGTGAGTGACAACAAAACATCCAGTAAATTGCTGGGTAAATTAACCTATTTCTGTGACTAACAATTAAGAGTGTGGTTCTTCATTTACAGCAGGAACATCGTATGATCACAATGAAGTTTTTATGAGAAGACACAGCAAAACTCCACCACCATACACATAGTACAGAGACAGAGGCCCAAAATGTATCTGGACACTTATAACTTTCCATTTGAATAAAAATGCTGAGTATAATTCATAAAAATATTTCACCAAAGGATTTACAAGGGGAAATCTCCTCTAAAATAACATTAAACTGATGGCAGAGTCTTAGTGGAGAACTCCTGGTGGAGCATTGTAACCAGACTGCACTAAGTCACCTGCAAATCACAAAGGTTTAAACATTAAAGTCTCTGGTTGTTTTTCTTACAATATGTTAATAGTCACTATGATCTGAAACAAATGAGTTTCCTTAAGTAAGTAAGAAAGAAAGAAAGAAAAAAAGAAAGAAAGAAAAAGCACTGTCCAGATACTTTTGGGACTACTAAAATTACAGTAAAGTGTAAATACTTAATAAAAAAGATAAAACTTTAACATTAAGTATTACATGTGCACTAATGCCTTTGTTCTGTCTGTGGCAGTGAGAGACTTGAGGATTGTGCTGGTTGGAAAAACTGGAGCAGGAAAGAGCACCTCTGGAAACACCATTCTGGGCAGTAATGAGTTCAGGGTGGACTTTGCTGCCCAGTCGGTGACCAAACAGTGCCAAAAGAGCAGTGAGATGGAAAGCAAGATTGCAGTGGTTGATAGACCTGGCCTTTTTGACACAGAGCTCTCAGAATCTTCACTCATGAACCGGCTGGTGGAGTGCATCGCTCTCTCTTCTCCAGGGCCCCATGCCTTTCTCCTGGTCATTGCACTGGGCCGCTTCACCAAGGAGGAGAAGCAAGCTGTGGAGCGAATCCAGAACATCTTTGGAGAGAGAGCTTCCAGGCATACAATGGTCCTGTTCACCCATGGAGACAAACTGAAGGATGTGAACATTGAAGAGTTCCTCAGAAAGGCTGGCGAGGATCTTCAGGAGCTCCTCAAAATGTGTAAGAACCGCTACCATGTCTTCAACAACATGAGCCAAGGCCCACATCAGGTCTTGGAGCTGCTTGATAAGATAAAGCAGATGACTGAGGACAACAAAGGGACGTTCTACACTAATGAGATGTATCAGCAGGTGGAAAGCGTCACTGTGGGAAACATGATGAACTGCGGCTAAAATATGAGAAAGAATTGAAGGAAAAAGAAGACATGGAGACACAGCTTTGGCAAATGATGGTTGAGCTGAGACTAAAAGACTGTGATCTCAGGGTGAAAGAAGAGAAGATCCAAAGGCTGTAGAAGCAGTATGAGCAAGTGAAAGCTGATAAAGCCAAACTGTAAAAGAGAGGGTTAAAGCTTAGAAATAAAGCAGAGAAAGAAAGCAAACTGGCACACATTATTAGACCCTTTTCCCACAAGGGTTATTCAAAATGTACAACTCAGTAAAGAAAAATCAATTTGTAGGAGCTCTGGCCAGGCGTATTAATATGGCCTTATTTTGGCTTGTATTTATTGAGCACTGGTTTATATCAGGTTTCGTTTTTTTTGGCTCTGCATCTACAGGGGTTAGACAATGAAACTGAAACACCTGTCATTTAAGTGTGGGAGGTTTCATGGCTACATTGGACCAGCCTGGTGGCCAATCTTCATAAATTTGCACATTGCACCAGTAAGAGCATGTGCATCCAATGGTTCAAACATTGTGTCCTGAAGGCGGTGCCGTGTATCAGGACAACAATGCACCAATACACACAGCAAGACTGGTGAAAGATTGGTTTGATGAACATGAAAGTGAAGTTGAACATCTCCCATGACCTGCACAGTCACCAGATCTAAATATTATTGTGCCACTTTGGGGTGTTTTGGAGGAGCGAGTCAGGAAACGTTTTCCTCCACCAGCATCACGTAGTGACCTGGCCACTATCCTGCAAGAAGAATGGCTTAAAAACCCTCTGACCACTGTGCAGGACTTGTATATGTCATTCCCAAGATGAATTGACGCTGTATTGGCCGCAAAAGGAGGCCCTACACAATACTAATAAATTATTGTGGTCTAAAACCAGGTGTTTCAGTTTCATTCTCCAACCCCTGTATTCTGTATGGCCACACAGTCTAGTCAGACTGGTTACCTGCTTTCAACTCAATATGTCTATTGCAATCAGTGTCATATAAAGTATGACAATTTCTTTTGTTCCTTGCTTAACTACAGAAAAGATAATTGCAAAGGTTAGACATGTCAAATGGGTGTGTAGTGAAGTTCATGCAAATGTCATGACAACGTGGGACATGTCCTTATCGAAACAGAAGCCCTCTGATATTAGTGTTCAACTCACATAAGCTGGCGTTTGTTTTCTTGTTTGTTAGCTCGTTTGGTTGTTTTGGCTAATCTAACATTTCTTTCCATTTGTGTTGTTCAGTTTTAACTGTGTTATTTTTTTAGATTGCTATGTCTTTAAGTATGTTTAGCATGCAACAGAATTTCTGATAACAGATAAAGTAAAATATACTGGAAATGTCTGGGGGGTAAATAAAGGTTCAATATTTTTATACAGCAAAGCAGACACATGAGGTTTTAAAGATAATAAAAGAGTAATCAGTAAAACGCAAATTAGTCATGCCCTGCAATTGACTGGCAAACAGATATGAAAAAAACATGAGCACAGCCATGTTTTTTTCTGACATTTGAATAAATCCTGTTCATCGAGTATTACTTCAGTGACTCATGTTGGTCCTGTCAAATCAAATTAAATATAAGATCCACACAGCAAGTCCTTAGAAAAAATAAGATCCTTAAATTTTATTAATAATCATGGGATACTGAAGTTCAAGAATTACAATGTTTGTGTGTTTAGGTTTGTAGAAGTCATTTAGTTCATAACAAAACAGGATTGTTATATTAATTTACATAAAAAGATGGAAATAATAGATAATTTTTTTCTTCTTTCTCAAACAAATATTTTGACATTTATTCATAGGAAACACTTTTTTTATTTATTAATCATTAATTTTTTATCATAAAACATTTTGTCATTAATATAACAAAGTCAGTAAATTAGAACTCTCTGACTCTCTCTAAGTAAATAAAAAATTGATTACAGTAAATCAATACAACAATGCATATACGAATTAATCATCTGAATACAGGGTGTTCATAAAGTGATGTAAACAGTGACAGCATGTGATGAACACTAGCATTACTTCAGCCCAATAACTCCAACCAGTAAAAACCCATTAAAACTCAACAATATAGTAATTATATTATTATTATACTATTATATACAATAATTTATTTTATACTGCAGCTGTGGCCTTGAAGTTAGAGAAGCTATCATGAGGCCAGAGGGTCGCTGTTCAGGTCTTGATCGTTAGAACTGAACAGGAATTTTATACACAGAGGTCTAAGCTGCATTCATGCACAACCTTTATTAAATGTTCCCTGGAGTAGCTATCAGCCACTTCGTCAATGATTTTTCATCACATTATGAAGCAGCCATTATACTGACACCTAGTGGCCAGAGATTCTGCACTCAACATATCGTCATATCTCAATTTTTGTCAATTTTTCCTTTAATTTATCAATTGAACACAGCAGCTGTCCTTCACATTGTGTGAAAATGATGAATGGACCAATAGAAATTAAATCTGTTTACATTCACGTCTATTGAAGGTTAAGAAGGTTATTTCCTTCTACTGTAAAGTGACTATTTTGGGAGATACATGTTTTTAATTAGACAGTGATTATATTTTAATCATGTCCATGAGGGTAACCCACACCATAAAGTATGAGCATAAACTATTTCATTCAAAGACAACAAAAATGTAGACCACTCGGCAAATCTGATTTGCTTATCACATAAAATATATATCAGAAAAGCTTTTTAATGAAAATTGTTTGCTAACTTACTAACTAGAGTAATACATTACTCTAAAAAGTATTCATGTATTCATTACTCTTTTAAGCAGCCAACACAACAGCAATCAGCAGAGCCGTCACAAAAAATGAATTAACTAGCCCCTGTGAACTAGAGCACTGACTTCCTAATAAGCTATTGGTGATTTTTGCACAACAGAGATTACTATATGTATTTACACTTTCGAGTTCATACACTACATTACACCACAGATTGTTCTGCTTGTTTTTCTCTTTAATGGCAGTGATTAAAAAAACCTCGTATGGAGGGATTAACACCTCCTGCTCACCTGGGAAAGCTGAGTATTTATCCACTGCAGCTCCAAAACAAGTCTTTACTTTGAAACAGGACTCTTCACCAAAGTCGATCAAATTCTTATTTGTGGACGTGGAAGTGAAAGACCCAAATCTCATTTTTCTATTGAGAACATTGGTGACAAACCTAGCTCTAGTTCGGCGAAATGTGGTCACACAGCCTTTTTGCTTTCTTTTGAGTTGTTGAATGGCATCAGTCAGAAAGAAATGCAGTGTGTAAAACTGAAAGTCACCTGACTTGTAGGCTTCTGATCCTTTACTTGTTGCTATATTAAACTTTGTATAGGAACAATCATTCCTACACTGAGGCTCCTGTGTATACATGTATATGGCAGCAGACTGGTTTATGCCAAGTCCATTTTTGTTGCATTTAATAAGTGCAGATTCCCAGGCAGCTGAGAATCCAGGAGTGTTTTTTTTCTCTTGTTCACTGTACTTTGACACCACTAATTTGTTCATGTCTTCTCTACAGCCATTATAGCAATCATCCACTGAGTTGTCAGCCATGTCCAAGGGAAAAACCTGACCACTGACCTGCAAGAGAACATTTAAAACAGTCAGATGCTCTGTGTTACTTTTAATGTGTTACATAACAGCAAATTTAATAATAAAGGCTTTATACATCAATGTTTGTAGCAATAAATTATTTTATGTATTGTTATTTTCTGCCATAAATATTGTTGCCTAGTTAATGGTTAATGAATATAGCATGTTTCACCCTCTAATTTCAGATCAGATGAAACATTCCCAAAATTATGAGTATATTCTGTGTATATTTTAAATGTTTTTTAATTATTATTTTCTTATTTGTTTTGCCATTTTATCTGTGATGCTAAAGGCCATGTTGTTTGTCATAAATAACTGTTGGACCATTTCTTTTAAAACAGGCTGCCTTTAAAATAAGTTACCTTCTTTGTATTTGCACTATGTATTTCCTGAAACAATGGCTTATGCTCCCACACCCAACAGGAAATCATTTATATTTAGTCGTATGACTCGCCATCAAACATTTAATGAATTATTTAATTCTAGATGTTTTTTTGACTTCTGCATTGTATTACATAGGAAATAATTTGGATTCAAAAACAAGAATCTGTGATTATTTTTTTCCTTGCAATTTTATTTAACTGAAAATACAAAGAAAGATTTTAAATATTTTCACTGATAAACTTGATTGTATTTTGTAAACAACATTTAAATTTTTTTGCTTGCAACACATTCCAAAAAAGTTGGGGTGTTACGAAGCGTAGTGTCAACAACAACAAAAGTATGTTAGTTAGTATGGTTATTTACTGAGGTAGAAAGTAATGAATTAAATTTACTTCTGTTAATTTAATTGAGTACATGAGAGCACCTGATATCATGGTTAAACTAGCCGCACGTCAGATTTTTGTGCGCATATGCTAGTGACAGAGTGGTAATACTCAATGCGCGTGAAGACCTGAGCTTATGCCCTTCATTTTAAAGAAAGCAACAGCATTTAACCGGTTTATATATTGGTCATTTCTAATAAGTATTTCATACAACCAACAAATATCAGTTCAGTGTTTACTATACCATGTATCTATGAAATATGAAGTGATTTTACTGTATAATTTTTCTGTAAATGACATTCAAAATCACAATAATTCTCCATTGTTTTTAATGATGACTCAGGTTTACTGCTTTATAAAATGGTTATTTTGAATAAGTAGTCCATAAAACCAACATATATCAATTCAGTGTTTGCCATACTATGTACCTATAAAATATGAAATGATTTTACTTTATAGTTTTTGAGTAAATGACATTCGAAATCACAATATTTGTCCATTGTTTTTGAACGTGTTCATTTCTAATAAGTAGTCCACACAACCAACAGATATCATTTCAGTGTATACCACACCATGTACCTATAAAATATGAAGTGATTTTACTGTATATTTCTTGTGTAAATGATATTCAAAATTCCCATAATCTTCCATTGTTTTTAATGATGACTCAAGTTTGATGTTTTATAAAATGGTTAATTTGAATAAGTAGTCCACACAACCAACAGATATCAGTTCAGTGTGTACCATACTATGTACCTATAAAATATGAAGTGATTTTACTGTATAGTTTTTGAGTAAATGACATTCGAAATCACAATATTTGTCCATTGTTTTTGAACGTGTTCATTTCTAATAAGTAGTCCACACAACCAACAGATATCAGTTCAGTGTGTACCACACTATGTACCTATGAAATATAAAGTGATTTTACTGTATAGTTTTGAGTAAATGACATTCGAAATCACAGTATTTGTCCATTGTTTTTTATGATATGGTAATTTTTAATAAGTAGTTCACACAACCAACAGATATCAGTTCAGTGTGTACCACACTATGTACCTATAAAATATGAAGTGATTTGACTGTATATTTCTTGAGTAAATGACATTCGAAATCACAATATTTGTCCATTGTTTTTGAACATGTGTTCATTTCTAATAAGTAGTCCACACAACCAACAGATATCAGTTCAGTGTGTACCACACCATGTACCTATAAAATATGAAGTGATTTTACTGTATATTTCTTGAGTAAATGATATTCAAAATTCCCATAATCTTCCATTGTTTTTAATGATGACTCAAGTTTGATGTTTTATAAAATGGTTAATTTGAATAAGCAGTCCACACAACCAACAGATATCAGTTCAGTGTGTACCACACTATGTACCTATGAAATATGAAGTGATTTTACTGTATAGTTTTTGAGTAAATGACATTCGAAATCACAATATTTGTCCATTGTTTTTGAACGTGTTCATTTCTAATAAGTAGTCAACACAACCAACAGATATCAGTTCAGTGTGTACCACACTATGTACCTATGACATATAAAGTGATTTTACTGTATAGTTTTGAGTAAATGCCATTTAAATTCCCCATAATTCTCCATTGTTTTTAATGATGACTCAAGTTTGATGTTTTATAATATGGTCATTTCTAACAAGAAGTCCACACAATCAACAGATATCAGTTCAGTGTGTACCATACTATGTACCTATGAAATATGAAGTGATTTTACTGTATAGTTTTTGAGTAAATGACATTCGAAATCACAATATTTGTCCATTGTTTTTTATGATATGGTAAGTTCTAATATGTAGTTCACACAACCAACAGATATCAGTTCAGTGTGTACCACACTATGTACCTATAAAATATGAAGTGATTTTACTGTATATTTCTTGAGTAAATGATATTCAAAATTCCCATAATCTTCCATTGTTTTTAATGATGACTCAAGTTTGATGTTTTATAATATGGTCATTTCTAATAAGTAGTCCACTCAACCAACAGATATCAGTTCAGTGTGTACCATACTATGTACCTATGAAATATAAAGTGATTTAACTGTATAGTTTTTGAGTAAATGACATTTAAATACCCCATAATTCTCCATTGTTTTTAATGATGACTCAAGTTTGATGTTTTATAATATGGTAATTTCTAATAAGTAGTCCACACAATCAACAGATATCAGTTCAGTGTTTACCACACTATGTACCTATAAAATATGAAGTGATTTTACTGTATAGTTTTTGAGTAAATGACATTCGAAATCACAATATTTGTCCATTGTTTTTTATATGGTAATTTCTAATAAGTAGTTCACACAACCAACAGATATCAGTTCAGTGTGTACCACACTATGTACCTATAAAATATGAAGTGATTTGACTGTATATTTCTTGAGTAAATGACATTCGAAATCACAATATTTGTCCATTGTTTTTGAACATGTGTTCATTTCTAATAAGTAGTCCACACAACCAACAGATATCAGTTCAGTGTGTACCACACCATGTACCTATAAAATATGAAGTGATTTTACTGTATATTTCTTGAGTAAATGATATTCAAAATCCCCATACTTTTCCATTGTTTTTAATGATGACTCAAGTTTGATGTTTTATAAAATGGTTAATTTGAATAAGTAGTCTATAAAACCAACAGATATCACTTCAGTGTACTATGTACCTATGTACCTATGAAATGTGAAGTGATTCTACTGTATAGTTTTTGAGTAAATGACATTCAAAAGTTCCATAATTTTCCATTGTTTTGAACATGTGTCAAGTTCACTGCTTTATAATATGGTCATTTCTAATAAGTAGTCCACACAACCAACAGATATCAGTTCCGTGTGTACCACACTTTGTACCTATAAAATATGAATTTATTTTACTGTATAGTTTTTGAGTAAATGACATTCAAATCCCCATAATTTTCCATTGTTTTTAATGATGACTCAAGTGTACTGCTTTATAATATGGTCATTTCACAATATTTGTCCATTGTTTTTGAACATGTGTTCATTTCTAATAAGTAGTCCATACAACTAACAGATATCAGTTCAGTGTGTACCACACTATGTACCTATGAAATATAAAGTGATTTTACTGTATATTTCTTGAGTAAATGATATTCAAAATCCCCATAATTTTCCATTGTTTCTAATGATGACTCAAATTTGATGTTTTATAAAATGGTTATTTTGAATAAGTAGTCCACACAACCAACAAAATGGCATTTAAAGTAAAAGCTAACATTTGTAAATGCAAGATTGCAAATTTTTTTTTGCCTTTTGAAAACTCTCTAAAAGACTTGCCAAGACTGAGCCTTCAGTGTATGCTCCTTTTATACCAAAAAAAAAAAAAAATGAATAACTTTCCAGAAATAGGGTTTGTATCTGTTAATGAATCTGTTAATGTTCACGCGAACAATCTGCTTTAAAGACACTTCCCAAATTTTTGTCAAAAACTGAATTACTAACAAGCCATTTTTCAAATGTTTTCATTATTCTCAAAATATTATCAACAATTCTCGTTTCTATATCCTTCATTGGCAATGTTTTCAAAACATTTCTAAATGTTACTGTTACAAAGATACTTTGGCACGGAAACTGTCACTGTTAGTGTTCCAAGGATGGAGATGAGATTTAATCACTGTGTAGATATTTGGCACCTACCTTCTTTTCAGACAAAGAAGTTGTCAACAGAAACAGAAAAGCACAGATCAAAGACATCGTGATCTTCACACAGATGTAGTTTTCTAATAGACAACCACACACTGCAGAGAAACCAGTAATTTTGAGAAACTCAGCATAATAATAACACTGTACATCACAAACCTATAACAATAAAATCAGTTCTATAACCATAAAATCAGTTCACTGAAGCACATACAACTTGCTTTAATGTCCTTTCAGGCATGAGGTCCATTGCATAAAACATTAGAATGCAAAAATATAAGCATACTTGTAAATTCAAACTTAGACCCTGTGTTTGAGATTTAGCTCATTGCAAAATGACAACTACAAAATTAAAAAATGTCTCAATGTTTTCTCAAACAAAATTCACTTTAAATACATTTTTACATTTCTTTCATATTTTTAGTTCAATATTAACCAAATCCATCACAAAACACCTGACCATTTTATTAATTTTTCCAATGTAATATTAACTGTGCTTGTATAGACCAAAAAGAAGATGCCAACATTTCAAGAAGTTTGACAGTTTGACCTCGGTATAGTAAGCAACATCAGAAGAACAACTCCCGGAAAAATTAGTTCAGTTTTTAACGATGCATTAATTTAGAACTCAATTCATAAAATTCATAATGTTTACATTTTACATTTACAAAACATTAGTTATTTCATGCTCTTACCAAGGAGAATTTTGGGAATGTGTGTTAATCCAGTTGGTGAAAAGTAGAAAAGACAAGGGAACAAAGAATTATGCTGCATTTAAGTTCAGAGGAAAACATAAAACTGCTGAGACAGGATGGGAAAAGCTATGTTTTTGCTTTCGTTTTTTTGCTGACTGCTTGACCTAATCTGTAAACTTTGTACATTGCTTTTCTTTGCTGTGTGTTTTAGACTGTTTGACCTCCTTCTTTTTATGGCTTTTATCATTTTTAACAGCTCCTAGATTTTAAAGATGATTGATCATTTACCTTCAAGACTGCCAGAGTCGTTGCCATATTGAAGAAGCCAGCTCTTGACAACTTGGGCATTATCACCTAGAGACCCGTTTCTCTTCTTTCTTCCCTCCCAAAATTCTGCCTGCTACCAACTGTCACTCTTTCTCAACAGGACTCAATCTAGTTTCACTTCAAAGTGCTGCACTCTACAGAGTCTGGCTTGAAAAAAATATTTGCAAATTTTTGTAATTAGCCCAAAGTATGTGACTCAAATATGGCACACAATTACGTATATAAATGTATTTAAAATATATATATTTAATGAAAATATTTAAAAAATTATATTTCTTTATTCGATTACACATGTAAATTAAACAAAAATTTACAAAAGTAGAACAGACAATGGAACAAAGAATTATGCTGAAGTGAAGTTCAGAGAAAAAAAACAACTGCTGAGACAGGATGGGCAAAGCTGCTTTTTTGCTTTCATTTTCTTGCTGACTGCTTGACCTAATCTGTAAACTTTGTACAGTTTTTCTTTATTGTGTGTATTAGAAGTTTGTTTTATGCCTTTTATCATTTTTAACAGCTCCTAGTTTTAAAGATGATTTATCATTGACCTTCAAGACTGCCAGAGTCGTTGCCATATTGAAGAAGCCAGCTCTTGACAACTTGGGCATTATCAACTAGAGACCCGTTTCTCTTCTTTCTTCCCTCCCAAAAATTCCTCAAAATTCTGCCTGCTACCAACTGTCACTCTTTCTCAACACGACTCAATCTAGTTTCACTTCAAAGTGCTGCACTCTACAGAGTCTGGTCTGATTACAGTTACAGAAAAGCTCCATGCTGTGAAAGATAAGTCAAACTGTCTTCAGTCCTGATTCTCCTTCATCTCTCTTCAGTCTTTGATTTTTTTGACGTTGTCTAATTAACGCTTTCTTAAGGTTGAAAGTGAAAGTTGAAAAGACGTCCAAATACAGACATTGAAAAGACAACTAACAAAGTGCCATTAAAGACATTCTTTTAAAGCCATTATTTCAACGTTGAAATCACGTACCTAAATGTCATTCAATCATCTTTTTTTTAAGGTTGAAAATGAAAGTTGAAAAGACGCCCAAACACTGACGTTGAAAAGATGACTAACAAAGTCACATTAAAGGCGTTCTTTTAAAGCCGTTATTTCAACATTGAAATCACGTACCTAAATGTCATTCAATAAACATTGAATTAAAGTTGAAAAGACATCCAAACACAAACTTTGAAAACACGACTAACAGAGTCACATTACAAATGTACTTTCAAAGTACAGTAGGTTCCATTAAGAATTTAATGGTTTAGACTGGTTTTTAATGGTGTCTACGTTTAATGCATTTAATGGTTCCTAATAGTTTAACCATTATTTCTCTAATAGTTTCCATTATGTAATGCTTCTATTAGTATTTAATTGTACCTGTCAGTTCACAGTCCCGGTTAGAAAAAACATTACACCCATACGTACATACATACATACATACATCTTCTTTTCCGCTTTTCCATTTCAGGGTCGCGGTGGCAACAGGGTGAGCAAAGAAGCCCAGACGTCTCTGTCCCTTGCAACATCCACCAATTCCTTCTGGGGGATCCCAAGGCGTTCCCAGGCCAGCCGGGAGATATAATCCCTCCAGTGTGTCCTGGGTCTACCCCGGGGCCTCCTTCCAGTTGGATGTGCCTGGTATACCTCCAGTGGGAGGCGTCCAGGAGGCATCCTGATCAGATGCCCAAACCACCTCAACTGACCTCTCTCAATGCGAAGGAGCAGCGACTCTACTCCGAGCTCCTCCCTAGGCACTGAGCTCCTCACCCGATCACGGAGAGTACGCCCAGCGACCCGTCGGAGAAAGCTCATTTTGGCCGCTTGTATCCGCGATCTTGTTCTTTTGGTCATTACCAGAGCTCATGACCATAGGTGAGAGTGGGGACGTAGACTGACCGGTACGTTTTGAGCTTTGCTTTATTTAAGAGCTTTGCTTTATGGCTCAGCTCTCTTCTCACCACAACTGTGCGGTACAGTGACCGCATTACTGCAGACGCTGCACCTAACCTATGGTCAATCTCACCATCCCTCTTCCCATCACTCGTGAACAAGAACCCGAGATACTTGGACTCCTTCACTTGGGGCAGATTCTCACCCCTTACCTGAAGGGAGCATGCCATCTGTTTCCGGGAGATAACCATGGCCTCAGACATGGAGGTGCTGATCCACATACCGACCGCTTCACACTCAGCTGCAAACTGCTCAAGTGAACGCTGAAGACCTCCGTGCGAAGAAGCCAGAAGAACAACATCATCCGCAAAAAGCAGAGATGCCACCTCCTGAGCTCCTTGACAGAAGCCCTCCTGCCCCAGGCTACGGTGCACCACCCTGTCCATGAATATCAGGAACAGGAGTGGAGATAAGGCACAGCCCTGACTGAGTCCAATGCCCACACTGAACAAGCTTGACTTACTACCAAGGATGCGAACACAACTCAAACTCTGAGAGTACAAGGACCGTACGGCTCGCCGGAGCGACCCTGGCACCCCATACTCTCGGAGCACCTCCCACAGAATCTCTCGGGGAACCCGGTCATATGCCTTCTGCAAATCCACAAAGCATGTGTAGAGTGGAGTAGCAAATTCCCACGCCCCCTCAGTCATCTGTGAAAAAGTAAAGAGTTGGTCCATAGTTCCACGGCCAGGACAAAATCCGCAGAGCTTTGCCACTGCGAAGCTTTTTCACCACCTCAGTGACTTCAGCCAAGGAAATGGAATCTGACCCCCCAGACACTTCTGGCCCTACCCCCTGCACAGGAGGCATGTCTCTCGGGTTAAGGAGTTCCTCAAAGTGCTCCTTCCAACGCACAACAATACGTTCAGTCGAGTTCAGAGTTTCACCATCCTTGCTGAGCACAGCTTGGACAGTGTCCCCCCTCCCCCTCCTGAGCTGTCGGAGTGTTTTCCAGAACCTCTTTGAGGCCGCACGGAAGTCATTCTCCATGGCCTCTCCAAACTCCTTCCATGCTCCAGATTTTGCTTCAGCAACTGCCACAGCTGCAGCCTTTTTCGCCTGCCGGTACCCATCCGCAGAATCGGAAGTTCCCCGAGCTAGCCAATCTCGAAAAAAAAAAAGCCTTTCTTCTGCTTGACAGCTTCCCTCACCCCCGGTGTCCACCAACGGGTTCTTGGGTTGCCGCCATAACAGGCACCGACAAGCATTTGACTATAGCTACATGCAGTCGCTTCCACGATGGAGGTCCGGAACAGTGTCCATTCAGACTCCATTCCCCCTACCTCCTCCGGAACATGTGAGAAGTTCTCTCGGAGGTGAGAGTTAAAATCCATCCGGACAGAGTCATCTGCCAGCTTTTCCCAGCACACCCTCACTATAGGTTTGGGTTTACCAGGTCTGTCCGGCAGCTTTCCCTGCCATTGTATCCAACTCACCACCAGATGGTGATCGGTTGACAGCTCAGCCCCTCTTTTTACCCAAGTGTCCAAAATGTACGGCCTCAGGTCAGAAGACACAATCACAAAGTCGATCATTGACCTTTGGCCCAGAGTGCTCTGGTATCAAGTACACATATGAGCAATCTTATGTTCGAACATGGTGTTCGTTATGGACAAACCATGGCTAGCACAGAAGTTCAACAACATCACACCACTCGGGTTTAGATCAGGCAGTCCGTTCCTCCCAATCACTCCTCTCCAGATTTCCCAGTCATTGCCACCATGAGCATTGAAGTCCCCCAGTAAAACAATAGAGTCAGTGCATGGAATCCCCTCTAGAAGTCCACTCACTGCCTCCAAGAAGGCAGAATACTCTGAGCTGCTATTCGGTGCATATGCACACACACAAAAGTTTTCCTCTCTGCAAGCCGGAGCCGAATTGAGGTGACCCTCTCGTTTACTGGGACAAAGTCCAGCTGTACAGGCGCCAGCCGGGGACTTGTGAATATCCCCACACCTGCCCGGTACCTCTCACCCTGTGAAACTCCTGAGTAGGAGAGAGACCAACCCCTATCAAGGAGTTTGGTTCCAGAGCCTACAATGTGTGTAGAGGTGAGCCCAACTATATCTAGCTGGTATCTCTCAACCTCACGCACCAGCTCTAGCTCTTCCCCCCCCCCAGTGAGGTTATGTTCCACGTACCAAGAACCAGTTTCCGCTGACAAGTTCCTGATGGGCATTGCACCACACCCCTACTCTGGATCTTGCGGGTGGTGAGCCCACATGATCCTCCCACGTTGCCATTTCGGGCTAAGCCCGGCCGGGTTACGTGGGCTGCCCGGCCACCAGGCGCTCACCATCGGACACTACCCCCAGGCCTGGATCCAGGGGTAGGTCGCGGCCCATAGGTAAAAGCAAAATATTTATAAACATATTTGCAAATTTTTGTAATTAGCCCAAAGTATGTGACTCAAATATGGCACACAATTACGTATATAAATGTATTTAAAATATATATATTTAATGAAAATATTTAAAAAATTATATTTCTTTATTTGATTACACATGTAAATTAAACAAAAATTTACAAAAGTAGAACAGACAATGGAACAAAAAATTATGCTGAAGTGAAGTTCAGAGGAAAAAAACAACTGCTGAGACAGGATGGGCAAAGCTGCTTTTTTGCTTTCATTTTCTTGCTGACTGCTTGACCTAATCTGTAAACTTTGTACAGTTTTTCTTTATTGTGTGTATTAGAAGTTCTTTTTATGCCTTTTATCATTTTTAACAGCTCCTAGTTTTAAAGATGATTTATCATTGACCTTCAAGACTGCCAGAGTTGTTGCCATATTGAAGAAGCCAGCTCTTGACAACTTGGGCATTATCAACTAGAGACCCGTTTCTCTTCTTTCTTCCCTCCCAAAAATTCCTCAAAATTCTGCCTGCTACCAACTGTCACTCTTTCTCAACACGACTCAATCTAGTTTCACTTCAAAGTGCTGCACTCTACAGAGTCTGGTCTGATTACAGTTACAGAAAAGCTCCATGCTGTGAAAGATAAGTCAAACTGTCTTCAGTCCTGATTCTCCTTCATCTCTCTTCAGTCTTTGATTTTTTTGACGTTGTCTAATCAACGTTTTCTTAAGGTTGAAAATGAAAGTTGAAAAGACGTCCAAACACAGACGTTGAAAAGACGACTAACAAAGTCCCATTAAAGATGTCCTTTTAAAGCCATTATTTCAACGTTGAAATCACGTACCAAAATGTCGTTCAAATCAGCTTTTTTTAAGGTTGAAAATGAAAGTTGAAAAGACGTCCAAACACTGACGTTGAAAAGATGACTAACAAAGTCACATTAAAGGCGTTCTTTTAAAGCCGTTATTTCAACATTGAAATCACGTACCTAAATGTCATTCAATAAACATTGAATTAAAGTTGAAAAGACTTCCAAACATAAACTTTGAAAAGACGACTGAGTCACATTACAAATGTACTTTCAAAGTACAATACGTTTCATTAAGAATTTAATGGTTTGTACTGGTTTTTAATGGTGTCTACATTTAATGCACTTATTCATTCATTCCTTCATTATCTGTAACCGCTTATCCAGTTCAGGGTCACGGTGGGTCCAGAGCCTACCTGGAATCATTGGGCACAAGGCGGGAATACACCCTGGAGGGGGTGCCAGTCCTTCACAGGGCAACACAGACACACACACATTCACTCACACACTCACACCTACGGACACTTTTGTGTCGCCAATCCACCTACCAACGTGTGTTTTTGGACTGTGGGCGGAAACCGGAGCTTAATGCACTTAATGGTTCCTAATAGTTTAACCATTATTTCTCTAACAGTTTCCATTATGTAACACTTCTATTAGTATTTAATTGTACCTGTCAGTTCACAGTCCCGGTTGGAAAAAACATTACACCCATAGGTAAAAGCAAAATATTTATAAACATATTTGCAAATTTTTGTAATTAGCCTAATGTATGTGACTCAAATATGGCACACAATTACATGTATAAATGTATTTAAAATATATATATATATTTAATGAAAATATAAAAAAATATATTTTTTTATTTGATTACACATGTAAATGAAACAAAAAGTTACATACTAAGAAAATGAAGTACAGATTTGAACAAAGTACAAAGTACAGAGTGTACAAAAGCTTGTCACTGGGGCTGTACCCCTTTTAGGTACAATACAGTACCTTTCAGTGTAAGTTCTTTCATGTAGCCATGTTTTTGTACTAGTTAATATACTTGGAACCATAAGGGGCTAAAATGTATCATTAACATTAGCTTTATATATACCACCCCAGTGACAAACCATTTTGGACCCTGTGCTGACTAAAGTGTACCAGAATTATTCACACAAATATTCATAATGACTTTCTGTGCTGTTTACTTATTTGTAAACATGCACAATATAGCATCAGTTAAAAAAAATAAATGTTAATAGAAGTCTATGAAATTACAAATGTAATGGAATTATTGAATTGTAATTTTGAGATAAAACTTGCATGTACGAAAAGGGAAATTTAAATTCAAACTTAGGATTTTATTGCCATTTTGCATATTACATTTTAATTTTAATACTGATAAGCTTCCATAATCAACAGTGTACAAAACAATTACTTAAGTAAAAAAGCAAAATCAAAAATATAGCAATTTTTTGAATTAATAAAAATCCACATGAAGAGGAAATACGCAAAACTGACATTTTAAAATATACATTAAATTTCACCTTTTTTTTAATCTGTTTAACCCAATACATTTAATTAATAAAAATATATCAGTGTAAGAATGAAACTTGAAAATAGTGTACTGGCAGTCATATACCATAAGTTATACTGTACATGTCCAGGCACAGGCCAATGTGTTGCTTGAGTTTGGCAAAGGTAAACTTTCTATGCAGGAATTGTGTGCATTGGTTCAGTGGAGGCATGAAAGGTTTAATACAGGAGGTTGATCACTTGAGTCACACTCTGCAACTCCATGTTTAAAATGCATCTCTGAAGAAATGTCATGGTGTTTTAAGGTGGGAAGGGTATTCAATTTTGAAGGCATGATACATACAGGAGTTTATGAAGATGGCCTCATCTGCTGCACTATGACAGCAAACCTCAACTCAGCTTTCACCACACTCTGGCTTCCTCTGGAGTTATCAGATATAATGTTGTAGGTTCACCCTACAGAAAAACAGAGATAGACTTTGCATGACACACTAAGACATAATACGGACTTTGACTGTGACTAATTCAGTTGGTGTTGCAACAGTTTACTATATCATACTTAGTGAGGGGGTCAGAGTGGTAAGTCAAGCAAAACAAATTTATTCTTGAAGTTAATGCCTATACATCATCAAGGAAAATGCTTTAATAATAATGATCCCATACCTATTAGCTATCAATTTACATTGGTGCCCCCCTCTGGAGTTTGGTGTTTTCTAACTTTCTAACACACATGGATTTCCTCTGTGTGCTCCTGGTTTCCTCCCATGATCCAAACACACATTGGCAGGTGGATTGGCTAATAAAGTGTCAATAGTGTGAGTACATGAGTGAATGTGCGGTTTGCAGCCGGCCTGTGAAGGGTGTGTTCTCACCTTGCACAGAGTGACTCCAACCTTGAACTGGACAAGCTGTTAAAGACAATGAATGAATACATGAATGAATGAAAGCACAGAAGCCACATTGATGCAATAATTGTTAAATTATTATTTAGGTCAAATAACAACCTGCAAGCTTCTTTGAAGTCCTCTCTCATCTCAACGTCAGTGTGGCGATGTGTACAGCTGTAAATCCATCACTGAACTGGTGAATTTTGTTCACTGTTAGAGTATGAATTCCATCAACTTCATCAAACTGTAAAAACAAAGCAGAAAGCAATAGATGAAACCTTCATTATAATATTCCAATAAATTATATAAATAAAGACAATAGTGTAGCGCAAATAACCTAGAATAAGGAAACGGTATTAGACAAAAAATATTAATAATGGTCTTACGGTAAAAAACTAATATATATCTAGTATTCCAGTCACTATGATCTGTACAAAACCATAAATATTTTCAGAATTTTAAAATATACAATAATACTTATATGATGTTGGTTCACTTGCTACCAGCACTGGGCATTTGGTGACAATGCTGTTGATGCATCTGTTGACTTCCTCGCCTGATAAAATTACTGAAACCTTCAGATCTCTGCAACATTGAAAAGTGGCACATTTTCTAGCTTTTGCTTGAGTGACACATGCAAGGTGTGCTGGAGAATGGAGAGTATTGACTCAAAACCTGTATGTTTTCATTAATAATCTGATCACCGCTTATATGTTTTAAAATATTATTATTAATTCTACAATATAATAAAATACATACTTGCATTAGTGTTCCTCACAACATTCATATTTCAGTTAAATCTTTGGGAGCATGAACAGTCTAACAAAATATTGTATCATATATAAATGTTTTGGTACCGTTCATCTGATGATTTTCACATATTTGGAAAAGCACAAATGTGGCCTGCGCAAATGGTATTGTATGATTTTACTTTCCAGTACTTCTTTTGATATTTGGTTAACATTCACATTGTTAGCAAGGTGGCATGTATGTAACTGCAACCCAGACCTGCTGAAATAAGTCAAAAACCTTACTGTTAATAATGTAATATTACTTTGAATTTTTTTATACAGAATGAGTTAACTATTATCCTCCTCTACTCCTTCACTTGTCTTCTCTGAGATGCTAACCTAGCATAGCTGTTACTTTGCTAGAGCTCTTTAAATAATTATACTTTACCAGAATGAGTGAAACTCTCTCTCTCTCTCTACATAATTTCTTCTCCTGTAACAGTCAGGAGGCTTAGTGACCCTACTGTTTGTATCCCTGGTTTTGTTGTCTCTACCTCAACACTGGTGAGAAATCTTGGAGTAATTTTTGATTCTACATTATAATTTGAGGGCGGCACGGTGGTGCAGCAGGTAGTGTCGCAGTCACACAGAGGTTGTGGGTTGGATTCCCGCTCCTGGTGACTGTCTGTGAGGAGTGTGGTGTGTTCTCCCTGTGTTTGCGTGGGTTTCATCCGGGTGATTTCGATTTCCTCCCATAGTCCAAAAACATACGTTGGTAGATGGATTGGTGACTGAATGTGTATGTGTCTGTATTGCCCTTTGAAGGACTGGTGCCCCCTCCAGGGTGTATTCCTGCCTTGCGCCCACTGATTCCAGGTAGGCTCTGGACCCGCCGAGACCCTGAATTGGATAAGCGGTTACAGATAATGAATGAATTATCATTTGAATCACATATTAACAACACATGTAGAACAGCCTTCTATCCACATTAAAAATATTTCTAGGATTCGCCCTTTTCTCTCATTCACTGCTGCTGAGACCATAGTCCATGCATTTGTAACTTCCAGACTCGACTACTGCAATGCTCTGTTGTGTGACCTCCCTGCTCGGGCTTTGAGCAGGCGGCAGTATGTGCAGAATTCTGCTGCTAGGGTGCTGATCCATACAAGATCATGGGAGCATATTACTCAGGTCCTAAGTCGTCTTCATTGGCTCCCAGTGCAGTACCGTATACAATACAAATTGCTTGTGTTGGTGTTTAAATCCTTGCATGACCTTGCCCCTTCTTATCTAAGTAGTTTACTTTGTAGTGGAGTATGGACCGAATATTGATAAAGGATGAAAAATCAAAATGAAGAAATGAAGAAATGAAAAGTTTTGAATTAAAACTTTCCCTTTCTGAAGAGGACCTTTTGTCTGCGACATTCCACAAACCACAGGGATGCCAAAGATCCTGCAGCCCCCACACACACACAGAACCTTACGCACACGCATAAAATCTACATCAAAAGACGGACCGGGACACATGGCCCCGACACCCTTCCTCCCTTCAGAAACATAAAGATAACAAATCCACTTTATGATGACAGGCCTATTTCTAATTTGCCATTTCTGTCTAAGATCTTAGAAAAAGCTGTGGCCCAACAACTTAGTTCATATCTACATAAGAATCATATATATGAAAAATTCCAATCTGGATTCAGGCAACATCATAGTACAGAGACAGCTCTAGTCAAGATAACAAATGATCTTCTTCTTGCCTCTGATCAAGGCCACGTATCCCTGTTGATGCTTCTTGACCTAAGCGCAGCCTTCGATACAATAGACCACAATATTCTCATAGAAAGGTTAGAAAACATGGTTGGAATCACAGGGACAGCCCTATTATGGTTCAAATCTTACTTAACGGAACGTTATCAATTCGTAAAAGTAAACAATCTAAATTCAAATTATTCTAAAGTAAGATTTGGAATTCCACAAGGCTCTATTTTAGGACCATTATTATTTACATTATACATGTTACCGCTAGGCACAGTTATAAGAAACCATGACATTAACTTTCACTGTTACGCAGACGACACACAATTGTATATTTCAGCCAAGCCCGATGACAAACACAGATTAAAGAAAATAGAGGACTGTGTAAAAGACGTGAAAGGCTGGATGTTGCGTAACTTCCTCCTTCTAAACAGCAACAAAACAGAGGTCCTGCTTTTGGGTCCAAAAGTGACAAGAAATAAATTATCAGACTTAATTTTAAATCTAGCTAACTTTCCAGTTAAACCTGGTTCAGCAGCAAAAAATCTTGGTGTCATAATTGACCCGGATTTATCATTTGATCAACACATAGGTAGTATCACTAGGACAGCTTTTTTACATCTTCGCAATATTGCTAAGATTAGAAATGCCTTATCCCTCCAGGACGCAGAAACATTAGTACATGCCTTTATTACTTCAAGGCTTGACTACTGTAACGCACTACTGTCAGGATGCACCAGCAGCAATTTAAGAAAACTTCAACTAGTTCAAAATGCTGCAGCTAGGGTCCTCACTAAAACTAGAAAATTTGAACATATCAGCCCAGTTTTATCATCACTTCATTGGCTGCCTGTTAAATTCCGCATTGACTACAAAATTTTGTTATTAACATATAAAGCTCTACATGGGCTTGCTCCTGAATATCTTCAAGATACAATTTCCTATTATGAGCCTCCACGTTCACTCAGATCACAGAATACTGGATTTTTAAATGTTCCCAGAATTCAGAAGGCCTCAGCTGGGGGAAGAGCCTTTTCTTATAAAGCCCCCCAACTCTGGAATGATCTTCCAGAAAATGTTCGGGACTCAGACACAGTCGCAATCTTCAAATGTAGGCTAAAAACTCATTTGTTTAGTTTATCATTTGGTAGCTAATGCTCCCCCATAGATAAAGGCAGCAGATCTGGGGGGTCCATGGACACAGGGAATTATAGTATACTGAGACGCTGGTGCTGTCGTCCCGCCGCTTCTCGCGATCACTCAGGTTTGTTGACGGTGGAGCGGAGGGATGCCAGTGTTTCAGGATGCTCCCGTGTCTGTGTGTCCTCCTGGTTCTCTCCTTTTAGTTAATGCTGTCATAGTCAGATCTGCCGGAGTCATTAGCCACACTCTGGAAATTTTCATATTTTCTACTTTACAAACACAAAACAGTTCAAAACTAATTCCATCCCTTTACATCTTTCCGAGTAAACGACTGCCCACCTGTCTGTCTGGACACTGATGGATGACTGTCGAGATCCTCCTCCACGCTTCAGACCAGCTGCCCACGCTCCAGCAACCACCAAGTGCCTTGAAGCTGTCCCTACACTGAAGTTCTAATGGACTACTAACTATCATCACCAGTAGATTGACCAGAGGAGGATGGGTCACCCCTTGTGAGCCTTGGTTCCTCCCAAGGTTTCTTCCTCAGCTGGGGGAGTTTTTCCTTGCCACTGTCGCCCCTGGCTTGCTCACTTGAGGGTTTTACATTTGTCTTTACATTTCATGTCAAATCTTGTCTTACTGGAATTCTGTGAAGCTGCTTTGTGACAACATCAGTTGTGAAAAGCGCTATATAAATAAATTTGATTTGATTTGATTTGATGATGCTCTTAGACCAAAAGGACATCAAACAAGAGTGGGGAGTCATAAGCCATATATGACAATGGCTCCTAAGTGTCTCAGTCCTAATCTCTAGCCCACTAAACAGACATCCCAGATGGCCAAACTGATTGAACTCGACGTGACCTCTCGTTAACCATCCGCACCGGACCAACGACATGGACCAACAGCGACCCCAAAGGGACACTGGCGAAACTACGCCTCGCTCGGGGTCGCCTAAACAATAGCGGAAATGAAATCAAATTCTGATTAAATGTGTATAAACAAATGTATTAATGTCACTTTCTGTGTCCTCAGATGAACGCCCACCTTCTAATGAAATGATGTGTATTGCTGTTGTCAACCATGAAAAGAAGTTCTGTTTCTGATTAGAAAAGTGAATTAATACCAGAATTAATACTTCTAACGTATTACTGTAACTGTAATACTCATTGTTATATGTTACTAAAATGTATAAGGAATTTCAATACGCGAAAGTTATATTCCGTTTCTGTGAATCGCTGATTCAAACTCCCCCTACTCTCTCCCCCTCGTGAGAGTCACGTGAGCCTCGAACTCACACAAGAACCTTAAAGCCTTCATCAAACCTCACAAGAGACGTCTTGAATTAGCTAGAGTATGAAGCCTTACTAATACGTCGAGTGATTTGAATATCTTCTTTTCTTTTAATCGTGTTTATGTTTTATCGCCCAATCTAAGTTTAATCTCACGACTGATCAAAGCAGGTGAACTTATTCGTGGCCAGAGTGAGAAACACCGCCGAGATAAAGAAAGTCGTAGAATAAGTAAGTTTATTGAATCGATTTTCAGTTCTGGATCTGCAGTAACTAGCGAAACTTCTCATCCAAAACGTCCATATGGTTGGACACTCCTGCTCAAGACCGTAAGCCAAAGAGAGGATCCTGCCGCTTGCGTCATCACGCTCCGAGTACGCCGATGCGACTCAACCTACGAAGAAAGACCTCCACGCTGACCCAGCCTGGACGCTTCCGCGGGAGAACCGCGAGACCAAGTGAGACGCCTTCACTCCCAGGACCTCATAGAGCCTCTGTATTTAACGAGTGGTGAGAATCGACGAAAAAAGTAAGCTAAACTTATGCATCTCCAGAGCTGAAAATTGAATCAAGTTTCTTGATAAATTTTGTATTAATTAAACCTCAATTAGCAACACTTTAGTCACAAGCCAGAAGTGCCTAGCTCACCTTTAAGGTCAAATCGGTTTCCCCTGCGGTGATGCCGTGAGATTACAAGGCTATGCTATGTTAATTAAATATCTTTCTTCTTGTTAATAAAACTTTCATTATTTGAAATCACAGTGTATGCAGTTTGTTCATTAGAATTTCTGAAAATCTTGAAGAACTCACTTAGCGTGATTATTATCCATTCTCAAACTAATTATTAACGTTTTAATTGCTTAAGCCAATTATAAACTTTAATTAATATCATTAAGTCAAATATCAGAGATTATAGGAGTTTGAATAAGGTCAACGCTATAAACACAAACTATAAATATAAATATAGAAATATATTTATATTTCTCGGCGTATGATTAAAAACCCAACATACGCTACAACTTCAATCATACTCTCCAGTGCGTACTCTTCGGTCCTCAAGCCTCCATTTGCTTGAGGTCCCACATTTTAAGCTAAGTACCACTGGAAATAGAGGATTTTGTGTGGCGGGTCCAAAGCTGTGTAATAGTCTTCCTGATGAACTGCGAGCTTGTTCATCTGTATTTGTTTTTAAAACCAGACTCAAAACACATCTTTTTACACTTGCATATGGATGATATTATGTGTATGTGTTTATGGTTATGCATGTGTATTTACCTTTTTATTTACCTTTTATTTTTTCTTTTATTATCTATTATACAGTGCCCTTGGGTCTCTTGAAAGGCGCTTTCAAATAAAAATGTATTATTATTATTATTTCAGGTGACATGGAAAGAGGCCACATCAGTTCCTTGTAGATTCTCCACTGGTGTCCCACAACCCACTCAGCTTGACCCAAGCACCCAGACTTTTTCAGTCCTGTCAATTTTGAGGTGGAATTAACTTCTCCTGGATATCCAAATGGCAGAGTCCCTTGCTGTCGTCAAACGCCAACTAAAGATCTATCTCTGTCAAGAGTACTTAAATCAGCACGTATCTTGAACTTGTTAAAGGCTTAAAATTGTATTCATGTCTTACTTTATTTGACATTCATGCAAAGTGTAGAATGTGAGCATTGTGTATCTAGGCAGCCGACTGTGGTATTTGGCAGCATCTAAGCTTGATGTTTCTTTTGGATCTTAGCCTATACACACTAGTTATGGTAGGTCGCTGTAAGAGCGTCCGCTAAATGCCCTAAATGTAAATGCAGAGAGACCTCTGTGTTTTTGGTTAAGCTAGTGATAATCAAGTGTGAGAAAAATGTAATACTTCATGAAACACTTTTTTGGGGGCAAGAGCTTTGTGGTAATTCAAAGGAAATAACACAAGGAGCAGAAGAATGAATGAATGAACATTCCTTTCCATGTGAAGAGAAAAGTTTTAGGAATATCTAAATTCTAAAGTACAAGGGAAATGTATAACCTACATAATAATAATAATAATAAAACCCTTTGGCTTTTTTTATATGCTGTCATATCCAAGTCTTTATGACTTTAGACCTGAATCAAATCAAAAAATCACCATTTACCCAGTTTGGCCCACACTCATAAACATTATTTGGGACACGGTAGGTTGTTTAATGACTAATTTATATTACACAAAGAGAGCCAACAGAAAAAAAAATCTGAAGAAGATATAAACAATTGTCTGACACATTTGTAGTACAACACAAACTTACACACCACCACAGAATGATTCACTACTGAGAAAGTCTCACCAGCCAAACCTTTCCTGGGGCTAACAATGTATGGCTTTCAGTCTGTAATTACAGAATTACAAACTGCACCTTCTGCCAGTGGAGCTGATTAAATGATCAATGAGTGTAGTTACAAGGTCATTTGAATTATTCAGATATATTTCAAAGATCTGAAGCTCTTTTCATCTAATAAAGATGTAGTATTTAAAAAATAGCTTAGTGCAACACAAGGGTTAGGGTTAGTGTTAGTGTTTCACCTAAAAAATAAAGACATAATACAGGGTTTAGGCAGATGTCTCTTTATTTCTCTTTATTATTTTGTTTAATGTGTATAATTTGTTTCCTGAAGAGCACTTAAGTAGAAGTGTCATCTCACACCTTTTCATATAATATATAGAAAAAGTGTGTTTCTTATGTCTGACAATGTTTTAAATTTCCAGCTGTGATTGACTATTTTACACAATAATACACAGTTCTAGATACAATATATGGCTAAGACCTACAGTATATCATACGATTCGTATTTCTGCATATTAATTGAGGGTATAATGGGCTACTGTACTAAACATATAACAATATTAGCTATAAACATGTTTATCTATAGGAATAATGTAACATATTATCACAATATTCGTACACATACATCATACTTTTGCACACTAATTATCATAGAGGTTTTTGGTTTAATAATCAGTTATAATCTCAGGCACTAGATGCAGTTTTAGGGGAACGTCACAGAATGAAATAACAAAGCTGCAGCTATAATGAGGGTGAGGTAGTATACCAGGAGTTGCTAATGTCAGTTCTGGGCACCCAACACTGCTCATATAAAATGGCTTCTCCTCTCTCCTTTGAGAACATATCATTCATTAAATTATTAAAAACACATCATATCATCTCTGTGGGAACAAATAATTGCAATTTTTTGTTTTTAAATAATTTGAAAGATTAGCTCAATTTTATATTCTGAAAATGTCTCAGTGGATGTCTCAATTATTTTAAAAATGTGCTGAACATTAAGAAATTTTCTCTCTCCTGATAGCTAACATTGAAGGACTTTGAGAACAATTATATTCTGCATTATCTGTGTTGAGTACTGTAATGCTGCATTAAATTGTATGAGGTAATTACTTGGTAGGGCTGTAGTTGTAATGTCTGTTAAGAGCAACTAATTAGATTGTATAAAGTTTTAAAATAATTACATTAGAATGGCTACAAATGGAATGGTTTACCAACAAATGATGTGGTAAATCAAAGAGAAATAAAATTTTGCACATTACCAGTGATTTTTAAGTGACTGCAGGTTTATATTAGTAATCAATCCAAGATCAAATAATTGGAAATAGAGCATTTTGTGTGGCGGGTCCAAAGCTGTGTAATAGCCTTCCTAGCCAGAGAGCACCACTTTAGTTAAGTCCAAAACTGCATACAACTGTACTGAGAAAAACTACACTAAGAAAGGAACTTCTAATGGTGTTATACTCATTTGGACAATTTTTAGGAGTACATATACAGGGGTTAGACAATGAAACTGAAACACCTGTCATTGTAGTGTGGGAGGTTTCATGGCAAAATTGAAGCAGCCTGGTGGCCAATCTTCATTAATTGCACAATGCACCAGTAAGACCATGTGCATCCAATGGTTCAAACATTGTATCCTGAAGGCGGTGCCGTGTATCAGGACGACAATGCACCAATTCACACAGCAAGACTGGTGAAAGATTGGTTTGATGAACATGAAAGTGAAGTTGAGCATCTCCCATGGCCTGCACAGTCACCAGATCTAAATATTATTGAGCCACTTTGGGATGTTTTGGAGGAGCGAGTCAGGAAACGTTTTCCTCCACCAGCATCACGTAGTGACCTGGCCACTATCCTGCAAGAAGAATGGCTTGAAATCCCTCTGACCAATGTGCAGGACTTGTATATGTCATTCCCAAGACGAATTGATGCTGTATTGGCCGCAAAAGGAGGCCCTACACCATACTAATAAATTATTGTGGTCTAAAACCAGGTTTTTCAGTTTGATTGTCCACCCCTGTACATTAGAAAATATATTTGTGTAACAAACAAAAATAATAGTAATAATAATACTACATAAAATAAAATAAAGTAAAAACTCCTGACCTATCCTAATGATCCCTCCAATGGTTAAATAAGGATTAAAAAAAAAACGTGCTATAATTTTCTGCCAGGCAAAAGAAGCTGAAGTGAATATCGACAAATATTAGCTTTAAGGCTTTTTTGTCTGCAGGTTATTTCCTTTTTATTTTTAAGTAACATACGCTCTACAGTAATTATGGTTTTAACCGTTTCTACAATCGTATGACTTCAATAAGGAGATTTAATCTTAGCAATAGCATTCTTCATTCATGCATTATATATAACCACTTATCCAGTTCAGGGTTGTGGTGGGTCCGGAGACTACCCGGAATCACTGAGCACAAGGCAGGAACACACCCTGGAGGGGGCCCCAGTACTTCACAAGGCAACACACACACACACACATTCACTCACACACTCCCACCTACGAACAATTTTGAGCAACCAATCCACCTACTAACATATGTTTTCGAACCATGGCAGGAAACTCGTATGGTTACGCATGGTTACACATGGTTACTCGTAGAAACCTGCAAAAGTTAACTCTCACATTCAGGGCAGTTAACTCTCATATTCAGGGCAGAGAACAGAATTAGGGACCACAATATGTCAGTGTACAGAATATCTGCTCAACACATATCACTGTATCCATGCCCTGGCAAACAAGTTCTGCTCTAAAGAGCAAAGATAATGCAAAAGTTTTCTGGATATGACCTAATAAACCGGCACTTCATTGTACAAGACTGCAGCAACCACTCATGCCAAGTATATTTCATTGAGGACAAACAGTATACACTAGTTACAGATTTATATTCAAGCTACTACTTTGGACAGGTAAGCACAGAACTGAACATACACCACGATTAAAAATACATGCACCGTCCTCTTGTTAATTTTTCTTAATATTGCGTGATTGTGTGGAGAATAACTTAATTAATCTGTACTTACAATTCATGCAATTCCAGTCATATTTTTTGACTTCCCTGCTTATACATGCACGGTTCAGTTCACATTGGACCTGGAAATGAGCTGAACCTAAAGCAGAAAAAGCCCTGACCTATATGAGAGAGGATTTCAGTACTTTTACTTAATATGACTCACTTTCATTTGCAGGAAGACAACTGAAACAGTGATATGGTCATTTCCCTGGACATTATCAGAGTGAAGTATGTAAAACTCACAAAAAGTTTATCTTGATACTCCTTATAACACACATTAATGCAGCATTAAAAATACTAAAAAGAAATACTAAATACATGTTTGAAAAAACTGCAAGTGAAAAGTAACTTCAGCGGTTCAGCCAGTAATTCACAGTAGTTTCAGATTTCCACGGGCAGACCCTGATACATTTATAAAAGGCCAAAATCAGTAACTGAGTATTTCTTGGCAATACCATCACTTTATGAGCATCTGTTTTCTTTTGAGGACATCATGAACTGAGCAATTACACTCTATTGTGAATGAATAGTCTTTCCTTTGGTCCCTTTTACTTAATGCTTAATGTGTGTACAAACAAAGAACTACAGGAAATTTTGGGCAGGGCCCTTTCCTGTGCCAATGTTGAACTGGATAGCAGAGTCAGAAGAATTAAGGACATCAGTGGCTGGAGGTTGTCCCACCTAGCAGGGGAAATTAATGATTAGAATGAGAAATCAAAGACAGATATCGGATGTTATATTAGTTCTCTTTTAAATCTTCTAATCTACTCAAAAGCAAAAAGCAAAAAAAAAACAAAAAAAAAACAGTACTTGTCCAGAAGTGCTTTCTGAACCCTGAACCACACAGAAAGTATCTACATCAATAGTTTTATTTCTCTGGAACCCCTTGGAATGTTTTCCCCTCTAAACCAGTTAACCACAAACATGATCCAAATATTTGTGGTTCTAGACTGTGTTCTAGACCACCCGACCCCAAACAGGGTCGTATTTAAGGTGTTATTCACCTTTGACATAAACATTGATGAAAGTTATTTTGCCACAACTAAGTTCTGGTGTAAAACAATTCAGGAATCATTTTCATAAATGTTACTTTACAGTGTTATACACAGCAATTCAACAAGCTGTATATGTTTCTCTAATCCAATGAGATGATTTAGTTAAAGACATTCATTCATTCATTCATTATCTGTAAGCGCTTATCCAGTTCAGGGTCGCGGTGGGTCCAGAGCCTACCTGGAATCATTGGGCGCAAGGCGGGAATACACCCTGGAGGGGGTGCCAGTCCTTCACAGGGCAACACACACACATTCACTCACACACTCACACCTACGTCCGTGTCCACTTTTCAGTCACCAATTCCACCTACCAATGTGTGTTTTTATGCATATAGGTAAATAAACTTACCTCAGGTCCAATCAGTGGAGTAGTGGATAACCCTTGGTTCAACATTATGTCCCCTTGGTTTTTTTCCATCTCAGAGCCAGGAGGGGCACTATACATCATTGGGGGAAAAGCCTGCAAAAACACGCAAAGCATTTCACAATTAACATGACATCAGACACAAGGCCTCTAAGGTCCACAAAGAATATCTACTCTCAGAACATACATAGTATTTACATGTTTTTCATTATATGAGCCATTTAAACAGTAAGTATATGTAGTGGAAATAGTTATGAGCATGTTGTGGTGGCATAAGTACTACATAGCGAAGTCAATGATAATTATTATTTTATTAATAATTCATTATTTAATTCATTTTGATAATCTCCATGTTTGGGAGCCATTAAATAATATGTAGTGTCTTTACCTGTCTAATTTTAGCTTAGACAAGTAGGCCATCTTCACATATTATACAGCAAAATTAGCTAGAATTAACTATTATTAATGAATTAATTAATAAAATGAATTCTTGCTGGAATAACTACAGCCCTGTTTACTATAGTCCTCTATTAGGGACAAAATTAATATAGAACTTCTGTCTATTTGGGCCACGTTTAAGGGGCCCAAGACAGTTTAAGAAAGCCATGAGCCTGACGCCTGCAGAGGAGCCTGCAGAGTCATTTCAAAACCAGAGTCGTTTTCCTCTATAGCCTTGAAAAAGGCTAAAAGAGAAAACGCCCCAAGTGTCTGAAGCTTTGAAGTGAAGAGTCGAGAAGCAGAAAGGGCAGAGAAGAGAAGGAGCAGAGAATTTGGCGCCACTGGTTTTAACCAGAGTTTAGAAGACCCGCCTTTAATACCGATTGGATAAGATTGGATACTGCTTCCTGTACCTTGGTAGTGACATTACATACAGTTTATGACCCCTGACAAGACAAAGACTTGAAGACAATTCCTGAGCATCCCAGAATTCTGAATCATACTTTTGCAATATAAAAGATTAGATGTTAACACAAAGTAATATCATTAAGACAACCATGTTCTACATAATTATTAACCAACTACACGCATAGTATGTGGTTACCTTGGTTCTACACAAATTCATATAAAACAAAAATGATTTTTAAACACATGTAAATTAATCCCACCCATTTTGATTGTCCAAATGGAATTAATTTGAAACAGTTGTGCACATATGTAACTTCAATTTGTTTAAAACCAATGGGAATTAAGGTTTAATTCTATAGTTTGAAAAGTTCTTCATTAAGCAGTTCATACAGAGCATAAACTAATCCTCAGGAGCGTCTCCCAAAAGATTATTTTCTTGACCCTGTGGTCTTGGGTCATTCATTATATCATTCTACATTCATCAGATCATGCTTTCTTTCTAGAAGCATTGAGCTGATAATGTAGAGATGAATGTGAACAGCAAGGTCATTGGAATCATTCGTTCATACACTCAGGGTTGATACCTTTCTGGGATGATTTAATATGGGAATAAACCTTTATTGGACTTGATTCAATATGCTAGTATGAGTGTTCACCTTACTTTAAAAGTGTCTGTTATCTAGGAAATATTATTGTTATCAAAGGAAATTTTCAGGAAGAGTTACCCATGCAAATACTTAAAAAAATATTTTCCTTAGTGAACTGGATAAGCAGTGTGTTCCTCTATAGTTAAGCTAACTACTAAGAACTCTGATTTAACATGACTAGTGGGCAGAAGCCTGTTAGGCATTGAATGTGAGCATTGTCACCTTAGATTGCTGAAGAAAGAAAGAAAAATAAGTTTTCCAGAGGGAAATTTTTTTTAAACAGTACTATGTGCTGACTGCGTCACCCCCCTTTTGAATAGTTCGTCGTGGCTTAATGAATTAGCTGTGCATAGCAACGGACGGCGATACATGAGTTAGTTGTACTTTTGCAACTTGTCCCCCCTTTTCAGCCTTTCACAGAACACATTTTGGTCATAACCATTTTTGCATCTTTTTGCTCTTTTCCAGTCTCTGCTGGCTGACTTCAAATGCGGCTCTGAGGAGTTTTGCAAGCTGCCCTTATACTGTTGTGTGTTGTATGTATTTTGCTGGACTATGTGATGTTTCCCTTTTTGTCCTGCACGTGGGAATTGAATGGAGTGAGTCAAAATCACATGGGGTGTTTTTGTGGTTACCCTGATTTGTCACGTCTTTTAATTTATCACTTTCTGGAGGCCATTTGGGATCTGAATGGGTGTTAGAAAAAGGGACTGTTATAGTGTGGACAGTCATTTGTTCATCATGAGCTGAGATCCCCTGGCTCATGGCATCCTTTGTCATTGTTGGACTTTGAAAGGTGTTAATAATCTCTGAGAACCTGGGGTTTAGCTGACACGACTGAGCTTCAAGGTGATGTGAGTGTGAGATGGGCAGGGGTTTGTGAACCTGGGCCCAGATTTTCACACCTGGGCCCGGAGTGACTCAAGCCTGTTGAGCAGGTCCTTCCCAATAAGGAAGGGAATGTTTTCAAAAGGAGACACATATACAGGGTGAACAAGACTTATGGGTCCTCTTTTTATGAGCACTCTTACCACAGACTTTATTTCGATACCAGTGTATGAATAAGGCACAATTTGGAGGGAACAGTTTTGTAACTGTAATCTCCGTGGGGCGTGGTCTGCTGCAGCCCACACTTCATCAAAGAGTGTGTATGACATCAGAGTGATGTCTGATGCTGTGTCCAAGAGAGCTTCTTGTCTAAGCTTCTTTTCTAGGATTGTGGTCAGGTTTAATCTACGAGCACCCCCCTTTTCTATTATATGGCCCATGAACTGTGATGCAGGTGGATCACCTTGAACAACCGTGACATTAGCGGTTACTGGAATTTCCGTGCTAATTCCAGATACTTCTGACTCATTCGCATCATCTGAGCTTTCACAATGGTGCCAGTTATCATCCTTGTTCTCGTTAGTCGAGTTAGGACATGGACTTTTGTCTAGGGTTTTGTCCCGTGTGTGCGAGTTTTGGGGCCATCCGTGGTCAAACATATTTTCCTTGGGTGCTGGACTCTCATGCCTACTAGGGGGGAATTTATTCTGAGGGTGCCCTGACATTAACTGATTAACACAGGGGTTTGAGTGGTGTTGGGTTTCACCTGACCAGTGAGGACAACTTCTATTGGATTGTAAAGGTTTATTATTCTCCTGATTTTCTGTAAGCCTGTGAGATCGAGTGGGCTTTGGATACCATGATTCAGCCCTAGGGGCTTCGTCTAGCTCCATAGGGTAAGGCTGAGCATAATGGCTAAACTTTTGTGGCATTTCTGGCCGTTGGTTTAAAGTTTGCAGGTCTTTTAAAAAGCCTTTGAGTGCTAAGTCATGCAGCTGTTTGCTAGACAGGGTGTGTGGACATGCTGCAACCCCTAGATAATAACTAGTATTGGGATGGAGACTTAAGCCAAAGTGTTTTAACTCTTCTTCCATTCCTGGTTCATTTCGGGGCCCGAAATAAGCTTGTCTAAGGTGGTGATAGTACTGATGGGGTGACTCCTGCCTTTGTTGTTTAACTTGCAGTGCTGTCATCAGTCCTGCCTGTGACAGCTGATTGGAGAACTCCAAAGTGTCACAGAGCACATCATATTGTCTCCTGACATAGTTAGTTTGCCGTTCAATGAAACTGCTGACTTCCCTGCTGGATGTTATTCTGATCAGGTAGATTCTGTCATCTACCGTGGCTCCGGGGGAGCCTTTGCAAAAAGAAATCTATATCTTTTAGGTACGAGTAGATTTCATTTGAGCCATCTGGCTTTGGCTTGAAGCGCGTTATGTGGATCATGGCTGTATATTCTGACAATGTGGCTCCTGTTGAGCTTGCTAATTAAAAATACACCTCAGTCAGGGATCTTACCACTGTTGCTTGGTGACTGGGTTGTGTGTCAGATTTAATACTAATTAATGGTTAATTATTGCAGTTTAATTTTATTTCACCTAAACCAATATAGACTTTATAATCAGTAATTGGTTACTTCCACTTATGGAAGAATGAGAAAATGATAGAAACAGTACATCAAAGGTAACTTACAATTTACATGTGAATTTAGTGTATGAAAAACAAATGCTTTTAATTAATTTGCACCAGAGAAACTTTAAATGCAGTAACGCAAGTCATGCGAAAGGGGGCACTATAAATTGACTTCAGTTGCAATAGCACAAGTCAGCCACAGGGCTCCTGGTGTTTCCAGGGCTGGGTCAGTGGCGACACCCTATTTACTTAACTCCTCCCCCTGGGGGTAGGTTCACTGGTTTGGCCATTCCAGTTTGGACACTGAAGGGAAAGCACACCATTGCCAGTCTTAAAACAAAACAGGGACCTCTGTGTGTGGCAGTCTTCGTTGTTGCTGATCTGGAAGCTGTGTCGTCCTTTTGAGGGTCAGAGGTTTAAGGTTCCCTTCATGCTCTGGGTGTGGTGTTGAATTCTTGCTGGCATAACTACAGCCCTGTTTACTATAGTTCTCTATTAGGGACAAAATTAATATAGAACTTCTGTCTATTTGGGCCATGTTTAAGGAGCCCAAGACAGTTTAAGAAAGCCATGAGTCTGACGCCTGCAGAGGAGCCTGCAGAGTCATTTCAAAACCAGAGTCGTTTTCCTCTTTAGCCTTGAACAAGGCTAAAAGAGAAAACGCCCCAAGTGTCTGAAGTCTTGAAGTGAAGAGTTGAGAAGCAGAAAGGGCAGAGAAGAGAAGGAGCAGAGAATTTGGCGCCACTGGTTTTAACCAGAGTTTAGAAGACCCGCCTTTAATACTGATTGGATAAGATTGGAGCCTCTCTTGCTCCTGATTGACTGCTTCCTGTACCTTGGTAGTGACATTACATACAATTTATGACCCTTGACAAGACAAAGGCTTGAAGACAATTCCTGACCATCCCAGAATTCTGAATCATACTTTTGCAATATAAAAGATTAGATGTTAACACAAAGTAATATCATTAAGACAACCATTTTCTACATAATTATTAACCAACTACACACATAGTATGCGGATACCTTGATTCTACACAAATTCATATAAAACAAAAATGACTTTAAACACATGTAAATTAATCCCACCCATTTTGATTGTCCAAATGGAATTCATTTCAAACAGTTGTGCACATATGTAACTTCAAATTGTTTTAAACCAATTGGAATTAAGGTTTAATTCTATAGTTTGAAAAGTTCTTCTACAGAGCATAAACTAATCCTCAGGAGTGTCTCCCAAAAGATTATTTTCTTGACCCTGTGGTCTTGGGTCATAAAAGAGGTCCCTGGAGAGGGGTTTATGAGCCTGCTCTGAAGGTTTATCTCACCTTCCATCTGCTTGTGCAAGGAGATGTCTCTGAAACCAGCTAAAGTTTGAGTATTTAAAATCGCATCTCAGAAAGTCAAATTTCTTATTAGGAATTAATACACATTCATCATATCATACTACATATATGTTAATAGTAATATGCTCAAAATGTTGGTATAATGCTCACATTGTGTTCAGAGTAAAAAAAATTGTGAAGGAAAAAGTATGAAATGTAGAAAAATGTGTAGAAATTAAGCAAATCATACAGCAGGAGCAGGGGTATTATATGGAGCACCAGGCCACTGCTGAGGTTGGGCAGGTGGGTATACAGCCGCAGGTGGATAAGCAGGGTTCTGTCAGACAACAAAACAGAATCATGAGAACATTTACTTCTGTCGTATGTCCTGTGTTTGTATGTTTACTCTATAATAATTTCCAAAAACTAGCAAAACTGTCTATATCTGGGGGAAAAAATTACATTTTGACAGCAAAAATATATAGAGCCTTTGGAACCAGTGGAATTTTTTATTTGATTTTTTGTTCTTTGCCTCAAATTTCTGGAAACATGCACACCCCTGATTTGCAAACCAAACAAAAGTAAATTAAGGAAAATATTAAATGTGAGTAAGAAAATCAAAGGAGCTAAGCAATGTTTTGAAATGTTATAAAATGGATGTCATCTCCAAAACTGGCTTGTTCACGCCATCAAAAAAAACATTCAGACTGAACTGTTCAGTATTAAAAAACCCCATAAAGAAATGCAAAGATAATGATACCATAATCGAGTGTTTTCCAAACGTTTTCTTGTTCTCTTCTTTTTAGTGTTGCATATATATATATATATTCCTGTTTGTGGCACATTAGTATATGGGAGGGGGGAAATTTTTCAAGATGGGTGGTGACCATGGTGGCCATTTTGAAGTCAGCCATTTTGGATCCAACTTTTGTTTTTTCAATGGGATGAGGGTCATGTGACATATCAAACATATTGGGAATTCCACAAGAAAAACAATGGTGTGCTTGGTTTTAATGTAACTTTATTCTTTCATGTGTTATTTACAAGTTTCTGACCACTTATAAAATGTGTTCAAAGTGCTGCCCATTGTGTTGGATTGTCAATGCAACCCTCTTCTCCCACTCTTCACACACTGATAGTAACACCGCAGGAGAAATGCTAGCACAGGCTTCCAGTATCCGTAGTTTGAGGTGCTGCACATCTCGTATTTTCACAGCATAGACAATTGCCTTCAGATGACCCCAAAGATAAAAGTCTAAGTGGGTCAGATCGGGAGACCTTGGGGACCATTCCACTTTCCAGGAAACTGTTCATCTAGGAATGCTCGGACCTGACACCCATAATGTGGTGGTGTACCGCCTTGCTGGAAAAACTCAGGGAACTTGCCAGCTTCAGTGCATAAACAGGAAAACACATCATCATGTAGAAATTTCGCATATCCAGTGGCCTTGAGGTTTCCACTGATGAAGAATGACCTCACTATCTTTGTACCCCATATACCACACCATACCATCAAGATGTGCAGCGCCTGAAACTACGGATACTGGAAGCCTGTGCTAGCATTTCTCCTGTGGTGTTGCTATCAGTGTGTGAAGAGTGGGAGAAGAGACAATTGACAATCCAACACAATGGGCAGCACTTTGAACACATTTTATAAGTGGTCAGAAGCACACCATTGTTTTTCTTGTGAAATTCCCAATATGTTTGATGTGTCACATGACCCTCTTCCCATTGAAAAAACAAAAGTTGGATCCAAAATGGCCGACATCAAAATGGCCGCAATGGTCACCATTCATCTTGAAAAGTTTCCCCCCTCCCATATACTAATGTGCCACAAACAGGAAGTTAATATCACCAACCATTCCCATTTTATTAAGGTGTATCCATATAAATGGCCCACCCTACATAAAATCAGTGGATATTTATAACACTGAATAATGACTCGTTCATTTCTTGAGCTTTGATTCCCAACAATAGTGCACGTGGGCTGATGACGTCTCTGTTTGCATGTATATAAGGGAGAAAAAATATCCAAACCTACATGGCCCTGTGTGAAAAAATGTTTGCCTCCCAGTTAAAACATCACTTAACTGTGGTTCATCACACTTGAGTTCAATTTCTCTAGCCACACCCAGGCCTGATTACTGCCCTCAGTACGCTCAATGAAGAAATCACTTAAATAGGACCTGCCTGACGAAGTGAAGTAGAACAAAAGATCCTCAAAAGCTAGACATAATGCCAAGATCCAAAGAAATTCAGGAACAAATGAGAAAGAAAGTAATTGAATTCCATAAGTCTGGAAAATATTATAAAGATTATATTATCCACAAATGGTGAAAATTTGGAACAGTGGTGAACCTTCCCAGAAGTGGCCAGCTGACCAAAGTTACCCCAACAGCGCAGCCACGACTCATCCAAGAGGTCACAAAAGACCCCACAACAACATCCAAAGAACTGCAGGCCTAATTTGCCTCAGTTAAGGTCAGCTTTCATGACTCCACCATAAGAAAGAGACTGGGAAAAAATGGCCAAGACGAAAACTACTGCTGAGCAAAAAGAACATTAAGGTTCATCTCAATTTTGGCAGAAGGCATCTTGATGATCCCCAAAACTTTTGGGAAAATACTCTGTGGACTGATGAGACAAAAGTTGAACCTTGTGGAAGGTGTGTGTCCCATTACATCTGGTGTAAAAGTAACACACCATTTCAGAAAAAGAACATCATACCTACAATAAAATATGGTGGTGGTAGTGTGATGGTTTGGGGCTGTTTTGATCCTTCAGGACCTGGAAGACTTGCTGTGATAAATGGAAACATAAATTCCGCTGTCTACCAAAAAAATCCTGAAGGAGAAAGTCCGGCCATCTGTTCGTGACCTCAAGCTGAAACGAACTTGGGTTCTGCAGCACGACAATGATACAAAACACACCAGCAAGTCCTCCTCTGAATGGCTGAAGAAAGACAAAGTGAAGACTTTGCAGTGGCCTAATCAACGTCTTGACCTGAATCCTATTGAGATGCTGTGGCATAACCTTAAAAAGGTGGTTCATGCTCGAAAACCCTCCAACGTGGCCGAAATACAACAATTCTGCAAAGATAAGTGGACCAAAATTCCTCTACAGTGCTGTGAAAGACCCATTGCAAGTTACTGCAAACGCTTGATTGCAGTTGTTGCAGCTAAGTGTGGCCCTACCAGTTATTGCGTTTAGGGGGCAAACACTTTTGCACACATAGCACCCTGACTCTTTGAAAGGTTTATATCAGTAAACTTAATCTGAAGTTAAAAACAATTAATATACATATTTTTCAGTGTCTCCCAGCACCCAAGAATGCTGACCTGTATACAGAATTGTTTGAATTCTTGTGTGTGTGTGTCTGTGTGTGTGAGAGAGTGTGTGTGTGTGATAATTTGCATGTGTAGGTGTATTTGACTTACAGGGTTATGGGGCATGGCAGGTTGAACATTGTACGAAGGCTGTTGAGGATAAGCAACGTTAGCAGGAGGAGGAGGAACTGTACTCCCACCTGGAGCAGGATAACCAGGGGTATACATCTACAAAACAGCACCAAACAAAAAGTTATTATTAATTCTTATTACTGTTGTTTTGTTTGAGCTAATTTTAATATAATAATAATAAATTATAATATAGAGACAAGGTGACCTTTACAAATCCATGTTTTCCCTAGATTAACATCTGTTCTAAATTAAAAGACAGAATTAAGAATGACAATATGTTCTTATCAGTTTTTACTTACCTTTGCTATTATTATGTTACTTTATTTACTTTAAGCATCATATTCACCCAAAGCAAAAACATATAAAAAATAAACAACACCCCCATCTACTGTAACTGTGCCTTTGTGTACATTTCAATTGTAACACACCGGTGGACAGACCGGTTCCTCAACCCAGAATGAGCAGTCACACACATTCTTTGTAATGTGCTACTGACTGCCACAGGTCAGATGTTGGACTTTCACAGTTAAAACACAAACAATTAAGAAATAAATGCATTCCTATGATAGAATATTCCACATTTTGCACATATTTCAGTGACATTTCTTTAACCTATCCATCACTTTGTTGTAAGAGTCTTACCTGACCAGGGCCCATAGGCGTCATATTGCTGTTGTAAGTTGGTGGGGGTCCAGGAGGGGCAACTACATTTTCAGACTGCATTACAGTTGTGGTAGTGGACTGATAACTCTTTTTAAAGATCCTCTTCCTACAGCAACAGCAAATACCAGCTGGTATGCCCAACAGCAGCAGAAGAGCCATGAGAGGACCTCCACTTACGCCTTCATGATGATCTACACAGAGAATGATAATACGAAAGATAATATTGCATTACTACAGTTTATGCCTACACAAAATGCAGTAAATACATTTAGGAGATTATTTTGTTTTTTGAAGCTTAAATCATTCATTAATTCATTTCATTCATTGTCTCTAACCGCATATCCAGTTCAGGGCCACGGTGTGTCATTGGGTGCAAGGTCCTGGAGGGGGCGCCAGTCCTTCCATTTAAATCATGAAGATTAATAAATGTTATGAAGATAATGAACATTAGTGAGCATTTGGTCAATTTTATAACAAGGTATGCTGTCCATCTGTCCCCGTCAGCTAAAATAGTTCTATAGTTAGAATTTCATCTGGGGCACACGTTACAGCTTATTCTAAATATAGACCTTCTTAGTGAGGCATGTGTGCAGGGTCTCACACTCTAAATATCAGTCACTTGCCATTGCAAAAGTGTCCCTTAGCAACCACACAAACTTCTATGATCAGATTACAAAACTCTGTTATGTTAACGATCACCAGAGAGCTTGCTGTAATTACATAACAAATATAAGGATGTATTGCAGCACAATGAAGGGGCGGCATGGTGGTACAACAGGTAGGGTCGCTGTTATACAGCTCCAAGGTTCTGGTGTTGTGAATCCAAACGCCACCTCGGGCCACGGGTCAAAGGCAAATGCTGGCAAGAGGACTACCAATACAAAAGAGCCCATAAGCATAAGTGTACAAGTGATTGTGTAAGCATGCCATGGACTGGCACCCTGTCCAGGGTTTGTCCCTGCCTTTCTCCCTGTGACTGTGGGTAGGCTCAGAACAAATTGCAAATAGTTTTTTTTTAGATCTGATTTGTTGCAAATGCTTGCTTCTTTTTTTTGTAAGGAAAATTCCAAAAATGATTTAACCTTACTCTCTGATAATGACAAATAGAAATCTAAATGGATATCTGCTAACCCAGACTGCAGAAATGATTAAAACTTTAAATATAATTAAAGACAGCAAAACATAATGGACAAGAAAATCTTAACAAGAGACACTCACCAACCAGGTTAAGAAGCACAGTCACAACCTTACGATTTTGACCGTCATAGAGAGTGTAATTGCCCACATCTGACACATTGACTTTGAGCACCTCGATATAGCTGCTGGTCACTTTTATACGGTCAGAGAAGTCAGAGACACCCCTCAAAGGTGTGCCTCGCTGCACAAGCTGGATCCGCTCATTATAGTTGGAGAAAAACAGATTGACATCTTCCTTCTTAAGGCCATCCATTGAAATACTGAGGGTTTCACCAGGTATACAATCCTTGGTGGTTTTTTTGGCTTTTAAAACATGAATAGAATGGTGGTGTTAGGCTGTAAATAACAGTATGGTTGTATTGTAGCATAAAAACCACGAAAAAGAAGGATAAAAACAGGATAGAGTTTGCATAAAGTCCAAAGTCACTTACCAGCAACCTTTACTTTAGTGACGTGAGTCACAACGTTCCAAAAGTTTTTCTGAATGTAAGTTCCCTCATCGTCAAAATTCACAGAGGTAATTGTAAAACGCTTCCGATCACTCACTCCCGTTAATCTTCCCCTTTGACAAATACCAGTTTTTGAACAGAGAACGTAATGTTTGGATTCATCAGGAGTTGCATACTCCAATGTGTCTGTCACAGTTGCCGACAATGAGATAGACAACTGGTGTCCATGCATCAAAGTCACATAATCAACCTTAGTGTCACAAGACCCTAGGAGAGGAGATTACAAAAAAAAAACCTTTAACAAACAGCCACAGAAATTTAAAAGCAGAAAAAATGTAATGCAAAATCCACATATTAAAATACAGGAAATTTAACTTCCTCACCAAAGACTAGTAAAATTATTTTTCAGACTTGAACACATTACATGAAAATGAGAACGGTAATAATGAATGTGGGGGAATTAGTGTGTTTTATCCTACCTGTAAAAAAGGCGGCACAGAGCAGGATCCAACAGCCCCACATTTTTCTGTGGAAGGAAATATGTTAGTGGTTACCAGCCAATATCTTAGAATAATAAATACAAATAAGTGAGAAATGCTCTGATATTTTATAATTATGCTATTGTCCTGTCTTTGTTATACATTAAGACATTAATAACATATTTAACCTCTTTAATGCTTTAAAAACATGAGTGGTGGAAAGCATCACATCTTCCTCTGTTGCAGTTACAGCACAAAAAGACATTACATTTCTCCTTTAAAAAAGAGTATAAGAAAATCCTCCACAAAATATATGTAAATATATTATTTACAAAATGTACACTTTAAAAGGACAAAAAGAAAGGTCTGAAATCGCAAATAATCTGAAACATCTGCTTGTGATGCTAGCGTGATCAGTGCTATTATTGGCTGCTCTCTACAACATCATCCAGACTAATGTAATATGGGCTGGGATTTAATGGCAGGGGAACCACACGGTTTTTATTGACAAAGAAATGGCTTCAGACACTTAAAAACGCACGAAAGTCGATAAACAAGATATGCGTAAAGCATATAAATAATTTTAGTGGACATCTCGCGTACAATAAAGACAGAAACTGGAACAAAAACATTCTTTCGTACGGAAAAAGCCGCGGTAAAAGACCGCTTCTTCACAGGACTTTCTTAAATATTAATTAAATCCACATGAAATGTTGAGACACCAGAACCTAACCAAAGCAGCCTTTTAATACGGAACGAAAAACTGAGTTTGGTAAATACAACAACGTTATTCACTTTATACTGGCATAGAACAAAAATAAACCGCCATAAAACCACACTTAAACGAATATTAGAAACCGAAAAACAGTCAAATACGTGCAATTCTTTCAAAACAAACAAAAATATATATATACAATACTCACTTAATCTGAGTTGAATTCAGTAAGAAAATGGAGAATCTTTTACTGTGGTTTAGCTAGTTTCCTGAGCGCCACAAGGGCGTTTTTTATAACCCATCCCCCAGCAATAGCAACGCCCACTGGGCTTGGATTAGATAACAAACACCTACTCAAATGCACGGACTAAATTCCCGTCATTTTCCCGTTTCCCACAAGGCACCTGATTTGAATTCTTAACCAGATGAAAATGTCGAATTCCTTTATTCATCAGTATGATCGAAGCCTGAGACCTGACACTTGAAATTAGTTACCCAGTAAACAAGGAACGTCCCCGGACGTTCAAAATCGGTCTAAAAGTAGTCTGTCCGTCAAGGACATATTTTAAACGTCAATGGACGTCCAAAATCCATCTTAATAAGTTAGTTATCAAGTGGTGACCAATCGATAACGTCAGTGGACGTCCAAAATGCCTTTTATACAAGTAATTTATTTCGGGACCAATTAATAATTTCAACCTTAAGAGAACGTTGATTAGACGGCATTCATTACGTTATTTCAACGTTGAATCAACGGCTAAATGTTTACTGGGTAGATAATACACCGCATTAAAAAAAAAATATATATATATATATATTAATATTATAATTATAATTAATATTATATAGTAATATTTAGTAATTATACCAATTCTCATACACTTTTAACGCATTTATAATATAGTTATAATTAACCCATATGCACTACATATGGAGCTGGATATATCTGTTACAGAACGTAGATCTTTGGTGAACTTTAGGTTATAATACATTCATTCCTTGCCTTTAACTGCTTATCCAGTTGAGGTGGGTCTGGAACCTACCCAGAATCACTTATTGCAAGTTAGAAACACACTCTGGACTGGATGCCAGTTTATCACAGGGCACAAGACATACACACAGTTTGTGGCTTTATATAATGGTTGTCATACACAAATATATTTAACACGTTTCATCCAGTTTTTTACTTATAATGTTTTACCGAATGTTTATTCTCGAGATATACTAATGGGTTGAATGCAGAAAAACATTGTACCAGATCAGGTCTATTGCGAGTTTAAGCTAAAGGAATGTTGAAAAAAAAAGTTGAAACATGCTGGGAGGTTGTGTGAATGAAGTTACAAGTATGGACATGTTTTGATTTTTTCTCCTACTATGGTCATGTAAAAATAATGCTAAGAAAAAAACCTCCTGTTTTGGAAAACCTCCAAGCAATTATCCTCTGCACTTCCACAGAAAAGTAAATGTCATTACACAACATGAACACTCTCACCTACATTTTACCAGGTGTTGGTTCAGATTGCAAGTTTTAACTATTACACATCTTAATTTAAACCTTAGGGAACTCTATTCACAATTACATGTTTTATAATGAAACAATGTGTCCACTAACAGTTTGCCAAGAGAAAAGGAATATAAGCCCAACAGGTGTTTCAGAGAGAAACATCTATGAACCTCACAGAAAAAAATTAAAATCTGTTAAATGGATCTTCTGACAAATATTTTATTCATTCATTCATTCATTATCTGTAAGCGCTTATCCAGTTCAGGGTCGCAGTGTGTCCAGAGCCTACCTGAAATCATTGGGCGCAAGGCGGGAATACAACCTGGAGGGGGCGCCAGTCCTTCACAGGGCAACACACCCACACACACACACTCACACACTCACACCTACGGACACTTTTGAGTCGCCAATCCACCTACCAATATGTGTTTTTGGACTGTGGGAGGAAACCAGAGCACCCGGAGAACACAACAACTCCTCACAGACAGTCACCCGGACTGGGAATCGAAATCACAACCTCCAGGCCCCTGGAGCTATCTGTGAGGAGTGTGGTGTGTTCTCCCTGTGTCCGCATGGGTTTCCTCCGGGTGCTCCAGTTTCCCCCCACGGTCCAAAATCACATGTTGGTAGGTGAATTGGCGACTCAAAAATGTCCATAGGTGTGAGTGAATGTGAGAGTGTGTGTCGTCCTGTGAAAGACTGGCGTCCCCTCCAGGGTGTGTTCCCACTTTCCGCCCAGTGATTCCGTGTAGACTCCGGACCCACTAAAATCAAATTAATGAAAAAATATTTGATGTTCACAATGAAAACTAAATACATAATCATTTAAAGATGAGCACTATGACCAATATTTGGCAACTTTTTTTCATTTATCAATAAACAAAAACTTAATGACAATGTGAAAGATTGATATATGACATATTGGAGAAGAGGGAGGAAGCTAGTTTCCTAATCTTCTCCAAAATTACATAGTGTAGTTTCTGCAGTGCTGGAGTAGCAATGACAGAGGCTCTATTCTCCATATCACAGGTCAGTGAAGCATGATTTTGAAGCTGTAGTTATAAAATTACTATATAGGTTTTCTTTTAGATTTTATATGGATATGGAGATGGATAACATTTTTTTTCGTGCCACTTTATGTGAATTTGAGCACGTCTTTTGATGATCATGATGAGCCATATTATGGACAATAAGCCATAATAAGCACAGAGTAAAGCACCTTTCTAGAGTGCATCCAGCAGTTGCCGTTCTTCAAGCTTTAGGTATGAACCATGGAAATGTGAAATATGTGATGTGAAAATTCTGCAGATTTCAACTAATTATATGGCAACTTTTATACATTAAAGTGAAGCTCAAAGTGCTCTTTGACGAGAACCTAAATGGTTAAAGCAGAAATTGTAATGGATAAAAGCATTAAAAAGGAGGTATTATAATAATTATCATGAATTAATAAAAAGAAATCCACATCTCAGATCTCACAGATGCAGACAGTTCAAGTTAATAATAAAAAAAAACCAAAATGAAATAATATACCATATCATGTTTATGGATGACTCTGTGTATCACAGCAGAACCCTGATCTGAGAGCAGATACCAATCCCACACTTAAACGTCACTGCACCTCAAACAGGAATGCCACTGTCAAGGAAATAACAGAATGGGCTCAGGAATACTTCCAGAAAGCATTGTCAGTGAACACAATCCACCGTGCCATCCGCCGTTGCCAGCTGAAACTCTACAGTGCAAAGGGGAAGACATTTCTAAGCAAGCTCCACAAGCTCAGACGTTTGCACTGGGCCAGAGGTCTTTTAAAATGGAGTGTGGCAAAACGGAAGACTGTTCTGTGGTCAGATGAGTCACGATTTGAAGTTCTTTATGGAACACTGGGACGCCATGTCATCCGGACCAGAGAGGACAAGGATAACCCAAGTTGTTATCAACGCTCCGTTCAGAAGCCTGCATCACTGATGGTATGGGGCTGCATGAGTGCTTGTGGCATGGGCAGGTTGCATGTCTGGAAAGGCACCATTAATGCAGAGAACTATGTTCAGGTTCTAGAACAACATATGCTCCCATCTAGACGTCGTCTCTTTCAGGGAAGACCCTGCATTTTCAACAAGATAATGCCAGACCACATTCTGCAGCAATCACAACATCATGGCTACGTAGGAGAAGGATCCGGGGACTGAAATGGCAGCCTGCAGTCCAGATCTTTCACCTATAGAGAACATTTGGCGCATCATAAAGAGAAAGGTGCGACAAAGAAGGCCCAAGACGATTGAACAGTTAGAACAGTTATGGTACATTTCATTTAGTTTTTTTATTATTAACTTGTTTAACTGTCTGCAGCTGTGAGATCTGAGATGTGGATTTCTTTTTACAAACCGGATTCCAAAAAAGTTGGGACACTAAACAAATTGTGAATAAAAACTGAATGCAATGATGTGGAGGTGCCAACATCTAATATTTTATTCAGAATAGAACACAAATCACAGATCAAAAGTTTAAACTGAGAGAATGTATCATTTTAAGGGAAAAAATATGTTGTTTCAAAATTTCATGGCGTCAACAAATCCCAAAAAAGTTGGGACAAGGCCATTTTTTACCACTGTGTGGCATCCCCCCTTCTTACAACACTCAGACGTCTGGGGACAGAGGAGACCAGTTTCTCAAGTTTAGAAAAACGAATGCTCTCCCATTCATGTCTAATACAGGCCTCTAACTGTTCAATCGTCTTGGGCCTTCTTTGTCGCACCTTTCTCTTTATGATGCGCCAAATGTTCTCTATAGGTGAAAGATCTGGACTGCAGGCTGCCATTTCAGTCCCCGGATCCTTCTCCTACGTAGCCATGATGTTGTGATTGCTGCAGAATGTGGTCTGGCATTATCTTGTTGAAAATGCAGGGTCTTCCCTGAAAGAGACGACGTCTAGATGGGAGCATATGTTGTTCTAGAACCTGAACATAGTTCTCTGCATTAATGGTGCCTTTCCAGACATGCAACCTGCCCATGCCACAAGCACTCATGCAACCCCATACCATCAGTGATGCAGGCTTCTGAACGGAGCGTTGATAACAACTTGGGTTATCCTTGTCCTCTCTGGTCCGGATGACATGGCGTCCCAGTGTTCCATAAAGAACTTCAAATCGTGACTCATCTGACCACAGAACAGTCTTCCGTTTTGCCACACTCCATTTTAAAAGACCTCTGGCCCAGTGCAAACGTCTGAGCTTGTGGAGCTTGCTTAGAAATGGCTTCCCCTTTGCACTGTAGAGTTTCAGCTGGCAACGGCGGATGGCACGGTGGATTGTGTTCACTGACAATGCTTTCTGGAAGTATTCCTGAGCCCATTCTGTTATTTCCTTGACAGTGGCATTCCTGTTTGAGGTGCAGTGACGTTTAAGGGCCCGGAGATCACGAGCATCCAGTAGAGTTTTACGGCCTTGACCCTTACGCACAGCAATTGTTCCAGATTCTCTGAATCTTTTGATGATGTTATGCACCGTTGATGATGATAACTTCAACTCTTTGCTGTTTTACGCTGGTTAACACCATTCTGGTATTGCTGCACTATCTTTCTGCACAACAGTGGTGGAATTGGCGATCCTCTTACCATCTTGGCTTCAGAGAGACACTGACACTCTGAGAAGTTCTTTTTATACCCAGTCATGTTGTCAATTGACCTAATTAGTGTTAATTGGTCTTCCAGCTGTTCGTTATATGCTCAGTTTCCTTTTTCCAGCCACTTATTGCTACTTGTCCCAACTTTTTTGGGATTTGTTGACACTGTGAAATTTTGAATGAACATATTTTTCCTTTAAAATGTTACATTTACTCAGATTAAACTTTTGATCTGTCATCTATCTTCTATTACGAATAAAATATTGATATTTGCCATCTCCACCTCATTGCATTCAGTTTTTATTCACAATTTGTTTAGTGTCCCAACTTTTTTGGAATCCGGTTTGTATTAATTCATAATAATTATTATAATACTTTCTCTTTAATGCTTTTATCCATTACAATTTCTGCTTTAACCATTTAGGTTCTCGTCAAACAGCACTTTGAGCTTCACTTCACATCTGCAGAATTTTCACATCACATATTTCACATTTCCATGGTTCATACCTAAAGCTTGAAGAACGGCAACTGCTGGATGCACTCTAGAAAGGTGCTTTACTCTGTGCTTATTATGGCTTATTGTCCATAATATGGCTCATCGTGATCATCAAAAGACGTGCTCAAATTCACATAAAGTGGCACGAAAAAAAATGTTATCCATCTCCATATCCATATAAAATCTAAAAGAAAACCTATATAGTAATTTTATAACTACAGCTTCAAAATCATGCTTCACTGACCTGTGATATGGAGAATAGAGCCTCTATCATTGCTACTCCAGGCCCAGCACTGCAGAAACTACACTATGTAATTTTGGAGAAGAGTAGGAAACTAGCCTCTTCCCTGTCCTCCAATATGTCAAAGTACTTTTGTCCACTGCCAGGTGTTGGCTGTATTTTGTACATAAATACATGATACTAAGATGACCAAATCTGAGATGGTGAAAAAGAGGACACGTCTCCGGGGGACGACGACTACTGACGGACGTGCAGACTGACCAATTAAATGTTTACAGAGAAGGTTATCGACCAATAACGGTAGCTCTACAGTCAGACCATCCAATCAGAAGATTTTAGGCTACTTCACCACGCCCCCTTCTCACTCAAGCGAACCAATCGGAGTAGGGGAGGGCGGGACTAGATTGTGAATGAAAAGCTTCTCTAAATTCTATGTGAGATCTAGAAATTCCGCCTGGACATTTTTTTAAGTCTAAAAAAGAGGACATGTCCGGGTAAAAGAGGACGTCTGGTCACCCTACATAATACAGACTGCAGAGAAGCTAAGAACACAGAAAAAATATCAGGATTTCTTTTTTGTGTGTGTGTGTGTGATGTATCAATTTAACAGTTTCAGTTGCTCTGGGCCGGATCAAAGTTTCGCTGCTGCTTCTAAGTTCTGTTACTCTTAAAGTGTTTTTCTTCCAAAACATATAGATGCTGTCAAATTTAGAAAACTTGTGTCTCCAAAAACAGTAAATTAACAGGAGAAGTAGTTACCTACTTATCTTTCAATGGGAGTCAATGTAAAAAGAGTGTTTCTATTGGTCCTTTCATCATGACATTTTCACACAGTGTGCTGCTGTGTTCAAATGATATAATAAACTAAAAATGAACAAAAATTGATATACATGATTTTTACCAAACAGCGATGACATTAAAGACAAATGTCAAGAATTTCCACAGCTCCACAACGCAACACTGGAGACCTACATCTCTCTCTAGCTGTTGGTTGATATTTGGCATGGGGATATAAGGGTCATGTGCAGCTGCTCATTTGCTTCCATTTAATTAGTCAGTACTATTTCTATGAAGACAACACAAGCTTTGCATACAACTGAGCATCAGTTCCCAGAGTGGGTGCATTTTAAAGTAAACTTAATTCACCAATATAAGAGGTGTCTAAAAATTAATGGACCTGTAGTTTAATGTAGGATAGTTACACATGAATATAAACCATTTTGGAATGAGATTTTTCATAGATGTACTTGTCATTTTACTGTCTGACTAAACACAGTCTTTAGCAAGACTGCCGGGGCAGCTGAGATTACACTTTGCCAATGCCAATGCCAGTCCAGCCATCAGTCATAACGCTAAATTAATTTCTTCTCTCAGCTTTTGCCCCATCCTTGTCGAGAACCTAAATGGTTAAAGCAGAAATTGTAATGGATAAAAGCATTAAAAAGGAGGTATTATAATAATTATTATGAATTAATAAAAAGAAATCCACATCTCAGATCTCACAGCTGCAGACAATTAAACAAGTTAATAATAAAAAACAAAATAAAATATACCATATCATATTTATGGATGACTCAGTGTATCACAGCAGAACCCTAATCTGAGAGCAGATACTGATCCCACACTTCCTTTAGAAATATCTGTTCTGTCATGTAAAAGTAGATATTTAATTTCTGTGTCTATTATTTGGAGGTGGTTAAGCACAAGTATGCCAACCCCTACTTTCTGGCACATCCTACAGCCCCTCCAGCCTTAACCCACTCACTTTTAGAAAAAAATGTCCAGTATTATGAATTAAATTCTGCAATGTTTGTTCTGACTTGTCTAGCATGATGAATATATTAATAGATGTGTAATCTTTGAGGTAAGACCATCTTAAGAAGGAGAGCAGATCATCTTTGTCAAAGGTACGAAGTGGGTAGATATTTGGACACTGAATGTCAGTATTAATAAGTTGTATTACTGCAGAAGCAAACCCCATTCAATTTCAAAATGGTATGACATCTCAAGGCAGTTCAGTTTTGGTCAAAATACTTTTGTCCACTGCCAGGTGTTGGCTGTATTTTGTACATAAATGCATAATACAGACTGCAGAGAAGCTTAGAACGCAGAAAAAATATTAGGATTTTTTGTGTGTGTGTGTGATGTATCAATTTAAAAGTTTCAGTTGCTCTGGGCCGGATCAAAGTTTCACTGCTTCTTCTAAGTTATGTTACTCTTAAAGTGTTTTTCTTCCAAAACATATAGATGCTGTCCAATTAATAAAACATGTATCTCCAAAAACAGTACAGAGAAGTAAAAAACCTTCTTATCTTTCAATGGAAGTCAATGTAAAAAGAGTGTTTCTATTGGTCCTTTCATCATGACATTTTCACACAGTGTGCTGCTGTGTTCAAATGATATAATAAACTAAAAATGAACAGCTGCTCATTTGCTTCCATTTTATTGGTCAGTACTATTTCTATGAAGACAACACAAGCTTTGCATACAACTGAGCATCAGTTCCCAGAGTGGGTGCATTTTAAAGTAAACTTAATTCACCAATATAAGGGGTGTCTACAAATTAATAAATAAATAAATTACCCACCAGAGGGCAGACCACCACTAGGGCATCTAGGGATTCTGAATGTAATCAGAGTGGCATTAGTTTTAATAAATAAGTGAGTGAACCAGCAAGAAGTCCTCCTCGCTATGTGTGTTGAGTAATAAGGTTTACTTAGTTACACTATAAGGGAGCAACATAACATAAATTGGTGACGAGGATGTTGGGAGGTTTACTTCATGGGATGAATACTTTGCATCGACTGGCTGTGAAAGTTAAGCCAGCTTTGTGCAAGTTTTGGACCGAAATGAACACCCGCTGGCTAGATAATGTGCTGATCAACTATGAGCCAACCATCAACGGAAAGAAAATGGAGATGTAATTGGACACAGGAGAGCCTTTGGCACCAGAAGGAGTCATTAAAGTGCAAGTGACATTGAACAAGCAACACGCTGTCTTGCCACTGTATGTGGTGAAGGCGGACGCCGAGATCAAGCGTCACACCATGTCTGACTCCACCCTGTCCCGTGTACCGCGGGTCACGCCATCTGCACTTCGCGAAAACGCAGTCACGCAATCTACACTAGGATTTCTTGTGCGCGTCTACATCACGGTTTACGGTAGAACGTGTGTGAGCGAGAGGGGGGACTGGCAGAAAAGCGCAGATATTGAAAATTGAAAATGGAAAATAAAACATAATTCAATACAGTTAATATTAAAAACAGGCCTGATTGGCTAAAAGAACGGTTTGCAACCCTTAAAAAGTCCATAAAGATCCATAAAATGGAGGAAATACAGTTTCACTGAAATAAAAAAATGTAAAAATCAAATTGTTACCAGATAATCTCACTGTTGTATTGAAAAACGTGTCCTCAGGCACACAGGGTATAATATTTATGTGTATTTACTGTAAGAAGAAGTAATAGGCTTGAAAAAACTCAGATATTAAATTCCATAAAATGGTTAAATCAAACTGTTACCAGACCACTCCATTGCATTCTTGAAGAGCATGTTCTTAGGTACTCAGGGTATAATTTTATACATTTTTACTGTAGGAATTTGAAGTAATATTATTTGATGATGTTTAATTTACATAAATGGACAATTTTGAGTCCTATTAAAGGGTTAAATCAAACTGTTACCAAACCACTCCACAGCAGCCTTGAAGAACATGTTCTAGAGTACCCAGAGAATAATTGTCGTACATTTTTACTGTAGGAATTTGGAGTAATATTATTTCAAATCTCATAAAAATTATGTTGAATTTACATATGTGGCCAATTTTGAGTGCTATTAAAGGGTTGAATCAAACTGTTACCAGACCATTCCACTGCAGCCTTAAGGAACATGTTCTAGAGTACCCAGATTATACTTTTCATACATTTTTACTGTAAGAATGTGGAGTAATAGCATTACAAACTTCATAAGATTAACAACACAATTCCACAAATTGCAGAATGCTGAAGGCCATAAAATGGTTAAATCAAACTGTTACTAGACCACTCCACTGCAGCCTTGAAGTGCATGTTCTAGAGTACCCAAGGTACAATTGTCATAGATTTTTACTGTAGGAATTTGGAGTAATAGCATTGCAAAATTCACTAAAGTATTATGTTTAATTTGCACATATTGCAAAATTGATAAAAATTGATTGCAAAAGTGCTAATAATGGGTTAAATCAAAATGTTTCCAGATAATTTACCAGAAACTGTCCACTGCAGTCTTGAAGTACATATTTTCAGTTTCCCTGGGCATAATTCTCATAACTTTTTACTCTAGGAATTTGGAGGAATAGTATGGTAATATCCAAAAAAAATTATAATTTAATTTTATGAATCTCGTAATGTTTAAGACCATAAAAAGTTTACAGTACTAGGTACTAATTACCAGGGATATGTACTGCATTTACGAAGAACATGGTCTCAGGTAAAAAGTATATGTTTTTTTCTTTGTGTGTTCGGAATATTAATATTTCAAATTTCCCTAAAAATTATGGTTAAAAACAATTGCAGTGTTACCAGGGAGCCAAGTGCAGTCTTTAAAACCTTTTTTCTTAGGTACAATGTGCATAAGATTTCATTATTGTTTAGTTTTGGTATTGTGGTTAAAAGCAGTTAATGATTATCGTCTGCTAGTAATTCATATTTCCTGAAAATGACAGTTTTTAAAGTTTGAAAGTTATTGTCTTATTGTTTTCAAGATTACAGACATGATGTCTAGCATCTTTTGAATTTAACATTTTTAAACATTTTTAAAATTCTATTATAACTGTCATTTTATTAATACATTATTATACAGTATCTTATTTTAACATAAGTGACAACGGCCCTCAGTTCTCGGTTCAAGTCAGACCCATCAGAAACTGCAGTCAGTCTTCCTGTGAGTTGTCCGATGTCACTTCCTCAGACAACCACACCTGGTACCACACCTGACCCAAATACACCTCAACAGAAGGAGGATACTGATACACTTCCACACACACCACATGCACCATCAAAAACAGAAATGACACACACAGAACATTCAGAGACAACAAAGACTGTACGACGATATCCGGTGAGGATCACACGTACGCCAGTACGTTACAGGAATTAGTGAACTTAGAAAAAAATAGAGTTGAAGAATGTTTAAGAATGTTTGTTTTTGTAGAATGTTGTTAAATGGTTCTGAGTTTTGAAACTTTGACGTGATTATAAGTCATGACATAACTCTCCTATTTTCTGGTAATGTCATTGAGAAGTAAAAAAAAATGAAGATAATCTCATGTAGTTTAAAAAGGGGATATAATGTCTTAAGTTTGTTTCCTAAGAATGTTTTGTTATTGACAACAAATCTTATTGGGGATGAGATATGTGATGTATGAACCTAGAGATGTCCTATTTACACTTACCCACCAGAGGGCAGACCGCCACTAGGGCATCTAGGGATTCTGAATGTAACCAGAGTGGCAGTAGTTTTAATAAATAAGTGAGTGAACCAGCAAGAAGTTGTCCTCCCCGCTCTGTGTGTCGAGTAATAAGGTTTTCTTAGTCACACTATAAGGGAGCAACATAACAATAACGCTAAACTTATTTCTTCTCTCACCTTTTTCCCCATCCTCTTTTATTTATTGTGTAAATTCTCTCTCTCTCTCTCTCTCTCTCTCTCTCTCTCTCTCTCTCTCTCTCCCCAATGAGATTTTACTGACCAAACCTCAACATAATTTTTATTTTTATTTTACCACTATGATACTTCAACCACAAACGCACAGGAGCAGAAGACCAGAGCAAGTGATGTCCCTATTTCGTCAGCTGGTACGTCACATGGGTCTGACTGAAGTAACGTGATAGAGGATGATGTCTTACAGCAAAGTGATTTTTTAACACCCGTTTTATGGACAGCAACGCCCTCATTCGCGGGGAATGGTTTATTGTACGTCATCTATTGGATTAAGATTGGCTAGAATCCCGGTCAATTCGCGGGAGTCTTGAACTATTATCCAATCGTAGCGTGGGAGGGCGGGGCTTGTATGAAAACGGGTGTGTAGAAACAATAACAGCGGCACAGAAGTGGTGGTGCAGTAAAGCTGAGGTTAGAAAGAGCACGCTGCTCTTTCATGATGTTTTCTTGAATTAGGGCGGGAGAACCATCAACTGTCATACAGCTCGCGGTGGGTTTCAAGACTATTTTCAAGTGTCGTCTGGTAATGTATTAGGAGCATTTTCACTACAACGTAGAGCAGTTAACGTTAATCAAAAAATAAGTGTATAACATGATTTGTATTTGTATACAGTTATGAGACAGCACAGTAAAATACAGATTAAATGATGTCGAATGACCGCGACTGTGATGCTGGAACTAAACGGTTATCTGGTGCGTTATCTGGTGCTACTTAAAAGGCCCATACATTACATTTTCCATAGTTTATTTTTAGGAAATGTGTGAGGCTTTTTTATTTATATACCCCCCCCCCCACACACACACACACAACAATATTAAGTTAACATAATAATTTTATGCTATATTAAGAGTATAAATATATGCAATTTACATTTTTTGAAGTAACCGCTTTGTTTTGTGACCAATCAAAAATTCAAAACACTTCTTATAGCCTCAGTGTGAATGGGCGGGGCTAAACGGCTGTAGGCGGGAAATATAGAAATGAAGTAGTGGAGGACTACCGACATGCAGACTGACCAATTAAATGTTTACAGAGAAGGTCATCGACCAATAACGGTAGCTCTGCAGTCAGACCGTCCAATCAGAAGATTTTAGGCTACTTTACCACGCCCCCTTCTTACTCGAGCGAACCAATCGGAGTAGGGAAGGGCGGGCCTAGTTTGTGAACGAAACGCTTCTAGAAATAGAAGTGAGCTCTAGAAAAACAAAATCCCGGACGTTTGTGAATTTCCGCCCAGACATTTTTTTAAGTCTAAAAATGAGGACATGTCCGGGTAAAAGAGGACGTCTGGTCACCCTATTTTACAGGACGACCACTGCTTTGTGTATAACTCTCAGCACTACAGTTTTCCTGTAATAGTCCCATGCCACTATAGCTACAAAATTACAGTTTGCAAGCTGCAGTAGAATAATAGGTAATACGTTCGCTTATAAACATCACTGTCCTGCCCTCACAAATGGTGTTATTACCATAAAACCTAACTAGAAATGACTACTCAGATATTACATTTTAATTATGAAGTTATAAAGAACAGATTTAAGTGTCTTAAATTTATAATTTTATAATTTATAATTATAATTATACTTTATAATTATTGTTCCTATAATATATATATATATATATATATATATTCAAAAGGGTGGTTTTTTTTTTACTGTGACTGTGAGTCTAATGCAGCTGAAAGACAAGCTGTACAAATCTCATATGATTCTCATTTAGGTTCTGTCCCTCTTACATAGCTCCCTTTGTCCAAGGGGACCGGGTGTTCCCCTTTTCTTTCAGAAACTCTCAAATTAAATTAAGTGCTAAATACAGTCACATGAAAAATTATCCTTTTTTTAAAAAAAATAATTCCTCATTCTGTTTACATTCAAAAGATACATGTGCAAATCTACAGATCTCCCTGTAAGCTAAAAGTGCTTTATTTACGGGTGATGTCTGGCTTCACTTATTTTTGGTTCATACATGATGTTTTTCATTTTTGAATATACAAAGTGCACTGCGCCATTTTCTCTATATCCAAAATTTGCAACAGACAAATCAATAAAATGTTGGCAACAATTTTAAATTGTGTGACTTTAAGTTCCATTAATGTCACAAAGTTGCTTTTACTATGATAAGAATATTAAATATATACATAAAATTATGTCATATTATTTTGTTTATTACATTAACATGCATCCAGATCTCAGAACTCTTTGGTCATTTGTAATTCTATTAATTTGAATTCACGTTTCCAGATCGCCATGGGGTCATTATTCCGCAGTGAGGAGGTGTGTCTGGTACAAATCTTTCTACAATCGGGATCTGCCTACAACTGTGTCAGTGAGCTGGGAGAGCTGGGATTGGTCGAATTCAGAGATGTGAGTTAAATCAGCTAACCTTAATGGCAAGAAGAAACACAAGCAGGTTTTATTTATTTTACCTGCACTCTGCCTTCAGTACTGCTATGTATTTTTGTATTATGTCTTTGTCACACGTCTGCAGTTGAACAGCAGCGTAAACGCCTTCCAGAGAAAGTTTGTCTCAGAGGTGAGAAGATGTGAAGAGATGGAGAAAACCTTCAGTAAGATTTCTTTTTTCGACACTTGTAACTCTGATCACGAGAGTAACAGCAGTTTCATTAATAGCACTGAGAATCTGCTGTAAATAATCAATGCTTTCTCTCTCTCTCTCTCTCTCTCTCTCTCTCTCTCTCTCTCTCTCTCTCATGCTCCATCCAGCATTTCTAGAGCAGGAGATCATTCGGTCCCTCTGTCCTCCTCTGAGGGGTCCTCTACCCCTCTCCAGCCCACTGCCTTCAGCACCTCAACCAAGAGAGCTACTCGCAATTGAGGAAGAGAGTGAGAGACTGGCCAAAGAACTAAAAGAGGTGTGAAAGAGAAATAGAGGCAGAAGGCAGAATAATAATAAAATGTAGTTAAAACAGCAGGAAATTGAATTAAAAAAAAAAAATATATATATATATATATATATATATATATATATATATATATATATATTTTTTTTAATCTGCCATAAATAGTTTAGACTAAATGACTCAAAATGTTTGGTTGAGCCTTAGGTGTCCAGGAACAGGGACAGCCTCAGGAACCAGCTGACCCAGCTTAGCCAGTATAAAGGAGTACTTGTCCAGGCCCATCTGTTCACAGCCACACAGGTGAGCTCTACATTTGACAAAGTGTCTTTATCTGAATTTATAGGAAGGGTTTAACAAAAACTATCAATTCATTAATCAGTCAATCAATCAGATTTTATTTATAAAGCACTGTTTCATGACAGAAATTCATCACAAATCAGTTTTACCGAGATCCAGGCCAAAGCCTCCTATGTGCAAGCCAAATGGTGACAGTGACAAGGAAGAAACCATGAAATATAAACATATACATACTTTGCCCCTTACCTTAAATGGTGATTGGCCAAGACATATTTCGTGCCCAAAGTTTGTATCTGTAGTTTTGTGTTGGGGCTAAATATATAATGTCTGCTTAGTGCCACAACAATGTTCCTTACTTCAAAGATGTCTTAATGATGGACAACATTTAGAGATGGTTTCCCCCCCACACAGGACATAAACCTAGTCCTGGACTACACAGCATTTTGGTTTGTGGTTTTGTATTCAAAGGAGAATATTGTCCAGGACTAAGCTTAATCCCTGTCTAGGATAACTGCCCATGGTATAGAAGAAAAATCTTATAAATGTGAATTTCTAGCTGTTTTTTTATTATATATTTATACACTTTACTAGTTATGTTTCATGTTATAATTTTTTATTAAGGGACCACTCCTCAATCTGGAGACTACGGCTTTGTTGGATAACAGACAAGACATAAGACTAAGGTGAGAAAAAGCATAAAGGTGTATTTGCTACTGTAAATACAGCAGGTCAATCTGGAGGTGAGGAGTTAGTGTGTTCTCCCAGTGTCCGCGTGGGTTTCCTCCACGTGCTCCGGTTTCCTCCCGCGGTCCAAAAACACATGTTGGTAGGTGGATTGGTGACTCAAAAGTGTGTGTGTTGCACTGTGAAGGACTGGCGCCCCCTCCAGGGTGTGTTCCTGCCTTGCGCCCAGTGATTCCTAGTAGGCTCTGGACCCACCACGACCCTGAACTGGATAAGGGTTACAGATAATGAATGAATCTGAAGGTGGTCATAGGACTTTAACAAAGAATCCAGAATTTATATGAACAGCGTTTTGGGAAATGCTTTCTTTCAGTTTTGTTGCTGGTGTAGTCCATCCATGGAAAGTTGCAGCCTTCGAGCGTCTGCTCTGGAGAGCCTGTCGTGGTTACATCATTGTGGATTTCTGGGAGATGGAGGAGAAGCTGGAGGTGGCAGAAACTGTAAGACTGAAAGAATCAGCATAAATAGCTTCATACCCTAATAATGACATATCAGTCATAGAATCTCGTTTTGCAAACAGGGGGAGATGGTGCAGTGGACAGTATTTCTCATATCCTTTTGGGGAGAGCAGATTGGCCAGAAAGTAAAGAAGATCTGTGACTGGTAATATGATATTCCTCTTTGTTTAGAAGATCACACATCATTTAAAAAATGCCAAAAACTGTTAAATCACCCTCTGTTGCAAAATTACTACATTTAAAAGTATGTCAAGCCTAATGTGACTATAATAAAATATTAACACATTCCAAATTCTCGATTATGTCATGAAAACTCGATGTGATAATTTTCCTGTAATTTCTGACATGTTTATTGGTTGAAAACCATTTGAGGCGATGTTTGGGAATGTTGCAGAAATTCACTTTTTAGCCTTATTCACTCAATGACACTGTTTACTCCATTACAGATCATGGGTTGCTGTTTTTACCAAAACTGCAGGCCGCTTGTTCTGCACAGTTTAGACTATTTTCTGCCTCAGCAGACTTCATTTAACCCATCAGTTAATTTTCAAGGCCTGTATTAAAATGCTATCAGTGTATTTTATGGATATCATGTAGTAAATCTCAATATATATTAAAACCAAGAGTTCAGTCTAGAGTACAGAAATAATGTGTGTGTGTAATTATAATAAAATTTAGATTTAAAACTACAAAGTGCAAATGATTTCTTGTATCTTCCCAATTCTAAAGTGTTTTAACTGCTTCTCTGTCTTCACATAATACAGTTTCCGCACACACACCTTTGCGTACCCGGAGAGCACAGAGGAGAGAGACGAGACACTGCAGGGGCTGCAGAGGAGAATCTTTGACATTACAACAGTAAGAGAGCAGCCTGAGGAAGAGAAAGTGATTTGATTGTTCTAATGAGTTCACTTTGAGTTTTGAAGTGTAACTATTGTTTTGTAAAGAAAACATACGCATAAGAGAATCTAAAGTATCTTGTAGCACAACACACTTTTGGTGCTTTCTTGTTTAATCTTGAATGGTATCTATCTACCTCTCTCTCTACCACTTTCCAGGTACTTTCTCAAACAGAGTGTTACATGCAGCAGCTGCTGAGCCGCTGTGTGTGTGCCCTGCCTCAGTGGAAGGTACGAGTGCAGAAGTGTAAAGCTGTTCAGATGGTGCTGAATCTCTGCAGTCTTTCAGTCACTGACAAGTGTCTGATCGCAGAGGCCTGGTGTCCTGTCAGCAAACTGCTACTGCTGCAAAGCGCTCTAATAGAGGGCACGGTGAGGACGCGCTACTCCTTGATCCCTTGTTTCCAGGAGACAAAAGAAATGCAGCTTTTATCCATTCTAACGAACCTTATTCAGCTCATCAGTTACAAGCGGATTAATACTATTTGGAATATGCACATAAATGTTTTTGCATGTGTCTACATTTATTAGTAGCCACAAATGTAATAAAGGAATAATTCTAGTGATATACCTGATATAGTGACATTTATGTCAATAACATACTAATTATTACTTTAATGTGATTCTTCCTGTACCTGGTGACTGCCAGAGGAAGAGTGGGAGCAGTGTCGACTCCTTCTATAACCACTTGCCTTCACCCACCTCTCCCCCGACTCTTTTCAACACCAATGCCTTCACTGCTGGCTTCCAGAGCATCGTAGATGCTTACGGCATGGCAAGCTACAGAGAAGTCAACCCAGGTAACATGGACATAAGAAAACAGAGGTATTCCTTCAGACCTGCAAATAGATTCTAAACCACACGATTTTCTGATGACAGTGGGAGTGTTAGTTTAAACACAGGCCCTCAGTTAAAGCTGGATATGTTCAAATCTGATTGTACAATTATCACTTTATATATATATATATGAGAGACAGAGACAGGGAGGGAGAGAGAAAGAGAGAGATGTCTGTTAAATCAATAATGAGATAACTTTGTTAAAGTGTTTAATCCTAGTGTGGTGTGCATTTTAAACGCTTCAAATTGTTTTGCGTTTTTTTGTTATATAATTTGAGTTGCACACGATAAATTTCAAATAAAGTAAGTTTTCCACCAAAGAACCTTCAACGTGCAAATTTAAGGATTTGAATGTCAAAGTCCTAATGTTTAAAATTTGTTTAAATAAGAGCCAAATGGTAATAATCTAAATGAATAACTAGAGACAAATAGAAAATAATAGTAGAAAAATAAACAATAATAATTTATGCACAAGGGTGGCACGGTGGCGCAGCAGGTAGTGTCGCAGTCACACAGCTCCAGGGACCTGGAGGTTGTGGGTTCGATTCCAGCTCCGGGTGACTGTCTGTGAGGAGTTGGTGTGTTCTCCCTGTGTCTGCGTGGGTTTCCTCCGGGTGCTCCGGTTTCCTCCCACAGTCCAAAAACACATTTGGATTGGCGACTCAAAAGTGTTCGTAGGTGTGTGTGTGTGTCTGTGTTGCCCTGTGAAGGACTGGCGCCCCCTCCAGGGTGTAATCCCGCCTTGCGCCCAATGATTCCCCGACCCTGAACTGAATAAGCTCTTACAGATAATGAATGAATTTATTCACATGGGCATCTAATACAGAAGCGTATATATTTTTAGAGCTACGCTGATGTAAACACATGCTGCACCTATTCCTACTGTTACAGTAAAAGACATGCTACTTTGTGCTTTCAATTTATATGACTGATACCACCCATAAACTCGTGTAAATGCGTCTAATACACTGCAATAAAAATGTAGAAATATCTAATTTTACTCTTAAATCTAACAAGCATTGTTTATTGCACATCTAAAAGTCATTGTAATTTTAACACTATAAAACTTGGGCAGCAGGGGGAGCCTTGTACTCACATATTGGCCTCACACTCTCCTTATAATCACCGCTATTGGTTCACAAGCCTTTGCATTTCATCTTTTCATTGGCTGAAATATCTGCACGAAATAGGGCAGTGGTTGTCAATCCTGGTCCTGGTGGGGCACTGCCCTGCACATTTAAGACATTCATCTGCTCCCAACTAATCTGCTCCAAATAATGAGCTAATTAACAACCCCTTCTGAAGTTGAAGTGGGTGTGATGGAGCGAGGAGAAAACTAATAAACGCAGGGCACTGGCCCCCCACGACCAGGATTGAGAATCACTGAATTAGGGCATGCTTCATGTAAATGATTTGGAAATTAAGCACCGGCAGGCTTTGATTTGATCTAGTTGTCTGTCTTATCAGTCATATTGTATGAATCATAAAAATGTATTATTCCCTTCAGTTCCCTTCAAATCTGCACTTGCTTTTTTTGCAACTCTGGGCCAGTGTAACATAGTCATATGCCAATATGGTATGAAACCTCCTTTTTAAAGCCTGTCCCCATTAAAAGATGCAGTTCTGTAGGCATAACATGCCTGTTCAGTGGCTATGATGTCTTTGCATCAAGTTTATTTTAAATTAATTAAACTAGTAGTTGCGTATACAGTTTAAAATGCACAAACTAGAGTCCACATGTCATGTGAAGAACTTGTAATGTGAGATGTACTCATGTGTACCCCTCAGCTGTATATACCATCGTCACGTTTCCCTTCCTGTTTGCGGTGATGTTCGGAGATGTTGGTCACGGTGTTCTCATGACACTGGCAGCTCTGTGGATGCTGCTGAAGGAGAGAGACTCGAAAATGAAGAACAGCAGCAATGAGGTACGGTAGCCTAAGAGAAAGCAAATCAGAAAAGATCCCTACAACTTTGGCGTTATTTTTGTTAGATTACATTGGTCAATACACAAGCTTGCAGCATTCAGCCATTTTATCTCGATATATTCCCAGCTTCTTTCTACCCTTTTGCAAAGAAAGGCATCTGAATGCAACTCTATTCCGTTTCTCCATGCCCTTGTTTCAGATGTGGCAGATGATCTTTGGAGGCCGCTACCTGATACTGCTGATGGGGCTGTTTTCCATCTACACTGGCGCTGTGTACAATGAGTGCTTCAGCAAAGGCCTCAGCCCATTCCCCTCTGGCTGGCATCTCAAACCTATGATACAGTATTATAACTGGAGGTAGACGTAAAATAACCATGTGTGAAATGTATCCTGTCAAATGTAACATTCTTTATCAGGCCTTTTGAGTGTTATTGAGTTTGCTGCATCCAGGAATACAGTAAAAGCTGGTTCCAGTCAGTAATACACAAGTTCAGTTCTTTACAATATGTTGGGACTCCCCTGATCAAAAGTGTTTATTTCACTGTGTTCATATATATTGGTTCAAACGTGAATAGATCATGATTTAGTGAATAGTTCCTTTGCTGATACAGGCAAAAAATTGTCAAAATATATGTCATTTTGATCAGGGGTGACCAAACCACTATATAAACCATTGAGTCTTAAACTGCAGACTTTAAAAAATATAGACTCTTAGTTCTTAGCATTGTCTTCTCGTTTTCTCTCTTTCTCTTAGTGATGACACCCTTAAGGAAAATCAGTATCTTGCTTTGGATCCGAATGTCACTGGAGTGTTCCAGGGTCCTTACCCTTTTGGCATTGACCCAGTATACAGAATTATACTTTATGTTGAATCCTTAGAAATTAAAATAAATATAATATAAAATAAATAATCTAAAATAAATGTTAAAATTATGTGAATAGTCAATGTCTGTTGTTAACCTCTCTCCTGAAGATATGGAGGCTGGCCAATAACCACCTTGCCTTCCTCAATTCATACAAAATGAAGATGTCTGTCATCATCGGGGTCATTCACATGACTTTTGGCATCTGTCTGTCATTTTTCAATTATATGTGAGTCGTTTTTGTTGTTAACACTGGTATATTTTTTTGTATTACAACCGTATTTTGTTCATTATGCACTTTATTCTTCTCTTTGACTTCTGCAGGCACTTTGGTAACATGAGCAGCGTGTTCCTGGTGTTGATTCCTGAGCTTGTGTTCATGCTATCTCTCTTTGGTTACCTGGTGTTCATGGTGGTTTTTAAGTGGATTGCTTTTGGGCCGCAAGATTCCAGTCATGCTCCTAGTCTCCTCATTCACTTCATAGATATGTTCCTGTTCAGCCAGAACCCAGACAACCCACCTCTCTACCCAGGGCAGGTAAAGGCTGTATGTGCCTTTGCACAGGAAACAAATGAAATGAAAAATGCTCTGTACTGGCCAATAAATTTTTACATTATAATATTACGAAAAGGGCGGCACGGTGGTGCAGCAGGTAGTGTCGCAGTCACACAACACCAGGGGCCTGGAGGTTGTGGGTTCGATTCCTGCTCCGGGTGAATGTCTGTGAGGAGTGGGTGTGTTCTCCCTGTGTCCGCGTGGGTTTCCTCCGGGTGCCCCGGTTTCCTTCCACGGTCTAAAAACACACGTTGGTAGGTGGATTGGCAACTCAAAAGTGTCCGTAGGTGTTAGTGTGAGAGTTGCCCTGTGAAGGACTGGCGCCCCCTCCAGGGTGTATTCCCGCCTTGCGCCCAATGATTCCAGGTAGGCTCTGGACCCACCGCGACCCTGAACTGGATAAGGGTTACAGATAATGAATGAATGAATATTACGAAAATTACAGTGTTACCAGTCTGCAACTTATGTATTCGACACATCAGGTCTATTTTGAATGACTTGTATTGGGACACCTTTAGATAAAAACCCTCCAAAATTCTTTATATTCTTCATCTTCAAATGAGATATCTGACCACTGAATTATTATTTTTTTTAATTAACTCACACATTCTCTTTCCTGGTACAGATGATAGTGCAGAGGGTTCTCGTGGTTTTAGCCATGTCTTCTGTTCCTGTCCTGTTACTGGGGAAACCAGTTTACCTTTATCTCAAACACAGAAGGACAAGGCCCACGGTAAGTGTGTATGACTACTGAATTAGGATTTGTACAGGAATGGACAGTACACAGTAATTGGAGTTTACAAGAGTAAAAGTCCTCTGTAAAGCAATTCTGCCAGCTAAAGTGCTGTTTCATTTTGACAGGAAGAACAGCAACCCCTTGTGACTGACCCAAATTCAATCAATACCCAGCAAGGGGATCTAGAGAGAGGAACTAGCGTAAACAAGGTAAAAGCATGAAGCACTAATTTGAAAAGGAAAGCTGTAGCCGTCTTCTGTTTGTTTATACCTGTTTTTGCCCCATGTCCTAGGAGTTTGAAATCACTGAGGTCTTTATGCATCAGGCCATTCACACCATAGAATATTGCCTGGGCTGCATCTCTAACACTGCATCTTACCTTCGACTTTGGGCTCTCAGTCTTGCACATGCACGTGAGTGCACGCACATTGTATCACTAACTTGTACACTGCAGTGCTGAGTATGATCCACTACCTAAAGCAAACCTGCCCTGTGGAGGTCTGTAATTGTAGAACTACATAGTGCTCATGTCTGGTGGAGCTGAAAGAATGGGCAGTGAGTGTTGGTCATAATGTTATGGCTTATAAAATTACAGTGAGTCAAAAGTCGACTCTTATCTGAATACCCCAACAAATAATGAGTGAAGGGCCTAGCTTTTAGGCTATGTCCGGAACATGGCCGCTTGGATCTTGGATCAAGAGCAAGTTTGTCCCGATGGGAAGGGGGTCATGTAGTGTATCCAAGAAATAAAAAGGGTATCCTGTGACTTTTGACTCACCATGTGTAATCACCTGTTGAAGTTAGTAACTACTTACACTTACACAAACAGTTGTACCCAAAATATTGGACTGGGCTTTTTTCTCTCAAATTTAACAGTAAATATTTAACAAAAGCAAGATAATTACTTGAAGGGGGGAGGGGGGGTGTTATGGAATATTGCTAAATGTGCAAATGCAACATTAACGTGATCATGAATTCACCCCTAACGCTGCAAATAAGCTCACATTCGTTCTGTATATTATTTTTGAAGGTGTAACTAGATATCAGAGTTTTGTTGGTTCAATTCCACAGCAGTCTGTATGGTCAAACCCTGTGCATTACCTTTTAGAGCTATCCGAGGTGCTGTGGGTAATGGTGATACGGATCTCTCTCTCATGGCAAGGTTATGAGGGATCTGTCATCCTGGCAGTTATATTCTCCTTCTTCGCTATGCTTACAGTCTCCATACTCCTCATCATGGAAGGTCTGTCTGCGTTCCTGCACGCCCTGCGTCTGCACTGGTGAGAAACTCAAACCCACTCATTTTCACCAATCTAAGTGCTGATTAATATAGAATGAGACAGGGCTGGAAAAATAAACAAACAAAAATGTTGTAACCATCATTCTGGGTGACATCAATATAAACACTGAATGTTCCCTACACAGCTATATGGTTTTGGATGCAGTCACATGACAGTTTGTGAATGTGTGCGAGACCCCTCATTTACAGATTGAGAGTTTGAGTTCATAGAGACCTCTAGAAATTCTTGGTTTTTGCTTCCAAAAAGGTGCGTTTCAAACTTAACAATTCAAATGCTTTAGTTATCTGTCCCGTTCCGCACAATCCATTCTGACCCCATTTCATTCTGCTCTATGGCTTGTCTGGGCTCTTGTTTGTTGTAGTGCCTGATTTTTGCCATTCCTTCTCTTTCCAGGGTGGAATTCCAGAACAAGTTTTACAGTGGAACAGGATACAAATTAAATCCTTTTTCATTTTCATCAAACATGCATCTTCTTTAAACTGAAAAATTAACACAAAGAACTTTATAAAAGTTTGTTGTAGTGCAACACTAACACTGTTTTAAAAAGAGCTGACATTTTTCTTAGAGTTAGCTGTATGTTTACATGTATCCCCATGTATTTGGCTTTCAAGAATTTTCTCAGGAAATTATTTTAAAGAGTGCAGCGGCCTTGTTGCTGAGCAGACTTCATTAACCATGTGACAAAAGTGAGTGCCATGTTCCCTAGCCTTTGTGCCAGTTCAGTGACACTTGTGATCACATGCAAAATTTCCAAGCAACAAAAATAATCCTTCTTAATACATTGTGAAACACTACATGCAAATAAATCCTTTTTTAAACTTCATATTTGTCTCTTGAATTTCCAGTAGGAAACACTGGCATTTGTCTCTTTCACACAAATTGTGTTCATTTGCTTTGTCAGGCATTAAATATAACAACCATACACATCCTGTAAGAATCTTCCTTGAAAGCTTTGTGAATATTTTACCAGTTTTATAGTCAGTTGTCTTTTTGTCTGACAAATTAGAAACAGCTAAACACTAGGGTTTTAAATCTTACTTCTTTGTACTATTCATATTACAACACTAGAAGTATTCAAAAACCAGCTGCTAAGAAAATACATACATTTGCCATGATCCTGTACAAACCTGTTAATCAAAAGCAACACTTAAATGCACCAAATTTTAAACAAATTTAATTTACATTTGTATGTAAATTTTAAAAAAAAGGCATAAATCTTAAAGTACTCAAAGAATTGTGAATTTTTATATTTATTTTTCTTTTTTTAGAAAAAGAAAAAAAAATAACCTAAAGGGCTGCACACTGGAAAGAGAAATGGGGAAAAGAACACAAAAATATACAGAGAGGAAGATGCTGATAGAGCAAGAAACTGGAAGATCAGCAAAACAAAAAAATATATATATACACATACACAAGAAGGAAAGAGACATGTCCTTAGGTAGAACCTGATGAAATTCAGGTAGTGTTGAGTTGGTTGGTGAAGACACAGCAGAGAACAAAAGCCAAGACCTCGGGGCTTTCATGAGCATGTCCCAGGACTCGATGAAAAAAAAAATAATGTACATGTTTGTATACAAGACCATTTGGGGCTGTGTGCTGAAGACAGTGAGAATTTGCATTGAATTTCTTTTGGCACTTCAATTTAAGTGCATATATCTTTGACTCCTTTATCCTTCAGAACTTCACAATGTCCCAGATTTCACCACACTTGGTTCCTTTATCTTCCACCAGTAATGCAGTCTGACAGTATAGGAGCCATATCTGTGGTAAACGTCTCAAAACCTCTTCTGACTGTACTCTGAGGTCAGACTCCTCAATGTCACCCACAGAATCCTAGCTAATATGGATTTAACACAGCTTGATTCAGATTTGAGTGCATCCTATAGGTAGAAGTCGTTTTAGATGTGCCTGAATACCTCGACTCCTGACAGTCAAACTGCACAAAAGAACATCACTCTCATCAGCCTCTGTGCTTTCTTCCTTTTTCCAGGGGCGTGGCCCCCGTCCATCCATCGGGCCTCGTGACCAGTTAGTGAGGGTGCTCAAATCTTGTCAGAGCACTACGATGGAGCCCGTAGAGCACAGCTGTGAGAGAGCACGTGTATATCTGTGTTTGTGAGTGTTTCTGTGTTAAGATATTCTCTGAATGAGTTTGTCCTCAGTCAAACAGAAGAAGGTACAGTAAGAAAGGTCAGAAATGAAGTTCTCACAACCAAGCCGTGTCACACCTTTACAGCCTCTCAAGTCCAATAAAGTCAGAGCAGACAGTCGCTTCATATAGGACATAGAGGCATCTGTAAGCTTGTTACATCCTGGAAATAAAAATAAATCAATAAAAATATACTCAATGTCATGTACATGTTTTGCTATTCACAATCAAAACATGCCTAATTTCAGTACAACAATCATGGACTATGCCGAATAGGCTTCAAATGATTGACGCAGGCAGGTTTAAAGGCAATAAACCAGTTCTTTCCAATCCCAGTCTTGACTAACCTATGCCCTGTGTATTGTTCTGTTCTTGCTCCTCTAAACCAGTACAAAATTTAAAGTGATAAATGTGGTTTCTCACACACAGACATGTTAGGGTCAGTGAGCACACACAACCGGAGCAGAGGGAAACTAGTTGTTAGGTGTCTTGCTTAAAGGCTAAGCACCAGCTATATGAAAGTGTTAAACAAATAAATATAGTGGAATTTGAGTTCCTAACTTGTGTTTATTGATAGTCAGAAAACAATGTTATTTCTTACTAATTCTAGGAATAAGGTTTAAAAGACCATTGGTGTGAACATGGAGGTAAACAGGGCAAGTACACTACTCTGCCTGTTTTAGTTGGTGTTAGTTAAAGTTAGCTTGACTTGCTAAACTCGGTGGCTCAGATTATACTTGGCTAAGTAGTTGCATTACGGAGGTTTATAGTGTTGGATGAATTTGACTTCGATCACATTTACAAGAATAACGGTACCTCTAAATTTGGTTTTAGCTTATTGCTAGGCTATTGTCATGAATAATTTTGGTTATTTGGTTAGCTAGATACTGTCATAAGTGTTTTACCGTGGCGTTGTTCAGCTGTTGTCCACCAGTGACGTCACGGTTGCGTTCAAAAATAGTCAGTTTTAAAGCAAAATTAAGCATGCTATTTTCATTTTAATTCATACTTATGTTAGTAACTAAAATAATGTGAAATATTCATGGAGGTCCACTAAATGGTGCTCAGCTTTTAAGGGCTCTTCAGCCATGAATTGAGGGAGATGGCACTGTGCGTTAGATGAGACTTATTGTTTGAAGACACAGGACTGAACTGAGTTACCTGCTAAGTTGACCTCTCTGAGAGTGTTGCGCATGTTGGAGCCGCTGGCCGTCATAAGGCTAACAGACTGGTCCGTGAGGCTTTGGCAATGGGACAAGTCTAACCTCTTCAGCAGTGGCATGTATTTGATTATCAGCTTCAGAATGGAGTCACTCACATCCAGGCCAGATAAGCGCAGCGTGACAATGCTTTTCAGTCTGCTGCGATTTTCACTTCCTGATGGGGCATTACATATATATATATTTATTATTAAGAAAAGTTTTATAAAATTAAAACGTGCTAATCTGGCATGCCATCACCAAGTATTTGAATTCACTCGACCTGGAGGTGTGATGAGGTCCTTAAGATGAGACTCTTTTACACCTTCAGCCCAGCACAGGTCCAGAGTGCGCAAACTTGGGCCACTCTGAGAACCCAAAGCCGAAACACATGAAGATGAACAACCAGACAAAATCAAATCCTTCAGACCTGAAAAAGACAAAGAGATGCATTATAGTCTGTGGGAGAAATATAAATGGCACAAATTATGAGAACGATACTGGAAAGAGGTATCAAAATGTATAAAGTATGGGTAATCATACTGCCTAGCCTAAAGAAGCACTAGTTACCACAGGAATAAGATATGCTACATTATTTCAACACAGCAGCTGTCCCTTGCATTGTGTGAAAATGTCATGATGAATGGACCAATAAAAATGCTGCAAAATTACTTTGAACAAAAGGGCTTTCCGTCCTCCACCCCGCTTCTGCTGTTAAAGTTACTTTTATAGAGATACATGTTTTTCTTTGGACAGCATACTAGCTTGTTTCATTTGTGAATTGCGTGACATGGACATAGTCAATTATTCTTCATTTAAATTTGTTCAAAGAAATTACTGAGTCATAATCTATGTGTTTATAGAAGTTTGTAGATATGATGTAGAGGTTGTTGTTGACACCTGGGAGGTGGAGAATGAGCCAGGTAATTTGTTTCTTGGAAACAGGTGTCCAGGATAAGTCGAGGGTGACAGGCTGTCGTTTGACAATGGAAGTTACAGCCTGCGGACTCAGAGCACGACAGCGACTCAGGTCTATGTGACTCCACAAACGCTTATCGCAGCTCCTGCAGAATAAGAATATATTAAACTAAATACCAGTGTTTACAAATGTTTGAGTGGTTTAGTTAAAAAAAAAAAAATTATATATATATATATATATATATATATATATATATAAAAAATTCATATAATTTATAATATAATTCTAAATAAAAAATAAAAAAAAACGAACTAATTTACTCACCATTTGTACCAGGCTTTACAGACCGTCATGCACATTGTCAGCTCTCTACAGCTCAGGTACCGAAACACAGAAACCCACACCTCCTTTTCACAACCTGGCTCATTTCCCACATCCCGGAATGAAGGATGTGAGAGAAGGGAGGGAGGAGAGGAACTGGTGGAAGATGGGGGAGGTGGAGGAGGAGGCGATATTGAAGATCGAGAGGAATTGGAGGAAGGGGAAGCAGTTTCTCCCTCTCTGCCATCATTGTTCGAACGCTTGAGGCGGCCAGATGCTGGAGCAGCTTTGGGCTGTGAGAGACCATTGCCAGTGGCAAGGGAGCTGCCATTTTTGTGGCGAAACTTGAGGGATTTGCGCTGGACCAAGTCTGCAGCACCAGGAGTACGAGGAGACATGGCAGCCTCCAGTTTGGGTACAATAGCACCTGGATCACGTCTGGCTTTAGCAGGACGCTGTAATGTAACCGTCAGGTAAGAACCATTTAACAGTTCGTCATTCAAGTCCGAGACGAGCAAGACAGGAGGGTCCGTTTCTGAGTCTGAATAGTTATCGCCATCTTCATCATCCTCTTCTTCCTCACCCCCATTGTCCAGATCCTCCATCTCTTCATCCTCACCATCAAAATCTTGCTCTTCACTATCTTCATCCTCATCTTCATCATCATCTTCGCCTCTTCGACGACGACGTCGTGACCGATGCTCTTTTCCAGATCGGCCCATGTGCCTCTCTTCTTCACTCTCATCATCTTCCTCGTCATCATCGTCATCCTCATCCTCGTCATCGTCGTCGTCATCATCCTCATCCTCTGTTTCATAACGTCGTCGGTGCATTTTGGACCCACCTCGTAAACGAACACGTCCTCCGCGGTCACCCCTCACAGACAGTCCACGCTTCATTTTCAGCGAGGCGGAATTTGCGCTTATGCCCCCAACAGCTTTACCTCTTCGATGGGAGGCACTTCTCCACACACCACGTTTACCAGTCCCTAACCCACGGCGAACTGACAACCCACTTCTTGACTGAAGTGAAAGTTTTCGTCTTCCATCTCCATCCTCATCTTCACTACCTGACTCATCATCTCGGTCCATTCCATGCCTTCGGTATATCTTTGCCACTCGAGGATCCAATGAGGATGATTTGCGTTTCTAAGGAAAGAATTCAGATCACTCAAAACTTATCTGATTCAAATGACGCGTCAGATTCAATCTGTGTTGAATAGAAGGATTCGGGTCCTCCGCATACTTACATGCATTTTACCTCCTTCCAATTTTATCTGTAACAAAACATGACATCTTTTTAACACATGGCTTTTCTGTAACCAATAAACATTTCTGATAATCACAGTACGTGAGAAATCAAACATGCTGCAGACAGAGAGCTGATTCTAAGGCCCTCTCCCCCAATCAGTCAGTTCGAGCAGCGATGGGGCACGGGATGGTGATGAAACAGGGCAGGGAGGGCGAGAGACAGACACACAAGGGGCAGAAGTCCAAAAGATTCAAAAAACAAAAAAATAAATAAACAAACAAAAGAGGAAAAGGAGTATGGGCGTGCGTGCAGCAGCAGTGGCGTGAGGAAGGCGGAGCCTCTCACCCTCTTCCTGAGCTGCTGCTCTGGGGCCGCCACCTGTTTCCGTAGCGACCCGTGTGGCAGAGAGGAGGAAGGGGGGCGCCCGACCCCGTGCCACGCCCTGCCCTCGCCCCTCAGCCCCCCCGACCCCTCCTGCGCCGTGATGTCGTCACCGCTGCCCGACGACTGACACAGAGGGGAAGAAGCATCACTGTTACCAACTGTATGCACGCACGTGTGTAAGTGAGAGAGAGAGTGTGTGTGTGTGTGTGTGTAATAAAATAAACAAATATTGCCTGACAAAATGTTTAATTCTATGGGGGGGGGGGAATAATAATTAAAAAAAAAATTTAAAAACCACACTACAAATTAGTGTTTTTAAAAGAAATTCCAGTACATGACTGGTTAGACATTGTACACAAAAATTATACTTGTATTCTTTATACTGTGTTTACGCGCATACATGTATGCGTTGTGTGTACACACATGAATATCTGTTACCTCTGATGCTGTATCTTTGCCTGCAACACATTTAGGACACTCCCAGCAACTGGGCAGATCTTTGTTCACAACACCCTCCCCAGGAACCTAGAAGAAATCATGCATATGAAAAGGACACAGTGGTCAAAACAAAACAGGAACCCTACACACCCTAAACGTTCTCAAGCACAGTAAATACATTGGATTAATAAATTAACTACTGGTGCATATCTTATTAGTCTGATCCTTTTTGCTGTTTTGGTCATTGGCTCAAATATAATAAATTCGTCACCTACATTCATCACCAAAATGAAGAACAGATCAGGACCACAAGCTAAAGGTAAAGCTAGCAAGTTAGCAACTGTAGTTTGATATTTATTATTATTATTTTTTTAAATTCAAGTTGAGAATTGATCTGTTTTTTAATGAATAAAAACGCAACTGCTAACCCATTTTGGCGAGTATCCCAGTGAGTAGGGATTCAAATCTGTCTAGCTGCCTTCTGGGTTTTATACTTTGGCTGCACTATGCAAGTTGTTTCAAAGCTATACTAACACATTTTAAAATCAAAATATGAACTTCCTGAGAAGTGATGAACGTTTAAACATGTACATATTTAACATGCGTGTTTGTCAAAAAGTAGCAAGGGACTGCAGTGTTAAGAGTGTTCTCCTTGTTATATCAATGGTGTTACCACCATGTCCCTGAATCAAACTTTTAATTCTTTGAATGTAACAACACACTGCACGTCTCTAAAGATATTCTTAAACTGAATCATGCAATTAATCACTTGATGCAAAGTACTGTAAAAACCACTGTTGGAAAACACAGCATCAACTGATAACACTGAGACCAACAAGACTGCGTTAAAAGATACTATGTAACTTGACAACCATTAAATGGTAACCTTATGTTGGGCTGCCCCAGCAGACGGTAAACAAAAACATACAGAAATTTTACATGGTACCACACCTTGAGGCAACTAGGATGAGCAATCTGAGCACAGTTGGAGCACTCCATGAGCTCTTCCCCAGTATCCTGGTTCCCTTCCTCACATATTTCACACACAGCAGAGAGAGGTAGGCCAGGCTATAGGACAGAAGAAGAAATAAATAAAATAAAAGTGGCACTTACATTTATACTGACTGACAATAACTTACCGGATCCTCCATCCCAATCCCCTTACACTATAGCAAACTAAAGTTATTCAGACAGACAGACTAGTCTTGGTGCTAATGGCACTGACTAATGGTAATCATTATGGGAAAATGTTATTAGAATTCTTGCTCTAGGCCTGAAGTTGTCTCTACTCAGTTTTCCTTTACACTGGTGTCATATGATAACAAACAATAAAGGAAACAAAGGTTCCTAAATATATTAATTTAAAAAATGATAAAGCACATTAGAATTTAGTACTAGACTCCAATCATACAGTAATGGCAAGTTATATAGCGCTTTTTCTTCTTAGCCTACCAACGCAAAAGAAACATGTATACAAAAATCTTGCAACACTTACTGCAAGACACTGCCGAAGGACGCAGGTCTGTTTCAGTTTGCCAGGACCACCAAACTTTTTCATGTCTCTGCAGAAGTTGCATTCACCACATTCTGCACGCAGACATGCCTCACAACGTTTGCAGCGCACCCTTCGCCGTCGCAGCACAGACATGGATGAAGCTGGCTTTGTTGGGCGCGGGATAATGGGAGTGGTGGCCAATTTAGGACGACCTACTGGTGCAGGAGGAGGGGGAGGCTGATACCATGACGGCTGGATTGGGGGAGAAAGGTGGAAGAGAAAAAAAAGATTAGAGGAGACATGGTTTGGCTAAGTCACAATTTTTTATTTGTTTTTTTTAAGCAGATAGTAATGTTTAAAAAAATAATAATCTCACCCTCTTTGGCCATTTAACAATGGGTCTTCCAGTATATGAGAGTTTCGGAATATCATTAGCATGTTCTTTTAGTAATGCCTTAAAAACATGAAAACACTATTTTAATATGCATTTCAATAAAAATGTGCATTAATTTCTTTATGATGCTGTACTGTTTCACCATTCTGATACTTTATACCGCATGAACACATCTATGTGCTGTTGTCTGAGGACTTAAGTTTCTATAGAGGTAAAGACTTGGATTACTATTGCTTTTATGGAAACAGATGACAAAGTAAATTTAAAATATATATATTATTTTTTCATATTTGGAACACTTCTCAGAATCTAATAATGAGCATGCAGCAATGTTAATTTGAAAGATATATTAATGTTTTTGTGCATTGTGTTTCTATTTCTGTGCATGTTATTGTTATTTTTATGTTTACTTTCCCACTTTTTACCCTTACTGTAATGTCCTTGGGTGTCTTGAAAGCCGCTTATCAAATTAAACTGCTATTATTATTATAATTAAAGTTAAACTAAAATGTATAACATCAAGATCCTCACTTGAAACTCACCCTTATGTCATGTAGGAGGGCAGGTGCATTGTGTATTCCTGCAGGGACACACTTCTTGTGGGAGGGCAAAGACTCCAGTTTCCCCAACAAATTCCACAAACCCTCCAATTCAAAAGGTGTCAGGTGAACTTTCACTCCTGGCCGACTTGGAGGAGAGGGAGCATAAATTTCCTCCTCTTCCTTTACATGGCCGTTTAGGGTGTCACTATTAGAAGCTTCTCGCTTAAGCCCTTAGGAATTAAACAACACAAAAGAGGATTTAAAGTAAATCATCATATAATAATAATACCCAACCCCCGAAGGCAGTTTTCACCATGCATATGAATCATAAGAATGATTAAGATATTTTTAATATACTGTTAAAATATTTAGCAATTTTATCCGAGATTTTCTTGTTTAATTCACTTACCGATGCCCAAAGAGTGTTTCTGAAACTCAGGGATGAGGTAGGAAGTGTTAGTTAGACTGTAGAGATATCGTTCCAGCACATACCAACACATCTCATAGTAAAATGGGTATCGGAACTTAGCTGGCACCTGGAGAAGGAAAGGTAAAGATGAGAAACTGACTCATTAAATGGGCATTTTTTTTTTTTTAAATCACTAAAGAAATAATCACCTGGTCACTCACCCTTGTCCTGTCCTCAATGCTATAGATATTAAGTTGCGTGGGGACATTAAAGCTATGTAAAAAATTTCCGCCAAACACAAGTGTGTCCACAGGAGTATAAACTGCATGTATCCAACCTGAACAAAAACACAATAAAATATTGTGAAAACATATGCTAACAAGAATATAAGAGCCTGATGTGTGCACATCTCGTTTCTTTTACCTGATGGGATAATAAACGTGTAGCCCTGCTTGAGCTCAATCCTCTGACAGTCTGTGGCCCTGTCACCGAGGAAGATGTCTCCCTGTTTTCCAGATAACACCCAGTTCTCATAAAGCTCCAAGTTTTGTGGCGTAGGAGGGATTAGCCAGAATACCTACAGGAAAAAACATCTCATCTGGATTCAAGGACTTAAGAACATTTGCATATTTGTTATGCCTTAAACATATTTACATTAACAAAGCAATACAAAGATGTGACAACTTATTTGAGGAACAAAGCAAGGTATTTGGGACAAGTCTTCAGCTTACCTTGCCTCCTCTTAATATATGGTACCATACAGAGGTGCCTCCAAAGTCTATGTGAAAATCTGTGTAACACCCCTGGACACTCATCAGACAGTACCTGTAACATACAGGAGTATGTTCCTTTAGTACTAAAAGTCTACACCCGACTCAGAAATGAGATCCTGTAATCCTGCAGTACACAGTGTAGAGCATGCCAAACCTCTAATCCATTGACATTAAGCATTTTTAAATACAACAAATTTTACGGCACTTTAATAACCAGAGGAAATAAAGATTACTTTTGGACTTTAGGGTACTGCATATCTATAATGGAATTTGTAGAGTCCCTCTGTCTTTCCTTTAGGTGCCGTGGCCACATATTGTCCACCCAGTCAATCATATCCACCTGAGACAAAAAGATAATAACATGAAAAGTAGGAATAAGAGAAAAAAAAAACTGGAATTTATTATAGTGAGTGTATGTC